>NC_089879.1:37593000-37915000 GCF_040182565.1 Anser cygnoides
GGAGACGAGGGTTTGCGGGCACCTCCTCAGGGAGGAAGGGTTTCCCCAGGAGTGGAGAGAGTAGGACATAACACCGCGTGTGATAAACGACATGCCAGCAGGTCGTAGCCCTCCCTGGGCCTGGGGACCACTGCTGCTTTTATTTATTGATATGCAGTTGTCCTCTGTATCCAGCAATTCTCTTAGGAGCCAGGTTGGCATAGATAATGCAAGAAGGAAGGAGGGAAGAGGAACAGCGAGATGACAATTTTATCCCTCTGTCCTAATCTCTTTTTTTTGCAGTTCTAGTCTGCCATCTGGTCTTCCTCCTCTGTTTGCCTGGTCTCACACATCCTTCGTTTCTGCACCAGAAACTTCCCAAGAAGATGGCTTTCCTCTGAGCAGTTCCTGTTGGGAGGCCTGCATGTCAGCACCGTTAGGTTACATGGTGGAGCAGCTTTGTTTTCTTTGGTCATGTAGTCTTACGGTTCCAGATGATTCCATTAGCTGAATATTTTGTTGGTCTTTCAGCTTGTCTCTAATTAATGCTAATTTGCTTGGCAGTACTTCTGTAGTAAAATCAGAGTTTGCATGTGGATTTTTGAGCTCTTCCTCAGATATTAACTCTTAAATTTTCAGTCATTTTGGTATAAATTCTTTAAAGGAAATAGTGGGATGACAGGTCCTAGCTGTGATAATCTCCGAGTAATAGAGATCAATTTAGAAAACAAAAAAGTGCAGATTTGCTTCAGAAAGTGTAGAAGAACCCCAGAAGATTTTGTAAACGTGTATTTTTGTCTTACGAGTTTCTTACTAAACAGCTTTGCATTAGCTCTCAGCCTGACTTGATGCTTTTGAGCACACAGGAAATTTCACGTCAGAAAGGGCTTTTAGGGCAGTTAATTTAATCATCTCAGGGCTGATGAGGGTTGCAGAGTCATCTGACTGTACGTAAAGGTCTACATCTGAAGTGTCCCCATCTGAGCTAGACACTGTGTGTTCCTTTTGCGTTAGGACATAGCTCATTTCATCCTAAAGCAGAAGGCCACCTTTGGGGAGATGGATCACGTTCCTGAAGTCTTTTTTTTGACTTTCCACCGACTATAATTGAGACCGAGGATGCTTAGTGCAGATGTAGGAAATGTCAGCAGGACAGACGTCTAACAGGAGATAAGCTGAGTACCTTCCAGAGTGACACTAACTCGCTTCTCATCCTGGGCTCCTTTCAGTGCAGCACTTTTAATACCTTCACTGATAATTGATTTACATAAATTTGACTCTTCTGAACTCAGCTCTCTTACCCATCTTCTTTACAGCACTTTTTCTTTAGTTTTCTTCTTTTTTGGGGGGGGAGAGGGCGTATTATTTCTGAGGTAGTGATTCTGTGCCACTCACCCTTCATTCTGAAAGCTTTTGCAAATGCTGTGCTCTGCAACTGTTGATCACCTTTTTGCTCTTAGCTCTGTAGTTAAGTTGTTCAGCAGTCAGGGTCTCCCGCTAACTGGTAACCAGGACCTTACTGTGGTCCTGGCCAGCCATGCCTGTTCCAGAGAAACCACACCAGGTCACGAGTAGGTCTTTGTTCGATACGGGATCCTAACAGTTGAGGTTATACTTGGCTCTGGGAGCCAGCTGAATGTCAAAATGACCTGTAATGTCCTATGTTTTTCAGCAAAGAGGCAGGCTTCTCTCCTGCCCTGTTTTGCACTGTTGGAAGTTTTATTTATCAACAAATGATGAGTTCAGGTTTGGAACAGACCAGAATGGTGGCATATTATTTCTAGGTCACTGCTGGAGAGGCATAAAATAATTTCACAGCAAGCTGAATACCTCTTAATATTTGATGGCCCAAGGTGAATGAGGAGCCCAGTAAGACTGGGAACACAGTGCAAGCTGATAAAAGGCAGAAATTTTCAGTGGAGAAAAGGCTGGTGTCTTGGCTGACTCCTTAAAACGTTGTCCTCTTCCACCTGTCATTGCCCAAGTCTTGCTTGTTCTTCTCTTCTGGGGATCATCTGCGTGTCCATCTGTTCCAAGCATAGTGATGTCTTTGAAGTGGCATCACTTGTGTCAGTTGTGGATGTAGGGAACTGGAATCAGCAGTATGCTACTGCCGGTGAACCCCTTGCCCTTCCAGTTATTGCAGGCTGGGAGATGCAAAAAGAGCAGGCAGAAACTAACGAAGGCAGTGCATCGATCAGCACTGAATGAACGGTCTTGTGTGAGGATTGCTGAAGCTCCCTGTCTCATCAGCTTTTGAAAGCCCTTTCAGGAGAATGGTACAAGAAATCACAACATTGAATCTGTCTTTTCAGTAGCATAAATGGGGTCGTGGGCTAGTCCAAAGGCTACAAAGAGGCAGATTCATTTCAGCATCGAAGCCTGGCATAAACTGCTAGTCTCCATGTCTAAATATTGTCCAGAGCACCTCTGAAACATCAAGCCTTCCCTTCTCCATTTCAGTTACAAATCACATATTTAATTTGTTACTTTTAATTTCCTTTTTTTTTTTTTTTCCTCAGCTTTAAATGTTCTGGATTCAGTCAGCAATCTTCAGCTCAAACTGCATGTGCTTTACTTTTGTCTGAGTCATAATCATCTTCCTCATAAGCAGAGATCTGTCACTGCCTCCTGATTTAGTTTTGTCTGCAGGCTTTCATCCATATCCTTTTATGTTCCTGTTTCAGATCTGGCCACTTGTATCAAAGCGTGGTGTGAACAAATCTACTTCCCTGAGTCAAGGCTACCACAAAAACGTGTTGTGATGTGTTAGCACCTATAGGTTAGTGTCGTGTGACAGCGTGGGAACAGGGGAGGTTTCCATGGCCCGAGTACATATAAAGACAGAGATTTCTGCAGGAAAACTTGCTTTGCCTCAGATGAAATAATGGTGTTTGCCTTTCCAGCATTACTTTTAGATAGATTCCTCACTAACCACATGTGATGGTACAGTGCCTGTGGTAGCAGGCAGAGCTAGGAGGTCTCGCGTGGTGTTTGTGGGCAGGTTAAGGATGAGCTAGTACTCAGGAATTGTCCTACTTGCAGCTGGCATTAAGTATAAAATTTTTCTGAGGTTGTAATAGGTAATTCTTTTGCATGGTGTAGAGCTGTTTTATAATCACCATACTTGTACGTCCCTCGAAGCTTTTTCCCATTGCTAAATGCAAAGAGGGTGAAGATGCCCTTTGAACATACTCCTCTTGGTTTACATTTAGGCTGATGCTACTGCTGAGAAAAACAATCCCATCCTATGCTGACCCTTCTCAATATTGGCACAAGCACTCAGAAAGCAAGATCAGGAAACTGATGTGGAATTTAAAATAAACAAAAGTAAAAAAAAAAATAAACAAAGCAAGCCTTCTTTTTTCCTTTGTTATTGTTCTATAAAGTGTGTGCGTGGGGGGGGGGTTATTTTTCAGTTCATCAGTTGGAAACCCAGTCAGGCTCAAATGTTTTTGTGATGGCACACTGCAGAGTGTCTCGGGTTGATGAGGTGTCAGGACTGCTCTCTTTGGAGGAGAGGAGAGGTGCAATCACCTAAATAAATATGTGCCAAATTATCACCTTTAGAGTATAATTTCATGTGGTGTAATCTGAAGAGGTGTCTTACACTACTTCTCTTTGCATCAGTCCAGCAAGTCCAGCAAAATTTTAAAATGTCAAATTTATCTAGGTTAAACATTGGTGATAATGTAACAGTGGTGATAAACTCCAAAAGGACGTCAGAAACAGGCAACGTAACAGACGAGCTGCGTGTCCAGCAGACTGTGAGCCAGTAACTACAGCTTCATGACTTCCTGTTCTTTTCCACTTTTAATTGGGCAGTGAATTTATTTTATCAGTGATTTCCTATGAGGAGGAAGATTGAAGAAATCAAAGCAGTAGGTGTTTCTAGAGGAGATGGAGCCAGAGGAAGAGGGAAGCAGTGACTTTGATCAAGGTACAGACCAGACCCATCATCACAGGTTCTGCACTCGGGTTCTTGAATTGTACTCCAGGACCTTTCAGCTTCTCTGATGATGAATGCTTCATTATCTTTACATTCCTGTGCGATTTACCAGATACGTTGTGTCAGAAAACTAGTTAGGTTTGTGCAGAGTGGTTCTTGGTTTGGAGTTTTTCTTTTCATGCCTTCTTAAAAATGAGATGTTTCTGTGTTTTCCTCAACATCTTTTCCTAGCACCCTGCCGCTGACAGGCTGACCCATGGTACTGTTCTGAACAGATCTTTGAGGACTGAAATTACTGTGTGTGCTCAGGCCCCTTCCCCTTCCTGAAGTTATATCTTCCTGAAATGCATCCTGTACAAGGGTGAAGATCAGCCAGAGACAAGGCTGCAAGACAAAGCAGTGGGAGTTGATACAGTGTCTGTGCCGGAATTGAGGCTTTTCTTGAAGGGGGTGTCTGCAAACCATTTCATCTTACATCTATATTCAATAGTTCTAAAAAGAATGAAGTTAAAAAAAATTAAGACAAACACCTCTTCATAGTAAGTGTAGGGTGTAAACCACAAGTGAAAGATTCTTTTTCTCCCCTGTCATCAGGCTTCATCTTCATCTGGAAAAAGCATTTGGTAGGCATGCAGAGCTTGTTCGGTCTTCATTGGCTGGTGATGTAGGAACCCCGTGCTTGTTCTACCAGGGTAGAATTGATGGCATCAAGCTTTAGACAAGCGTTGAGAGTTCTGTTTCTGTACTGTCTTCACAACCCTTTGGCACTTGAGTTACACAGCCTCTGCTGTTGTGTCTCTCTTGGGATGACAGAAACTGTTCCTGGGCCTGTACGAAGTTTCATCCTCCCTTGCAGTCAAGACCTTTTATGATAGCTGTCTTCCAGTGTAGCTGTGAAACCGCTGATGAAGCTGGGGAAGGGGCTGCAAGGCTTGTGAGCGCAGAGGTCAGACCTCTCACGATGGCCAGAATAAGAAAAAGGAGCTCACAGCCAAGTGAATGGAATGACCATGTCTGCACAGACAAGAGGGTATAATCTAGCACTCAAATCTCAAATTTAGATACCCTAGAATCAATTATCTTTAGGTAATATTTTTAGTGAAATTTTGCCATCTAACATAATTCCACCTGACTGGAAGGAACAGAAAGAAGCAGCAAGAAATGCCTTGTTTCATGTGAAGTTGTGGGAACGGACTGGGTACTGCGGTGGATGAAGTCCATTCTGTGAGTACAAGGAGACTTCTCATTCCTTCCTTTTCCCAGGCTGGATGCACTGAAACTGCAGAAATAGAGATCAGTGGGGAGTATGAGAAGAAAGTGGACTTTTAGTTAGTACTGATTTGAATCTCGCTCTGAGTTGGTAATACTCCTGTCCAGAGCAAAAGGCTCCTTGTTCTGTCACTGGCACCCCGGAGCATCTTAAACAGCGATGAGAAAATGTCAACTAATAACACTTACGAATGTATGTTAATTGTTATAATTTTTGGCAATGGCAATTCTGGGAACCAGTACATGACAGCCATGAGTGAAGTAATTCTTCCTCTGTTGTGGTTGCTCAAGTATGGTCTCTCTCCTAGGGAACAAGTCATACTGTGCATTTTTTTGGCTTGGCAAACTTCCTGCGCAAGGTCAGCATTCCCATTACACTGGTAGCACAGCATCATCATGCTTTAAATGTAGTAACTGCAGAGGTTATAAATGACTACCGATTTTTGAATGCTGCAATGTTTAAGTATTCAGCTTGAAGCATTTTATTAAAGGGGCCTCATTACCCAGAGCAAGCGCCAAGTGCTTTAAAAATTCTGTGCCTGTTTAATGTAGCTCATATTGGGCATAGCTAATCACTGCTGAGACTTAAAACCTTTAGTGCATCTGGGAGCAGGTAGGTACGAGGCTGGGCAGAGGAATCCCCTTTCTCTTTCCTCTTCAGTAAAAGCTCTTTCTTGACACAGAGGTCCAATTGCTGCTGTTTCTTGTATAATGTGCAGGGCATAGCAATATGTGGGCAGCAAACTAATGCAAAGTACTCTCCTGTCTAGTGTTTCATTGTTCGTTCTGCCTGAGGCTTCGCAACCTTGATCTTTTTTAGTTAAAGTCTTTAAACAATGGATTATCTGTTTTCACAGGCGTTAGAGGATTTGCAATAGCAGTTACCCTTAGGCATTTGGCTCAAGATTACAGCAATAAATAGGTTCACCAGAGCCCCCCCAGCCCTTCCAAGAAACAGACGGTCATAAGATTTGCCCCTGCCATATTTTTCTACTTCGAAGTCCAGTGAAGTGTGTCAGCCTCTTACCAACTTGAGATAAACCCTGTTCTTTCTGACCATTTGCACTCGGATGGTTTGTGAGTAAAGGAGGATGTGTGTGGTAAGGTTGAGAGCACCTTCATTCTGCTCACAGGACCCTCATCCTTGCTGGTATGGTGGCTTTACTACATTACCAATATGGATTTTCCTGGAGATCAGAGACCTATTTTGAAATCCAGCCTAGCTTTTTTTTCCCCAATGCCCAGCAATCTGAACATTTCATACGGCTTTAAAGTGTTCAAATTGGAATGTAACTTCAGTCAATATTGATATTTCTGATCTGTGTGTGCCAGCTGCTATTTTCCTGAAAGAAGGTGCTGGGACTGTAAGGCCCCACAGCCGAGATTAAAAACCAGTTGCCACCCAGTTGTGATATCTGACGTGGCAATTTCTGCAAGAGCACTTCCTGATTGCTTTGTTTAAACAGGGAATGTAATGTTTTCTTCTGTTACTATGAGATCTGAAGTAGTTTACAGTTATCAGACATCCTGCTATGTTGCTTTGGAGAAAGATGTCAGCTCTCAGGAGAAGACCCAAAAGTCAGTTCTAATAAAAAGCTACATTTTCTATAGCAGTTTATTTCTGGTTAGATGTTCATTGTATGACTTTGCATGGGCTGTGCTTTGCACAATGGGACTTGCTTTCTTCTAAATAGCAGTTTCATCTCAGGAAAGTTCATTGCACAGAGAGATCTGTGACGTCCGTACATCTGAGGGCCTGTGAAGTTTTCCACCCCAACAGATTCTATTGATTTTTCGGCAAATGCTATTTCTCAGCCTTCTGAGCTGTTCTTATCACACCACATCATGCTGCTCGTCACAATTAAACAGCATGTGCCGTTTGGCTGCTGGCTTTATCAAAAGACCCTCCCATCGCATGTACACAAATTGGAAAAGGGAGATAATTCGATTCTCTTTAGAAGGTTTTTTTACTTGATTCATTTTTTTTCTTTCCTGTCAGTGAGTAATGATAAGCATTTACTAAATCACACTATGTTTTCAAAGTATATAATACATGTTACCTTAGTCTTGGAAAACTATGGGTTTACTTTTCAGTAAGAGATAAAAGCATTTAAAGTATTTATAAATAGAGTCAGGTCAACTTCAGCACTTTGCCATGTAAATTTTCATCACAAGATAGTGGAAAAATTGAGTCTTTTTTGGGGGTTAGTACTTAAAATGATAGCAGCATTTTCTGCTGCAGCTTTACTCTTTCACAGTATACTTTGATTCCCCTTCCAGGGGAAGAGTACTCATTTTTATTTTTAGTAGGTGGTTAAGTGATAAGAGAATTGGTAACTTAACTAAGGAGCGCAGCAAGTTTGTGGCTACACTCTAGAGAATCTTTGTATGAAGGCTGCTGCTTTTTTCACTGGTTTGGAGGGGTGGGATAGGGAAATGTATGTGAACTATCTTGAGTTGGAGCGGAGTCCTCATTGTTCTCTATAACTATCTGGAAGGAGGTTGCAGCGAGGAGAGTGTTGGTCTTTTTTCAGATGAGGAGCGACAGGACGCAAGCAATGGTCTCAAGTTGTGCCAGGGTAGAGTTAGATTGGGTATCAGGAAGAATTTCTTCATGGAAACAGTTTTTAAGCTTTGGAACAGGCTGCCCAAGGGGGCAGCGGAGACCCCATCCATGGAGGTATTTAAGAGATGTGTGGATGTGGCACTTAGGGACATGGTGGACTTGTGGTGTTAGGTGGATGATTGGAGTTGATGATCTTAACTTAAAAGTTGAGTGAAAGGCTAACTAAAAGCATGGCTTTTCCAACCTAAATGATTCTATGAAAACGAGTGTCTGTTACTGTATTTCTATCAAAAATAATAGAGATGTATACGCATATATGCATATGTAGATTGCATGTGCTTAAGGCTTTGCAGAGCTGCTTAGAAACTCTGAAGATCCCACCCACACCGAGCATACATGAGCCTGGGGTTGACCCTGGAATATCCCACGAACTGCAGGTCCCTGCCCGTTGGGTATGGCCAGCACTGGAGTTGTCACCAGAACTGCAGCTGTCCTGAACAGAGGTGTAGAGGGGACAGGAGGGAGCATCTGTACCGGAGCATCCCAGGGTTGTGAAGTAGAATGTGACAGTGTTCAGAGTGAACCATAAAGATCCTTACAGTAGATGGAAGCTGAAGCTACAAGGTGAGGAAATGAGAGTATGGGTGTTAGAAAAAAAAATGCCTGTTTCTAGGAAATGAATGGGATTCAAAGAAACAGTGGACATACTGAGTTGCTAGTAGGCTTTTGGGTGCTAATGAAATGGAAAATACTGCATTAAGGGGGTACTGCATCTCTCAACTCGTGTTGCCAGAGAGAGAAAATCAGACAGAGAATTGATGGGTGACCAGCAAGGATGGACACACATGGTATGAGGAATGTGAGAAGGTTGGATTATAACAGGTTAGATGGGAGAGACAGGCTTTGGGGGTAAAAAGAAAATGAGATAGGTAAAATACAGATAGCAAGCAGCAGATACAAACGTTTGTAGCACCTTCTTATGCCTTGGAGTGGAATCCAGGTCTCTGAATCCGAAGACTTTGCTATAAGAAAATGCCTAAAACCTTCTCGCAATGCTTTTTCCTTTTTGTATTTCTTCTACACCAAGAACTACCACAGAGTCATTATAATTTATGGTTGGCTCAAGGATGCCTCTGTGGCAGAGCAGACACTGACAGCACTGCCCGTATCAGTGCAATGATTATGTAATGGAATTCCTCCGTTAGGATGCTGTTGAATGTGGAAGTTGGAGACAGGAGGAGGGACTCACGCAGAGATGTGTATGTGCATATGTTGTACACCATCACATTCAGATACTTTGAGGGTTGTAAAGACAAGCACTGAAAGGACTTAAAGTATCAGAATTAATTTTGCCTATGCAACCTTAATGCATCCCCCTTACAAAGAACACTTTTGGACTTACATGGGTCATGAAAATACAGGGGAAAAAATTCATTTTCCAAAACTTGTTCTTACAATTCTTCCCTCTATACATGTTTTACTGTACTTACTGTAAGGAAGAAAACATGCTACAGATCAAAGATTTTAATCTACTGGTATTAGTTGAATTTTTGGAACCCAACGATGTGAGTTAAGCTGGCATTGTTTATGTATTAATTCTTGGTGGTGTTACAGAGTGGTATGTGCAATTTGCAGCCTTGAAGTACTGGATCTTGGGAGCTCAGCTTGCTGTCTTTGCAAGGATTTTTTTTTCCCTGTCTTTGGAGAGTGGGTTGCAAAAAAGTCATACCTTGAATTGTTTCCTGTATTTTGTCCTTTGGTCTTCTCTTCTGTGATAATAGCATTAGCGTTTTGGCCTAAATGATGGCAAAGCTTTGCTAGGATACAGGGAGCAAAAAACATAAATCTAATTGCTTTTAAGGAAAAAGGAAGTGGAGAGGTTGAGGGTGGGAGGTCCTGTGAAACAGCTTAATATAGGACTTGTGAGTCAGTAATTTCCTCTTTCCTTTTGCAGTTTTCTTGTCCAGATGGGGTATTTTCTTTTCCCTTCTCAAGCCAGCCTTTTTTTTTTTCTTAAGGGAAAAAAATGCAAAAATAGTATGCAGTGGCACAGGTGTTTTTCAGGCCATAAAACTGACAGGAAGAGCAAAGAGACAGGAATCCTCTACTGGAGCAGCAGATCATGCAGCTCATGGCATAAATGCTGCTCAGATCCCGCTCCTAATCCATCTACTGCTTACCTAGACAACCCAAAACACTGGCCACCTTGAGTTGGCCTGTGAAGAAGTGTGCCTCTTTAGAACATACTCTGCTGTAATAGCTAACATTCAAAGTTGTTAGACAGGACAAGTTACTATGAATGATTGTAAAGAAATCCTTTTAGATTCAAGACTGAAGCAATAGTTCAGAGAGGTCTGACTCCTTTTTCATCTCAGTGGCATATTACCACAGAATCTTTTCAGCAGTTACATTTTTTCAAGTGTAACTTTTTATAATGAGGGAAAAAAATCCCACATTTTCTATTATTGTTTTCTACATCAATGATTTCATGTTATTTTCCCAGGAGGATTGCTCCTTTTTAAATTTGTGTTTGTAGTGATTTAAATTTGGGGGTTCTTACTGGAACTGTTGTGTTTTCTGCAGACTTGTTACATTAGTCCTACTTGTGTTGAACTAGCTGATGTAGCTCAGCAGCCCTGTGATCTGGTGCTTTTTTCTGAATCAGTCCTGAACAAGAATCTCCTGTGTTTCATTTGGTACTATAATTAAAGCAGACCAGTTTTTCCATATTACTTAGTTCAAATCCATGTCTTCACTTAGGAGAGACCAGAGAGATTAACAGTTCACCTGGTCACTTATTCTTTGTTAAAACAAACAAATGCTTTGCCTCTGCTCTGTTAAAAAGCCACGTTTTTGGAAGACCACTGTTGGCAACCTGCATCCTTTATTTGGGTTGTCCGCTTTTTCTGTAATGATGTAGCAATTCATTTGTACGTCATGCTTAGAGTTTTGTTTGGTATTTAAATGCTATTTTTATTTATTTAGCTCTAGGAAATGTCTGTTCCGGAAGGGAAGAGGCAGCCATTGCATCCAGAAGCTTACTACTTGGAATAGGCAGCATACAGATGTAACGAGAAGTGGGACACAGCAAGTGACCAGTGGCTTGCTGTGCCTTTCCAGCTCTGTGGGCTGTGCAGAGATGTTTTTGAGCCTCCTGTCTTTTTAAGGAGGGTGGAAGGAGGGCTGATGAGTTGGCTGTGGGATGTGGCTTCAAATCTTCTGGAGCAGAAAGTCGGGATGGGAGACAGGCACAGATTTTTCTGGTGGATTAAAAAAAAAAACACACAACAAAAAACAAACAGGAAGTGAGTCATGTTCCACTGCCTCTGTTAGCAACACTGAAAGGAAAAAGCTGGTGGATACATGGTTTCCATACTAAATAACAAACACAATAGGTAGGAAAAGGTGTTGAGGGCTGGAAGCAAAATTTAGGCAGAACTGGGAAAATTGAAGTGAAGAAGGACTTTTTGAATGTTTTAGAAAGAAACTTATAGGAGATGTTGATTTGTAATTGACCTTTTTATTTTGCACCCAGCATTGAATTCAGCTGTTTTTAAGCTCTAGATAGCTTGACTGTGCCAAAAGTTATTTTTCAGGATCAAACAGAAAAATGGCATTTGCTGGAGGCCTTTTTGTAAAGTGTTCTGCCTTTTATCTCATCTGCATAACATGCATCAATGGGAGGTGCCTGCTGTGTCTATTCTCCCCCTTGACTCCTTAATTAGCAAGTAACTATTTTTAGTTATTTGTCAGTACTATTTCAGAGAGGTAAAAACAGGTGGGTTGAGCAGAGCACAGATTACTCTTTGTAGGTAGTTAAACTGAATTCTCATCAATAAGAGGAGAGAAACAGGAAAACAATACCTTATGTGCAGTGCAGGTCTTTGTCCTTTCTTAGTACTTGTGGGTGGATCCCACGCTGTTGCCTTTTTTTTCACAGGACCTGCTAAAACCTTGGTTTTCCAAGTAGGCGTCACTGCATCGTGTCACAGATTTACTGGGAGTTTGTGTGCAGTGGAAGGGGTAGCTGTAGTTGCAGTGTTTGTACCTCTGCTGCTTCAGAGGGGGAATAAAGGTTCGGGCAAGTGGGACCATCTTCAGTTACAGCCTGTGTTGAAAAGGAGGAACTCATCAAATACCCATCATATTTAACTTCTTAGCATTAGGTAAACACTGTAAAACTCAGCAAAATGCTGAGTGTTTCACTGATGTTTTGATGTATGACCAATTTGAGCGTCTTCGGCTCATTCAGATTGAGTGCTTTTGGCCCTAGCCCCTGGGTAAAGTGCCAAAAGACCTTTTTTTTATATGTCCTGACAAAATGATGTCATTGATATTTGGTTGTTGACAGCATCGAATGACTCAAAACCATTGCATGAGCTTCTGCCATTTCAGAGATAGTAGTGATCTCATTGTCAGGCCTATTGGAGATATCCTTCAGCTTAATACTTTAACAACTGTTGAATCATCCAGAATTGTTCTAATAAATGGAGAGATTACTTGACGCAAGTGAAGCCCTTATTTTTAACATCAGGGAAATAATACTAGCTCTTCTCAGAGTATGTAGATATCTGTGTTTTCTAGTTGTCAATACAATAGAAAATAAAATCAAGTAAGAGTACCTCTGAAGATGGACAGCAGAATATTTAATCTATTTCAGGGCCACCTGTAATTGCAAGAGATGAATTACTGGCTATGCAAGGCTTTTTAATTGGCGAGAGGGTCATACATTTGCTATCAAGGTTTTCAGATGATAGAGGGGAAGTCAGCAGGCACACTGACAGGGGTTTTGGCTTTAGCTTTGTCAGTAGTTCTGTCCAGGTCAGGACAGAAAACACTCATGTCTGTGATAGGAATAAGGAAATGACTTGCTTAGCCCACACTAACAGTTTGGGGTGGATGAAGAGATATCAGAACCTGTAAGAGGGTTTTCGGAGTATTTCTTTCTGTCAGTCAGCTAAGTAACCTCTTCCAGTATTTTTTAGACATTTTTGTCTGTTTTTTATATATATATATATATGTTTTATATATATGCTGCTTTCTTAATTCTGTAAAACAGCTTCTTGAAAGCATTGGCTTCTGCAAGCTTCACATCCTGCATTAAGGAATCAGATTTGATGGCAAGTTCAGATGAGCAGTACCCCAGTAAACAGCTAATTCACATAGCTGTTACAGTTGCTTCCACCACCAAGGGAGGAGTATCTCTCTAGTAAACTACAGTTCTTGAAAAACAGTTTCTAAAATCAAGGTGTTATATTCAGATCATTACCTTGCTGATAAAATATTAGGCAGAAACATATTCTGCAATGCAGGCAGGCTACTTAAAGTAAATGCAGGCTTTTGGTGGGGTTGAGGAATAATGTGGAATTTTCTAGAACTATCCTTGAGAACTGTGACAGAGCAGACCCAGTTATCTGCACATTGTTCAGGCAGATGGTGGCACTTTTTTAACCTGCTCTCCAATCATGTTCTTTTTAAACAAAATCCAGTGTTATCTCATTTTGTACTAAAATTTATTTGCTGTTTTGTTTGTCTGAACCCTTTGTCCTTGTTCAGAAAGTGAAGAGAGGCTAGAGGTCTGTGCTGTGGCCTGCACTCTACCCTCACTTCACGAGTGTGCATCGTGCGAGGGCAGCTGTGCGCCGGTGCTGCTGGCCTCATATTGGAGAGGACACGTTGGCCGTGGGTGGCTTGAGAGCTGCTTTGGCAGCCTGTTGACATTACATTGTCACTTACAGATCGAAAGGCCTGGTGTTGCCCACACACCTTTTGTCACACCTGTGGTGCTGGGCTCGGCTGGCACAGAGCAGACCTGACTGGGTTTCTCAGCTTGTAGCATTGATAGTCCCTCATGTTGTGAGGTACAGCAGGCCTCGGCCGCGCTGCCTGCACCTTTGTTGTCCCGAGTGCTTGAGCTGGTAGGCTATGGCCCCAAATGTAGAGATAATTTCAAAATAATCATTATCTCTCTATGTTCTCCCAATGATCAGGTGTCTCTAGCTTGTGCTCTGTGCATTTTGTGGTTGAGGTACCAGATACTGGCCTCTGTGACAGGCGTGGTCGGCCTGTGGTGTCACCATTTATAAATAGCTCTAAAAAACAAAGGTGTGCTCCTAGTTGGGCTGAGCTGTGTGCTGGAATTATGCCTGTGGGCCAGGACTGGTGTGGTAAGGGATGCTGGCCAGGAGCTGAGGGACACTGGGAGTGATTTGTGATACCGGGACTGGAGTAGGAGAGGTTGTCCTAGATCAGTGTTGTGCGTTGGCTTGCTGAGGAGGGAATGGAGGAGAAAAGGAAGTTAGTGAACTGTAGCTGGTGTCTTCTTTTTTTCTCATCAGCAAATTCAGTCAGTGTGTATTAATGAATGAATGAGGTAATTTTTGCTACCTCCTTGGCTTGTATTATCTCCAAGTCTCAGTGATATGGCATGAGAGATTAGATTTTTGCATATGTGCTGTTGGATGAATACAGTACAAACTAAGGGAAGAGAAGTATTTTCACAAACATATCTGAATAGAATATAGTTAGAAACCAAAGGCACCTTTGTGTAGCCATTGTTACTTAAGAATGATGGTTTACTTTATAATGTACGGGAGAGAAGTAATTCTACTGAAGAGTTCCTATTTCTTCATAGAAACATAATATTCTGTCCTCTTACATATGGCCTTTGTGCACTGTGCTTCATTGCCATCTATCTACTCTCATCCCTCCATTTCCCTTCTTATTCTGTCCTTTGTCCTCAAAGCTAAAAATAAAATTTATTTAATACTTATAAAACCAGGGATTCTGTTTCTGGTACTGGAGAACGAATTTGTGGTTGGAATTGTTTCATCCAAGCCGAAATTTTGTCTGCTTTCCTGCAATTTCTTGTGTGCTGTAGTTGAAAGGATATTGGCTGTGCATTAGTGCATATGTGGCTGGAAAGGATATGTGGAAATGAGGGGCAGAAGCTGATATTTTCTTTCCCTGTGTTTTTTAAGACAGAAACTAAATATAGTGAGTGTTAAACAGATGGCTATGTTGTCTTGCAATAAATATTTGAAGAAAATTAAATTATGTCCTGCCTGTTTGCTGACGACAGTTTCAGCCCCCATAGTAACAGCAGTAATAATAATAGGAGGATTTACAGTGTATTTATTTTTTAATTCTCAAAGTGAGGTACCTAGGAAGGTCATGTAAGGAGATTTTTTTAATGTGGGAAAGATCAAGTGATATGCTTGAGGTCATCCAGCATGTCAGTGAGTCTCTTGAAAGAGAATGCAGGTCCCCCAGACAATGTTTCCATTTTAAACCATGCTGACTTGCAAAATACTTACTTGAGCATTTCCTTCAGACCTTCGCTGTTCGATTTTTTTTCTTAATTTCCACCTCATTTTTTTGTAAATGTTAACTCAGAGGTGATAATAAAAAATAGACATACATTCCTGTCCTGTGTACTTGATCAACAGGCTTGCTATGAAAGCCTACACTGAACGCCCTCCTGGAGTTTTGTTGTGAAGAAGAAAAGGTGGTGGATGCCAGAGAGATGATGAAGACTCAGCTGAAATGAGAGATTTTATTTATACAGCTGAGGTTCATCTGGTGATATTAATAGAGTACAGGCATTTCTTTTAGATAGATGGGGTGAATTTTGTATTTAGCTGAGGTCAGTGTACTACTCTTTCCAGCACGAGCCAGCAAATCTTGTTGCCGTTTAGCTGTTCACATGCATTACCTTATCTTTACTGGGAGGATTCTTCTATTTTCTTCTGTAAGGCTTTCTGATGTTGCTAGATCAAAAGCTCTATGTGAGAGACAAAGGATGAAAGTGAGGACTGTAATATATCACTCAAAGGCGAGAAAATTTGACAGTGAAATGGATCCACGGCAACAGAAAAGTTAATCTGGCCCCTACCTCGTCCATCCTCTTTTCTCAGGAGTCTGCAGAGGCGGTACAAAAGGAAGTTGTGGAGTGTGTGCTCCAGTAACCTATTTCACACCAACTTTCAGTGAGGTTTCTCTGTTCTCTGACTGGAAGTTGTTGTTTCACATGAGGTAGAGTGGAATTGGCTCATACCACATGACCATTTATGCAATGGGAGTAGTTTGCTTGCTTTATTGCATTAGAGTGTGTAATTGGGAATGTGTCTGGCTTTTTTTTTCCTTTTTTTTTTTTTTTGTTGGTAGGGAGAGAGCAAGACCTGGGATTCTTCAGTGCCTCTGTAAAACTTTGTCATCTGTCCCAGATTAAAGATATATTAATAGCATCCTGATCTCTTATATGCATGGTTGGTCCTGTTGCCTGGATACTAACATAAAGTGATTAGAAATCATTAATGTAAAAGGAACAAAATGGGTCATAAAAGTACCCAGATAGGCGTGTTTTGCCCACCATGCACATCAGTACTTGGTTCTTTTGTTTGCTTGTTGCAGGTTGTGCTCTGCTGTAATGCTGCACTAGGCTTTTTACTAAACTGCAAGAATAATGCCCATGATATTTTCTGCCAGCTTTTGGGATTCTTTTGCGGATTCTTCCCTGTTCTTTGAAATACATCCATATCCATTTTTCTCACGTCATTTGTACCCTTCCCAAATACGTTACCTTGTTTGTGTGTCTGATCAAAAGCTGTCTTGTCTGTTTAACTTCTTTCAATATGGAATTGTGGTTTTAGTTTCAGTGCGCTTTATTACTCTTTGTGGCAAATACATAAGCACTTTGTCACATAAAGGAGTGTTAAACATCTCTACAAAAGTCCCTTGTTTTTTAACATCTCCCTGGGGTCTTGTAATGCATTTGTTAGGGCTCTGGAGAGATGTCACTTTCTAACCTCGTTTCTGGTTCAGCTATTCTCTTTTCCATCATTTCCTACAGTGTTTCTGAATTCCTTCATGAAAATATATGCTCACTTACCTCTTTTTCCATGCTTTTTTCAAGCGTGGAAGAAAATATCTGACAGTTTTGGTGGTGATTTTTCAGTTAATCCTCTGTTTCTTAAAGTTTATTCACACATAGAGGTGCTGTACTTTATTCCAAATGTGATTCCCCTCTCCCACCCAAACTGTTCTAGTAGCACTCTATGATACTTTTGATTTAAGGGTGCAGTATCTAAAACAGTTTTTTAGTTTTCCTGACTTAACCAATTGCTAGCAGTTGGACCGCAGTAACTGAATTCTGAATTTGCTTCAGTTATAAAATAAATTGTTTGCTTAAACTGTATCTTTGTAGGCCTTTGGTATGAACTGACAAAGAAGGAAGAAGGAAAACAGTAATGCAGGTTTCCTAAATTCACGATGGTAAAGAATGAATTCATGGATTTCAGGCGTGTGAAAGTATTACTTGCTTGCTCTTGGAGAATTGTTATGTGTTGTTTAGCACTAGTATTACTGTGAACGAGTGTTAAGTGTAGACATCTTAGATCAGTGTGATTTGGTGATTAGGGAAAGGAATGTAGAAGGATTGTTTTGTGGTTAATATGCTCTAGCTGGGATTAGAAAATTTGACGTAGGTTCCCCGTTCTGCTTTTCATGTTAGCTTTGGTAATTTATTTTATTGCTGCTTTGGTTCTGTTTTTGTCAACTAGGATAAGACTTTTGTTCTAATGTGTTGTCTCAGTTTATTTGGAAAGGAATGTGGGACAGGGACTGTCTTCTATTAGTTATACAGAAATCAGATTATATACACAGATACGGATGTGTGCCTGTGTATGTGTTTGGATAGATTTCATAATATATAGCAATCCTAATCTTGTCTGAAGCTTCTTGCTGTGTGCTATAATATAAATAGCAATGAGAATATAGCTGAAACAGAAATGATATGATGCTTTCTCAACAATCTGGTCATGAAATACAACTTTTGTTTTAACTGTAGATGGTGTTTTTAGGTCTTGGCATAAAAACCATATGATGGCTTTCTGAATTCATAGGTCAGTGCACAAATATATACAAGAAAAATTTATATCCATCATTTCATAACTTTATTTCTTTGATATCATAATTCTTATTGCTATATAACCCAGTCTCCTTTGTGCCTTACTTTGCATCATAAAATGCACTTAGGAGAAATAGAGAAACGGATAGGATGAGAATGTCACATCCAGTCAGAGCAGTGATATATGTACAATACAGTGTTCTGTTTCCAGTAGTACCTGATGGTCAGTTGTTCTGGGGGAAGTGCTAAAATCTCCATTATGGACAATAATGCAATTAGGTGTGAGAGTTTCAGAAACACTTCAGAGATTTAAGCACACACATCCTGCTGAATGGCAACGAGACTAAAAAAAAAAAAAGGCACAACAAAACAGTGTAAATGCCTATCTCCTTTGTGTTTGAAACTAAATTTATTTCTGTTTTCCTATGTTTTACTAGCTCTTAAAAAATATTGCTCTGATAATGGTTTACATAGGTATGCATGGCTGCTTCTTCTCTAATTCTGCCCTTCCATTTTAAATAACTTGACTTTTGATTTTACTGTGTTGTTATTGCTTAAAGTAAACAGCTTGTTTAGTCAAGATTTATTAGCTGCACAAATACTGAACAGAGAAGGCTAGCTAGCTAAGTTAGCAGGCTTGTGGAAAAGAAGCAGGTGGTGTAGAAGATCATACCTTCCTTGTACATGAGTCAACAATGCAAATAGTGCATGTGAAGGAGCCCAGCGTTTGAGACATGTAATCTTTCTCTCTGGCACGAACTGGTAAGATGTCAGCTGGAATGCTGCAGACGGTTTTGCACACCATACTTAGGAAAGATCAGGACCAACTGGAAATAGCTCATGAGAAAGCAATTGCAATGAAAAGCTGACCTACAAGAAAAGAAAGAGTCAGGATTGTTCAGGCTGGAGAAGGTAAATTAATTTAAAAACTTTAAAGTGTGCTGCAAAGAGAAGAAGAACTGTTTTTCCTCTGTGTTCACACAGAGTAAGACCAGATGTAAAGGGCTTAAATTGCAAATTTAGAGTAGACTTTAGGAAAAGCTTTCCAGCAGTGCAAATAGTTAAGAAGTAGACTGAATTGACTAGGGACCTCCTGAAGTTCTGCCTTGGAAGATTTTAGCAGAGATAAAAGGCAAATGTGTCAGGAATGCTTTAGTTATCACTGATCCTACCAGAAAGAATTCCTTCCAAGCCTGTTCTGTGTGATTTTAAGGGTACCAAAATTATTTCTGTAGGGTTCCTTTGATATTAAGCATATTCTTTGCCCTGATCATTTTCTTGAGCATTTTTCTCTCTGCTAAATACAGTTTCAGCCATGGTGGACTGAAACACATTGAAGGTGGGAGTATGTTAAGAAAGTGTATGTTAAAGAATGCTACTATAAATAATGTAAATATATTTTCTAAATGCCTTGTTTACTTTTTATTTTTATTTCTGCCATACTGACCAAATGACTGACATGTGACATAAATTCTTTCAGGCTTACTACAGGTAATTCAGAGCTCATAATCAAAAGACCTCTCTCTTTTTTTTTTTTTCTTATTTCCTTCTCATGTGCTTCATTGCTCTGGGTGCAAAGCACCCAAAGGCTCTCTCTGTGTTAGAATCTTCTGTGCATTTTATCATCCTTACTGAAAGTTGTATTCAGTTGAAATTTTGTGTTTGCTTCCTCTTGCAAATATTTAATAACAAACCAAAAGAAAATAGATGCTAATCTTTGAGAGCTCCCCAAATACCCTTCTTCCACGCTCAGAACTGATCGGTGATTCCCGTTTTGTTTCTTATTGCGTTTCCCGCTTGTGACAGTACTTTGTTCTCCTTGCCTGCACAGTGACTTGAGTGGCCCTTTGTAAAGGACTTCACAAAATCTTTTGAGAAAGTTCCAATAAACAATGTGTTCTTGTATTCCTTTGCTCCACAGGTTTTTTTCCTAATCCTTGAAAGAATTCAGCTCCTTAACAGATCTACCTTGTGTTAAATTCATCTTGTCCCTGCATCCATGTTAAAATCTTCAGTGTTCACGTGCTGCAAATGATTCTTCTTCCCTTCGTTCTTGGAAAGTCTTGGGGTTTTTGCAGATTTTCCAATTTACAGTCTTTCAGTTTTATGTTCTTGTACCGAGGTGTTGCTGACAAATGGAAATGCAAGGTCGATATACAGTGGACGTTTTTCATTGGCATAGATTCATACACAGTCCCACTTTTCTCCTGCCCCTGTACAGCTGCGTGCATAGTGAGTGCCATTAGAAGTGTACAGATTCACAATGAATTCAATCTAAAAATGAAAAGTAGCTCCGTCATCACAGCGCATAGCATCACAGGGCAGCGGTGGCTGCACAAAAGCAGTGTGCATCTGGTTAATGTGTGGGAAAGGAAGGGGAAGGAAGATAAATGCCTTGTTTTGACAGTGCTGTTGGCTTAACTGTGTATCGTACATAGCTTAAGATATGTCGGATTGTCTGGTTTGGTCTTGTCTTATTAAATCAGATAAGTTAAGCTGAGAGTAGGAAATTCTCAACAGGGAATCACAGAAATGTAAACACATTACCAGCAGCACTGAAAATCATGGTTAGCCACATGGAGACCCTGTCTTACTGTGTCTTACTGAGAAATGTATGTTTTAGAACATTATTTCAGGCTATTTTTTTTTTCTAACTTCTGATGCTGAGTTGGAAGTGAATCAAATATAGGTGAAGAAAGGACGCAACAAACAAGAACTAGAGATGTTAAAAATAGGGAAGGAGTATAAAAATTAGATATTTTCCGTTTGTAGGGAGCTAATGGAGAGAATGTAGTCAAAAATGTTAACCTGAAGTCTGTTTTGGGGGAGACTGAAGCTAGAAAAGCACTAGTGTGCTTTTGGGTGGGTGGCTGTGCAGCAGATAAGTCAGTTTGCAGATGCATTGTGACAGCAAGTATCAAATTAATATGATTTCAGGTTATACAAATTAGAGAGGAGTTCCCTTCTTTAACAAGTTTGAGAATTAATTTGCCAAGACTGCAGGCCCAAAAATCTTGTTTCTAGACAGATGTAAACCAATTGAAGAGAGCTGAGGGAAAAATGACAAATGACTGCAGACTGAGGGACTGATGGGCAAATATGCTTTCCTTGCCTATGTGATAACCAGAAGTGCTGTTATGAGAAGTGATAAGTCTACGAATATTTGAGAGGCACATACTTGAAAGATGAATACTAATTAATTTAATAGGGTAAGAAGGGATATAACTAGAAACAAGGGAATGAGATTATAAAATATATTAAAGTATGGCATAGTCTCCCCAAAGGAAAGGGTGGAAGAACATATATAATATACTCTGGTAGAAAGATTCAAAAAATAATCTAACATCAAAGAGTCAGCTTTCAGATGAAAATAGATTGGATAATTTAGTAAGGCTCTTTCACTCATTTAGTTTCTGTTTGCTTTTGAAGTATTAAGGAAAGTTGGCAGCCTTTCTTAACTCTTTATTTTTGCATCCCTAATGCTTCCTGCTGATTCCTATCTACATTATTGCATACCAGTGCTAGATGCTGCCTTTCTTTAGAAAATATGTTCAAAAAAGGAGCATTAGAGCAAACAGTGTAAAAAGATAAAAGGGGAGGAGAAAGATGAATAAGCTTTGTGAGTGACTTTCAATAGCATTATGTTGCTGCATACTGCCTAAAAGCTGCAGTTGGAAATGAATAGGAGCTAACTAGTATTGGAGGTCTGGTTGCGCTGTTTTGTTTCTGATTTCATCTAGGTAAATGGTGGGGATGGAGCTCCCAGAGTGTGAGTTACTACTTGTGTTACATTCGGCCAGCCTGCAAGGGAAGGAATGGTAAGATCAGGAGTAAACCTTTTTAGCAGCAGAGAATTTTTCCTTGATGAACCAAACTGTGTCTTAAATTGCAGCCAGAAAGTCAGTTTGACTGCATCTGAGAGAATGGAGAGCTGCCCTAAGCTTCTTGTTTGCCTTGTGCCAAATTGGCCATGAAACTGAAAACCTTGTGCTATGCCAGTTGCTTCTTTTTTGGATAGGCTGTCAGGTGCCTGGAAGGCTCTGGTGTGGTGAAGGGAGATGATGAGGAGTCACCCCATGAAGCAGCAGCCCACATTGCTGGCTCGTGAGAGGAAATACGTGGCTGTGCTTGGCATTTGCTGGCTGACTCCTGTTGGCTGGAAGGCAGCGCTGGAATTAACGTGAGGAGATTATGTAAAGAATTCGGGAAGTGTACCAGTTTGGGGTGTTTTCCTTTATAAAGCGTAGAAATGTAACCTTAGTTTGCAAACAGCACTAAGACAAAGCTAATTTATGATGCTACACTGCATTTCGGTACATGGTCTCTACATGGATCTGTACAAGGATTTAAGCTGCTGTCTGAACTCCAGTATACAGAGGGCTTAATCTAAGGGGGTGTTTTATCTCTTCCATTATGAGGAAGAGTCTTCATGTGAAATTTAAAGCCAGGTTTTGAGTGCCATGATGCATACCATCATGGAAGTTTTAACTCTGACTAGTGAACTGTCAACTCTTAAACAAGCCCGGAGGTTCTTACTGTATTCCTTCCCTTCCTGCTTTACATTTTACATACTTCAGGATCACTTTCCATGACTAAGAAATACAGTCGTTACTTCTACTTGCTGGGTTTTAAGGAGGCACAATAATGTGCACAACCATCTCATTGAATAGTACAAGTTTAGAACAAAATATGATGATTTGTTCAATGCGTGTGCAATGATTTTTATGCTCACATAAAGTAATCCTTGATCTTTCTTTTCCATCTATCTCCAATCCAGACTCATTTTGCCTTTTTTTTTTTTTTTTTCCCCAGCTGGAGGGTGCAGTTGTGAGCCAGGCATTGTTGGCTTTTGCTCTGTGTGCTGGCTTCTGAGCAAAGGTGCTGCTGAAAGGGTGAGTATTTAACTTCCATCCTCTTTGATGTAGATTTATGTTCCTAGGAACTGATAAATTTAAACTCACCAAACCTATCACCTTGAAGTGTATCTAGGTTTGCAGTGGAAGGAATCTAATCTACCAGCTCATAAAGCTTTGAGCATCAGCCATCAAAGCACTGTCAAATTCTGGTTTAGTGTAAATTGTGTGGCATTCTGCAGCACCACAGACCAAAGAAGCTGAAAGATGAGCATCTCTCGCCTCTGAATTCACAGATCTGCATTTAGAGCAACATGAATCTCAAAGACCATGAAAATAAACAGTAATGCAAATATGATTCCTACTGAGTGACCAGTATGGAAAAGGATGGCTATGAGGGGTGCTTGACTACCCATTTGATACATAGTTGTATGAATTCTATATCAAATCTGACATCTAACACATCAGTTGTCTTCTGAAACTGACTGAGGTACCCAAGCATTACTTGAAAGAAAACGAAAAAGAAAACAGGCTTTTATCAACTAGAAAAGGCTACTTATGAGATGGGGGATAAGTTTAATGCTGTTGCACTGCCAAGACAGAGAAGGGGCTGTTAGTAATTGCGCAGGAATTTCTAGAAATATTTCCCTTGAGTCAGTGAAATACTGAGTGTGCCAGACATGGGAAGGTGCAGCGTGGGGGTGAGGATGTCGTTTTACAAGTGTTTTCAATTGGCAGTGAATAGATTAAAACAACAGAGGATTAGCACAGAAAGGAACTTTTGAAAACATCTCAGAGCTTTATGGTTGTGAAATAGTGTTTTGTAGATTTTATAGATTAATATCTACGCACAAACAAAACTGCGTATATAGAATGGTATTAGTACCTTAAGGAAGGGTAGATGAAAGTAAATATGTGATGCTATAGAGTCTGTATTGATCTGTTTTTCATATGACTGCATTAACTGTCAGAAATGGGGGTGCATAATGTTTGAAGTTCATTCTTCAAGAGCATCCATAAAACTTTATGCTGTTATGTATTATGTGTGTATTGGTCTTCTGCAGACAATTTTCTTTATTCGTGGTTTTTATTTAAAAACATGGGTGTTATCTGCTTGTACCCATAAAAACGCCCTGCACTGGAGTCATTAGCTTAATATTTTAGGACCTGAAGAGAGTAATGGGTAAAACATTCTAGAAACTTCCAACTAGTAGCCTAAAGAGGTTTTTTATACACAATAAAGTATATAAAGTAAATATCTTGACTTTATGAAGAAAAATATCTGAGAATGTTCAAGATTAAAAGCAAATATTTTATATTCCATTAGAAAGCTGGACTCTCGGACTTGAAACTTGCATTTCTAGTTCTTGAACATACTGAGGTAGATTGAAATTTGGTCTGTTACTGATATTGTTTCCTGTAGTAAAGCTTTTAATAGAGATGTTTAAAGTCTAGAAGGTATTATACTTTTTCTTTTTTTCTTTTTTCTTTGCTCATTTCAAAAAAAGCCTAGTAAGTTTCAGGGCATACCTTTGAAATCTTGAAAGGCAAGGGAAGATTCTCATCCTGTTTTTGTGCATAGATAAATATGCCAGGTGGAGCAAAGTGTTGTTCTGTGATTCCTTTACTCTACGTCATCTATCAGAAAAGCCCTCCTGACTAAGGGGACTTAGAGTCTCTTAACAGAAGGACACTAAAATAAGTAGTGTACTGCATAAAACTCACAGCTAGTTCTGTGTGTCAGAAGGCTGTCCCTGGCTGACATTTGGCACAACAATACGGATTGGAGTTGCCAGTTGTGCTCAGCATGTTTCTTCTGTCACGAAGCGGTGAAGAGCAATCATGAGGAATATCGCATGCAGAAGGACTTGCATGCAAGCAAGATGTGAACTTAATAGCAAGAGATGGCAGGTAGATGTGAGGATCTGGCCTAGAAGGAGTTGTAGTTATGAGGTTGTAATTTTATTAAATAATCACAAGGAGTAATTCTCTGTACCTGGGGGGTTGTTGAGAATAATCATTTCCAGCAAGGTCTAGTTCAGCAATTCCCATGGTACTTTTGAGGCTAAGTATCTTTGGTGTTTTTATGTTTAGCAGCTAAATCATGCAAGACTCAATGGTATGACTGAGTTGGAGGTTACATGTTTTTTCTCTAAAGCTTGCTGTTGCATACAAGGCCCTAAAACCAATCAAAGCTTATATGTTGAAAAGTGTTAGGGCACTTATTAAGGATACTTCTGTTTTTGTTGTTGTCCTCTCAAAAGGAATGGATTCCTAAGGAAAGGAAAGGAACACACACAAAAAATCAATCAGAAAAAAAACCAACACCCAGCTTCTTTAACTTTATTTCCAAATGCACTTTTTTAAAAGACAGAGTTTGGTGATCTGAATCAAGGTGCTTTTTTCCTCTTGTCATTTCTCTAATCCTGTTGAATGAGTTACTGTATGCCTTCCATGATATTTGTGTAGTTGGCTAAGCTGTGGAGATGCAGTAAGTTTGCATGGCTAACGAGAGCAGTATACAATGCAAAAGTGGGATCTGTTCATCAAGCAGCCTATTTAGTGAAACCTGTTTCAGATCTGGGGCGCATTTTTGAGTGTGAGGATAGGCAGGAAGTAAAATGAGAGTCTGAGGCCTTTCAGGAACAGGCATAGTGCAGGCTTTCCTTAATCCTGATGGTGCCAGAGGTATAGAATGTTTCTTCACTTGGAAAAAAATGTTGGATTCAACAATGTAGTTTTAGGCATTGAAAGGAGCTGATGGTTCATCCCTGATGTTCCAGGGTATCTGTTTCTTTGTGCTCTGGTTTATGGTGGAGGAAGGCTTGAACACTGCCTTTGATGCATGTGGAAAGTGTAGAGGGATCTTTGGACTCCATACGTTAACGCATTACCTGCTGCTTTTCGTTTTGTGTACCCAGAGAACTGATGGTTGGAGGTGGCTGTAAGAACACGTACTGCAGGACTCAGCCTCCTTTTCAGATCATCACCCAAACCAGAAGCTCAGGCTTTCTGAACCAGAAGTTCAGACCTCTGTTTTAGAAATAAGGGGTTTGAACATGAAGTGCTTTTCTGAGGAGCTGTAGGCACACGGGGCTGAATTATCAGTAACTGCCTGAAGCAGGCTCTTTCTGTTGAGGGATTTTTTTTAAGTAGACTGATCTCTCCCTCTCCAGTAAGTAGCAGCATCGTTGCGATTCCTTTCAGATTTGCTGGCTTTTGTGGACTAGAGTACATGGGGGTGGATATTGCACTGAATTTGGTGTGTCTCCAAAGCTGGTAGGATTGTTCCCAGCTGTCAGTGACTCACAGTAGCCTGAGTTGCCTTCTCAGAGTTCAAGTTAATGGAATTTGCTGTTCAGTTCCCCTTGAATTGGCTGGCAGAGATGGAATTTCCCGTGAACTAGGAAAGGCAGGAGAAATTCTTCAAAGTACAAGCTTTGAATTTGTGTTGCATCTGAAAAATTGCTGAGAAGTGCAGTCCTTCCTCATCTGGATGAGAGTAGCTCCTTGCCAACAATCTTGCTTTCAGGCATTTCATTTTGTTCTGTCTAAATTCCTACACTGTGCTTTTTGCTGAACATACCCAGTTTCCAGAAGCTTGTTAAAAATGTGATAAATGTGTGTTACGTGATTGTTGTCCTATTTCTTCTCCACGTGTATGGCAAACTTTATCTGGATTTAGAGGTTGTATTCTGTCAGCAGGGTAACTAATTAGTTTGCTATGTCAAAGAAAAGGGGTACAAATAGCACCAAGGGAATTCATTTGTGGAATTAATGTATTATTTACTAAGCAATAAATGAAGTTCAGCTTTTTTGCTACTTGTTCATTTTTACCAAGCAGGTTATCTGTACCTTTTATGTTAATACGAAGGGATATCTGAAGTAGCTGGGGAATACCATGAAGAATGGGGACCTGGGTTTGCATGTCGTTTTTGACTGTTCTGGTAGTGTGTGATTCCTCCAGAGAGCCTGCTGGGCTCTGGTATAGCTGCATTCGGTTGTAAGCAGTGTTCAGTGTGGCCTCTTGAACAGTGAAGAATCAGTAGGATGGTTTGGATTTCATTTAGTTTCTTTAAAGTAAGCTGTTACGTGACTGAAAACCACTCATTTGCCAAAAGAAATAAATCTTCTGAAGCTTATTTGCCTTGTTGGTTCTCTGTTTTAGAGTATCAGAACATTTGGAGCAAGTTCAGACTATTGCTGGTAATGAGTCAGTATCTGAGTAGCCCGCATTTGTGGCTTGGTTATACTGCATGCAGGGTCTTGTTTCCTCCTTTTTGTCTGTGGTTTGTACCTGCGAACCTTGGGAATGTGTATGAAAAGTATTTTCCAGTTTGCAATGCCATGTGAAAATGTGAAAAGCATAGAAAATAGAGTGTTTTCTACCCAATGTTTCAGCTTTTCCATTTTCATCAATCTGTTAGGGTGAAAGTCCAAGACAGAGTACGAAGATGACGTTTAGTTCACTAATGAAATAATCAAAGAGGGAAGAGGTAATGAACACAAATTTAGGAAGGCTAAGGAAAGCTAAGGAAGAATAGTCTGAGAAGATTAAATGCGTATCTGCTTCAGAGTGTACGTACATTTTTCCATTAGACGGCACTACATCACTGCAAAGACTAGCGATGGCCCTTTGCTTCTTTTTGGTTCTATATTTGCTTCCTTCATATGCCCTTTTGTAAGCAAGACCTGCAAAATTTTCTGTCTTCTTCAACTGAACGACACTAGTACTGGTTTGCCATGTTGATAATTGCTCGTGAAACTGCTCCGTTCTCTGGTATCGATCTCTTATCCCAGGTATGTTTGGTTTCTTCAGCCTTTAATGCCCGTTGGTCAACTCGTACAGCCAAGACAGGGATTTCAGATATGTTTGGCTACATATCCAAATATTGCTTTAGATGATTAACTGTGGCTGTGCTTCTAGTCACACTAAGAAAGCAACATTTCTGACTACTTACGTACGTGATGCATCAGGTTTCGGGGACTTTATCAAGGGACTTCATTTTCCCTGCCTTAAGTATATCTGCTGAGATGGGAAGCTGGTAAGTTAACCTTGGCCCCAGCTGACTAGGTCTTCCCTTCATAAATTGGATAAGTTTTAGTATTCCATTTTTTTCTAAGATCTTTCCTGTTAAGAGGATCTTTGAAAGTTATATCCAAGTAATGAGACTGAAAGTAACCAATCTTGGGGCTATAGGGGATGACATTTATTGTGACAATGACCCTTTTTGGGTCCTTTTCTCCATCAATACAAAGTACCCATCTCAGCGTCTGGTAAATCAGCTATCATTTTTTGATATATCTGCCACCACAAGGCAATGTTTTCACTTGAAACAGCCATTCTACCTTGCACTTTGTTTTCTGAAGGCTTGTGGAGGGTGGGGGAACTTCTGTGCATTGACTGCTGAAGACCTCTTTGCCCAGGTGCATTGGGAAAGGTGAAATTAAAATTTTAAAGATAGGAAGTCAATATGTGGTAAACTAAGGTATCTTAAATCATGCTCTCGGCTTCTCATTCAGAGATAATTTAACCTGGTTTTGCTGTTCTTTAAGCTTCCTTTTCAAATGCTCTGTATTAATCCCCCAAATGAAAGCTCCCTCTGTGTACATGAAGGAGTTTTGCTAACGATCTCCCCTATTGATCTCAGTGGTATGATTGGTCCAGCAGTAGTCATACAGTAAATGCAAAAGCTTGTAGTGTTTACCACTTAGATTTTCTCAGCTCGATGTTGTGGCACTGACTTCGATATTGTTCAGAGTCCTAAGAGCAGTTTTTACTAGAGGTCACACTGTAGTTAACATCAAACTGATTAGAGTAGCCTATTATAATTGGTCTGAGAGTTGTACTATAGTCCCTCAAAATACACAACAGATACTGAAAATACTGCGTTGATACTATACTGTTACCTGCACTTCAAACTGCAGTTCTGTAGACTCTTTAAAGGCAGTGAAAAGGCTACAAGAGGGACAGAGGGGTACCCACCCAAACAGCAAGTAGCATGGTAACATAAGTAGCACAAGCAGTAGGGTGACATACAAATACAATTCTAAGTTTAAAAGTTTGAAACTTTTTTGAGTATGTGACAAAGGTGAAATAATATATTTTGGAATTAGTGAATGCTTCAGCACAGGTAGTTTAAAACCTCCTTTTTTTACATTTCTTCATCCACACAAGAACAAAGTTATTCAGAAGAGCTGAACAGAAGCAAACCTAAACTGCAGACAGGAGGTGCTTTTTGTTATGCCCTGATTTGTCTGGGGAATTCATGGCCATGCTTGTTCTTCATTTTGAGGTGTAGATAGCAATCAGTGGGACTGGGCATGCATGACTGATGGAAAGGAAAGGGGAAAAAAAAAAAAAGGAAAAAGAAGCACTAGATGGAAGAGGATAAGAGCTCATACAGTACAATGTGTCCGTCAGTTTCTAAATACTGATTATGTCCATGAATATTTTAAGATTTCTTGAAACTTTTCAATAGAAAGGAGTGGCTTGCTCTCAAACTGTCCAATATTTGAGCAAGATAAACTCCTGCTCTGACTTATTATCTTCTGTACTACCATAAAGTCTCCTGATATTCTGAACTAATGCAATCATTAACTACCAGGGAAACAATGCATTGAAATTCACCCTCTGTTTCTAGAAGATGCTTTTGGGTGGAGGGGGAGCCCCCACAGAAGACTCTGGTTAATTCAGTGTACCTTGTTCGCTGTTCTGTGTTTCCTCTCAGTCCTGTAATTTATAACTTTTGTTCTTCCTGACCATACTGATGGTGCAGAATTCCAAATCCTTCAGTCATTCTCTCCTTCCCGTTCCCTTCTGGATTCATCCCAGCTGACTGCTGCAGTCTAATAGAGGAAATCTCAGCCAAACTGTGTAATCTTATATTTTGGAAATTGAAAATTAAAAGCATATGTTTCAAGTGACAAAAGGAGTAACTCCATCTTACAGTACCTGAGCTGTTGCTCAAGTGTCCAGTTCTGTGACAAAAAGAAAGTAATCTGACAAGTTTTTAACAGTCAGGAAAATATCATCCAGTCAAAAAATCGTTTTTAAGTTGAGAGTGCTGTAGACTATTTATTTTACTGAGCCACTTGAGAGTATCTGAATGTAAGGGAGCAGCAGTTCGCTGTGTGTGTCCATAGTGCTCAAGGCAGGGGGTGTGCAGAAGTCCTTCAGCCAAGCCCTAAAGGCAGCGAGCAATCTTCAGGATCACCTATCCACCACTGACTAGTTGGCAGCCTGTATCCTCTATCTGAAATGGCACCTGGTGCTTACCATTTGCCATGGAATTATTAAGAAAACAGTACATTTATTCTTTAGGGTCCATAATGCTTTCTGGTTTTTTTGGGTTTTTTTGTTTGTTTGTTTGTTTTCAATTTACATCCTGTTAAGTCCCTCATGCTCTGTGGCTCTAATTTGTGTTTGAGCTGTTTTCTTGCTCTGTTTTCTTAAGCTGGCATAACGAGTCCCTCTTGCTTTTGCTTTCAGTGTTTTAACTTCAGTAGCTGAATTTGAGGTAGCTTACTTTCTAAGCCAGTACAGGTGAGGAAAAGCAGCAACACGAAGGGGGTACATCGCAATAACACACAGAGGGGAGAGAAGGAGAGAATAATGGGATGATGAAAGGCAAAACATTCACTGAAATGAGGTTCTAAAAAAGCACGGAGAGCATGTGTGTGTGATGGGGAGGAAGTTGTCTCAAAAAGCTGTGTTTGTTCCCTGGAGGCTCCCGTGTGCTATAATTGAGTCAACATGTCAAAGTGAAGTATGTGGCGAGCTTTGCGAGTGGGGGAAAACTGCTTCTTCTGCACATACAGGGCTTGGATGAACCCATTCTTACAGCAATAAGCACTCTGCTTTTGCATTGCTAAAGCCACAACACAGCAGAATAGCTGTCCAGCCAAGCTCTGTAGCCAATGTTTCTCTAAGAAATGCTTTAAATCTTTGTTTGGTTGGGAAGCTAAGAATAATTGGCTTTAACTTTGCTTCTGTTGTGGAACTGAATGAAGATGGTGAACAGTGGAGAAGATGACTGAATTGCTGTTGAGATACAGGCTAAAGCAAAGCAAGCTACAAGGGCCTTACCTAATGATTTTTAAATCTCAGAGAAGCAAATCCCATTCCTTGCATGTCTATTTCTCATGCTGGTGTTATGTTTTGGAGATACACTGGCCTACTTTTGTTTAGTGTCTCTATTTGTGTGTTTAAAATGGATGGAAAAGGGATGATTGCAATGCTCTGTCCCAGCTGATACTTGCAGCCTTTGGCTGTGTGACTTTATGCTTGGGGCTGCACTGGCACCTCTCTCCTGGCCAAAGCTGACTGCAGCTTCACCCTAAGACTTCATATGAACTTGAAAATCTTTAAAGCCAATGTTTCCATGCTAACAAGCTAATTTTGTCTTGATTGGTTTTTATGTAGAATCTTTACCTTTGGTGCTTTAATATTTTATAAATGATTCTTACTGACATATTTGATGTTCTGATTGTTTCCATAGAGACAGTAATGGCAGAAACCTGCACAAGGAAGGTGACAGCACTGTATTTTCAAGATTAACTGTTTTACAGAGGAATGGTTTGAGGGGGTGGGAATATAAAGCAGATTTTTCCAAGCAGTCACAGAATATTTGGGAGTAGTTGAATAACTACTGGAGGTCAGAGAAAAAAGGCAGCAGGACAGAAGAACTGGTTTGTTATTTTGGCATTTGTCTGTGTGGGGAAGCAGTGAACAGAAGGTCAGCCTAGAAATATGAAGTGCTTTCAGCAACACATCGCCTTTATTGCTGCTCCACATGAAGATGGAATTCTGAAATGCAAAAAACTGCAACATAGAAATTATCTCAGAGAAGAGGCAGAAATTAACATGCCTGTGAGACAGCGTGTAACACACCTTTTTTAATTTCTCCCTTCCAAATTCATAACCTAAATGTAGGAAGCTTTTAGCATTAGCAATCAGGCACTTACAAAGCCATTAGTGAGAGCTGCAAACTTTTTTTTTAACCCTTGGTAAAATCAGCTGCCCAATTTTATTTTTTGGGCAGCAAGGCTTGATCCATTTCATTATGCATTGTACTACCCATGTTTGCCAGCAAGATAATCTTGAGAGAATGCAAGTGTTTGATAAGAACCCTCGCTGTGGCTGAGAGGTTTGTTTTAAAGCATTCAGTAGGAGAGACGGGCATCCCCTGACATGTCTCTTTGTAGCAGGTCTTGCTGCTTCTGTCTATGGTGTGGTCATTTGAAGCAGTTGTCTGAACTATAATGTATACCCACCTTTTCTTGTATCAGCTCTGGCAAGTGGGAGGAGATAATAAGAGAGATGCTTGTAAACAGTGTTAACTATTTTCTTTCAGGGACGATCCCTTTTCAGTGAAGCGTTTGATAGCATTCAAAGTGCCCTTTCCTTCCCCACCACTATTAGGTGCCTAAGGGCTGCAGTCAGGCTTGCCAGCTCTGCCCAGGAAGAGCTAGTCAGGCAGCACTGCCCATCTCCAGGTGGCAGGCACATCTCTGGCCCTGGGGAAATCAAGCAGGCTGGTAGTAAGACACAGGTGCTACACTCCAATTTAACACATTGTTAAATTCACATCTCATATGCCTTCCAGCCAAAATATGCCATCATACTGTAAACTGAATTCGTGTTATATCTTATTACACTGGGGAAGAGAAGCAGGCAGCTGGGAGCTTGGGTTGCCTTGAAAGTTACAGAAGTTACTCATTTGTCAGTGCCTGAGGCCTCTTAGGTCACATCTGCACGGTACCTCATCTGGTTTTTGCATTATTTTGATATCTTTGGAATGGGGGTGAGTAAAAAAATATGTAATTTATGGTTCTTCTTTGTATTTATATGTAACATTTTGCACAGCTGGCATGTTAGGAAGTGTTTGATTCTGCTTTTCCCTTCACCCAATGAAGGGGAGGTTTCTTTGTTTTTTACCAGAATTACTGTGTTTAAAACTAGAAAGTAGTTTAGAAATCATGGATTAGTTAGTTGTAGCAGAAAGGCTGAAGTAAATTGTGCCATCTGGTCTAAATACCGCCCTCTTGTTTGCAGAACGATACAAAATTAAATGAAGTCAGTTTCTCCTTGAGAGAAGTTTATTTATAGATAGTTAAGCTGTTGAGATGCTGAGTTAGTAGGAAAATAAGAAGATTGGTTAGAACCCCTTTCCTTTTGGGGTTGTGTGTCTGAAGTGAGACATGACTGGAAATTCAGTGGTACCATGTGTTCTTTGGCTGATGACACACGTGTTATATAATCAGGTCAACTCACTTAGTGAACTCTCCGGCCGTGTTTATTCCTACCTTGAAATGACTTTTAGTGAGAATAGCTCAGAGACATTTGAGCTATGGTTGTCAATTTAAATCAAGATGCTTTGGATTTCCAGAATGCTGTCCTCAGAATTGTTTGAGCTCTGAACTTCTTGGAAGATTTTTGTGTGCTTTCTCACCATGTTTTTTTAGTCTGTTTTATTCCTAGAAGCCCTTTTAATGTATGCTTTGAAAGATTCACGTGTAGTTGTTTTGATTGTTTCGTCTTCTGCATCTTTATAATTAAGCATGTGCCTTTCTTGCTTTTTCTTTCTCCCATCCTTCATTTCAGCCAGGTAAAATCTGAGTTTTATTTCATGGTGCTCATAAGAGTGAACTTGTTCTTTTGCTACATTGATTAGAAATTGTCTTTAGAGGTGCAGAAGCCAGAGACGTTGCCTTTTATTTTTACCCATGGCATTCAGTGGGGTAGCTGTAGACCTGGGTGGAGATTCCTGGACTTGAGTCTTTTGCCCTGTCAAGTTGATAAATGTGTCATTATTCTGGGGCTGAAGGGTTCTGGTTTATATGAAATAAAAGGGCACCGAGGACCAGAAAAGCATAATAGTTGACATTGACTTGTGGGTGTCAGGCCTGGCTGCCCTGCCAGTCCCTCAACTCTTCCATCTTTTTGCTATTTTTTTTTTGCTGTTGTGTTAATTTATTGCATAGTATCCCTCTCTATGAGTACTTGTGGATATGGAATATCTGACTGACTGAGCTTTTCCTCAAGGTTGTGAGCAGGAACAGGAGAGTATTTGATCCCCACTGTTTTCACATGTAAAGTGAATCAGGCTGGGGCATCTGTCCATTGTGTTAAAGTATCTTTCAAGACATCTTCTCTTGGACACTAAATTCTGTCTCAGTTTCTGCTGTGCTAGTAGGGTAGATGGATACTTAACTCCAAACCTACCATATTTGCTAAGTTCTAATTAATTTACTTTTTCAATACAGAAGAGGACTGCTCATCTTGCTCTTTTAATGTGGTACGTCAGTGAATAGCTGCAGTGAAACATTCTACTGCTAAATCATAGCACTGTTAGGGTGTAGTAAATTCTCTTGTTAATTTTCTTGGTAGGCATGGTTTTTAGAGTGGACACCTGCTTGGAAAAGCAGTGAATTTGGTTCTGGGTTCACAGTTGTGGCCACTGAAGCTGTGTTTGTTCCCCGAGCAGGTGCACCGTAGGCTGTCATGGCGTGGCATTGCCAGTCAGTCCCACCAGCACAGCTCACTACTGCTTCACTGCTCTGTGAAATGGCAGCCAGTTGAGATGGCAGCTTTTGTGACGTGATGGCTGTGTGCAGACCACCAAACTTGATCACAACCAAAGTCGGCTTCGTTCTCAGCCAGCCTTAAGCTATTGCTGTATTCCAGCTTTTATTCTTGCATGACAGGCACACATGGTGGGCAGTCCTTTGAATGCTGGCTGTACTGTACTGTTTATTCTTCTGTTTAGGAAGCTGGGTGAGACCTTGATTCTGTGTGGGCATGCTTCTCTCTGCACTTCAAGTACCTCTCTGTAGGGTGCCTTGTGATGCTAGCTTTAATCTATTCGTTGGAGATTTCATTTCCAAAACATGTATCTTGCTGGTGAGACACATCTATGTTCCCTTTCTGGTGGTTGTAGGAAACTGTGCAATAGAAAAATATGGTTGGTATGACTCTCTGCTCTTGGAATGCTTTTTGGCACATTTCTGAATATTGGTAACACTGTGTTAGTATCTTTCCCCCTTGCCTGAAGTACGCTGCTAGAATGGATTTGGGAAAGTTCTTCTTTTCCATTGGTGTGGAGTTGGGATCACAGCAAGACAAGTGGATGATATTAGTAGATGGCAAGTCTTTGAAGTATGTTACAATCAACTTCAGAGAGAAAGAAAATCCCTTCCCTGAGCTACAGATAAACAATAATGCTTTCAGACCTTGAAGAGGATCAAGGTGAAACTCAGTGAACAGCAACTGCAGAGGAGATGCTGCTGCTTTGTGACAAGTGGCAAAAATACTGTCTTTCTTTTTGTGCTTCCTTAACAAAGCAAAATAACAAAGTACTCTGAGGTTGTTCTATGAAAGGAACATAAAAAGTTTTTTGTTTCAGATATCCTCATCTTAATAGATGTGGGTAGAATAGATTTTAAAAGAAGGATGCAAATGCCTTCTCGGAATTCCAAACTATCTTCAAAAGCAAGTGAAAAGAACTGAATTTGTCTGTTTGTGTGGATGCATTTCACAGCATTTATTTGCCTATTTAGACTTGTAGGGGAGTAACATCTTCCAGCTGCTGTGTAACTCTCAGTTCAGTTGGCTTTGGCTGGGAGAGAGAGAATGGAACAGTCTCATTTCTCTTGTTGAAGTAGTGAGGGAAGAAGGAAATTATGTCTAGACCATGCACCTGAAGTACATTTCGAAAAGTAGATATGTCCCCCTCTGCCTGAGGTGAAGGATCTCTCAGGAAGATGCGTTGGAGAGCACAGTAGGAAGTGGCTGCAGAAGTGAGGTGACTAGGATTGCTCCCTCTGAGGCTGCCATGTGTTTTTTAACAAGATTCTGAGTCTTGGGAGACAAAGGAGAAAACCACATTTTCTCCCAGGATGAAAGTATTTTTCAAAAGCAAGAATGTATTTGCATAGCTTTGAAATGGCTGATAGATAAAAGCTGAAGTTCAGTGGACAGGGGCATGTATTAACATGCCATATGGGTTGCAGTGTCATGAATGATAAATAAGGAGTTATGTAAGAACCTGAAAGCTGAATGTCCAAAATTGAAATAGGAATAATGAAGAAAAATGATAGCTTAAAAAATACATTTTTAACATACTTGCTGACACCTGATCACTACTGGGAGAATTCAAACCAACTCTGCAGGTCACCTTTAACAAAAAGCTGACTGTATAGATAAGGGTTTAAAAAGGTACCGCACAACAGTCTGTCCCATATATAAAACCCAAGTGAGAACAAACTGCAAAATGAGAGGTGGTGGGCTTGGGTGGGGGAGGGAGATTTAAATGTGGCCTTCAGGAAAGAATCTGTGTAAAGAATTGAGAAAGAAATAAGATGGCAGCAGCAGCAGCCAGGATTTGCAGAGCTTTTCAGTCCTTTGTTTGGTTATCTTGCATAAGTGCTTTAGCCAGAGACTCTTTCAGTAGCTGCATGGGGCCGGCTTGGAACACAAATGTGCATGAATCCAAATGTAATTTCCCTGTTGTGCACATTGTGGCTGTGACAGCTCAAGTTATGAATGTAAAATAGCAGAATAAAGTTCAGAAGATGGCCAGGCCTGCAATGTTAATAAGAATTGAATTACCCAGAGCTCTTGTGAGTTCGGCGAAGGTGCTGCCCGAATTTTAAATTTATCTGCTTCCGTGCTTAATTTTGGTGTGCCTTGGAAAAGAAGAAATAGCCTGTGCATGTCTCCTTGCGCATCTCGGTGATTCAGCATAATAAAGTAATGTTCAAAGCAGGCAAAAGGGTTGATGCTAATTCTCTGCTCCAGTTTATAGCTGGTGCTGGCACATAAACTCAGTAAGCATCAGTGGTTTTGATCTGTAGCAAAGAAGTACTGTCCAGGGAATTACAGGATCTTCCCTTTCAGGCAGTTCTGTTCGCTGTGGGGTAATTATCCATAATCTGCCGCTTTCCCTAATTCCCTGCATTCAAGGGGAACTTCTGTGCAGAAGGGATGTCCTCTTCTGCACCAGTACACTGCTCACAGAAGGGGCACCTCACCATGATTGGGGGTCAGCTTGTCCTGGGGCTGTGTGAGCAAGGAAAGGGGTTTTCCCCCTTCTACGCGCAACTTGCATGGCAAAGAGAAGTTGCAAAGTTTACAACTTTCCCTGCTTCTTCAGCATCAGATTTTCCTGGGTCTGTCCTCTCTTTCTCTCTCTCTCTTTCCAACCTCCTTCCATCTCGTGTTACCATGGAGAATGAAATGCCAGTTCCATTCAAGTTGTCGGCTGAATAGGTTTTGAAGTTGATGGATGGTGAGAATCTCTTATCCCTCCTTCTCCAAACACCGCCCCTGCCTGGTTCTTGACGTTTCACTTGCCAGGGACTGGCAGTTGGAGAGAGGGAACTGAAAAGGAGGCTGGCAGTGTCCTGCTGAGATGCTCTTTCAGTTCCTTGGATGAAATCAGCAGCCGTGAGAAGGTCTTAAGGACTTTGGTGCAGAGTCTTGTCCTCAAGCTGGCAGAGGCATGAATGCTCACTTGAGTGCGTGCTCCTGCTTCCCCAAAGCACCCAGGGAAAGAAGATTCATACATGACTCTTGCTTCTGCTTATGGCTGTGTTTTGAGGGGTGACGTAACCTCTGCAACTTAAAGGGAAAGGTAAGGAATGAATCAATACAATACATGCTCTGGCATAACCTTTTTCTCTCAGAGGTACTTCTTTTAGACTTCATTTTAGTGCTACCTCATGCGAGAAGTGGAACTTCTGCAGTCTGACTTGCCTGGGTTTGCAGCTGGGATGCTGAAGTTAGCAGGAGCCTGTGCTTAGTGTGAGTCTCGGAATCCCCATGTGCACTGGTTGCCTACTCACGGTATTATTGGTAGTGTCAAAACAGCCTTCTGAATAAGGTACTTATTAAAAGAAATATTAGAGCATCATGGATTTTAACAGACCCGGGGTTGAAATGTGGTGTTGGAGTTACTGCTGAAGTGCATGAAATGGGGCTACAAAGCAGAAAAATCAAAATGATAGCACTAAAATATCACAGAAAATATTTCTTTCGTTGTGATTTATTACTTTTCATGCAAGATGACTATGCCTTTACAAGGAATCAGGAGAATTTTTTGTTTATGGTGGAAGGCTTAAGCTTGTCCTTTTTACTGAAGGGGTTGTTTTGACTGATGACCACCCAATAGTTTGGGAGAAGCGACTACCTGGCATTGTTTGTTGGTGTGTGCATTTCACTTCTGGAAGTAATGGTTAGAATTTACATTCAGACACTAAGGATTCAACTATAAGGATTCTGTGTACATTAACTTGTTAGGAGAGGGAAAATATTTTTGCGACCTTTCAGCTAAAACCTGATGTGTCAGGACCATACCAGCACAGGAATTATACGTTAGTGGGTGGCGTTTCAATTTAAGGTCATAAGTGGAAATTTGTTATGGGTGCTTTTGAAAAGCTGTGCTATTCCTAATAAGCAATTGTGAGCTCTTTCTTTCAGTATATCTCTTTGAAGCATTGCAGTGAAAAATATTTCTATACCAAACTATTAATAACCTTCTGTATGTTCCTAAACTTGCTAAACAAATACATCTTCCCCAGTACCATCAGCAGCTTTTGCATGTCTGAGCTTCGCAAGAGTTCACTTTCCATTTGATGCTCTCTGGCCTGTTTGTTGTTTGACTGTTGTCGCCCTGCTGGAGTTTTCCTGCTGCAAGGTTGCTTTTCCTCTTGTGGAAGCTGCTTCCAAAATGCTAAGAGGTTAGCAGTTTGGCCACTGGTGTGTTAAAAGGGAATTTTCTAATTACTGCTTCAGAAAGGCATGGGTGTGTGTGAATATATACAAAACAAAAATAAATATATATGTGAATATACCATCCCATTCTTTAGTTAATTTATTGTAAGGATTGTATTACTGTTTTTATCTCAAAGCTCATTAGGCATTCCCTAGATAGATGCGAGCATAGTGGACCTGTGATTTTTAGTCATATAAAATAATGAGCAGGACTTTGGTTTTTTGGTTTGAAATTGGTTGGCTGGGGTACTGCAAAAAAAATTACATTTACAAAAATATACTGCTGAAGCAGCTTCTTTTTACCAGAAATATGTCACCCATGTCAGATGGAGTTGAGAGAAAGTGATACAGTGAGGAAAAAGGGGGGAAGTCCTGTGGGATACTGAATGATACTGTGGTTTGGGATTAGCTTCCTAATAGGCACTCAGCTTCATGTTACCATTCATAAGGGATAGGGGAAAGGGTGAGCATCTGTTTTATTTAACAGTTTGATTTTGAGGGAGCTGAAACAGCATCAGCATTGAGGCTTGGGTTGTGTATTTCAATTTATTCTGTTACCCTGCTGGGTTTTTTTGATTTACATGCTGCCTTCTCTATGGAAAAAATATACTTCTACCTGGTTTTGAGTTTGCATGAAATGAAATCCCTGATCTTTCTCTCCCGCTCTGTTTGTGAGGATTGTTATGTTAATAATTGTAGAGATAGTCAAAAGTTTTTCTGGGTATTTCTGACAGGTTTAAACTTCAGAAAAAAAAAGTATTCCAGTTTTCAACATAGATATGTTTAGATTCAGTTTGCCCTCTGAAATGCCTCCTTCTTTTCCCCCCTACCACTATAAACCTTTTCTGTTTGGTTTTGGTTTCCCCAATGAGAATTGCACCAACTTTGTAAGAACAAAAACAACAAATTTTATTCTTAGGATGCTCCTGGTAGCTTCCCCGCTTCATTCCATCTGGCCTTCGGTTAAATTATTCTTTGAAAACAAATGTTCATGTCCTACTGTTTTTAGATTGAGAGCTGCAAAATAGCAGTTCTGTAACTGTTCCTCTGTAAACTGTCACTCAGGCCTTTTATGGGTTCTGAGATTTTCATGAGTATACTGTGGCTAGTACTATTAACCACCAAAGGTGACTTTTATATTATACCTGGAAATACCTCCTAACTTCAGAAATTGGTGCTTAGATGGTGGCTGTTATAATCCAGTGATCCTTCCTGGCACATATAGTTCTCTTACGGTGTTATTTTTCCTATTCTGAAGGCTGATTCCTTCTGACACAGTTTATTAGTGTACCACTGTCAAGGTTTTTCTAGAGGCAAAATGCCATAAGGTCCCCAGCTATGGAAATCCTGAAGATTTTACAGTTTGCCTTAATTTTTGGTTATTGGAGTCTAGTTCTTGTATTGGCTCTTTCGTTCTTGAGTTCACGCATCCTTAATTCTGCAATAGCCTGAAACACTTGAGATCTGTCCTTTATATTGTACAAAATGTAAACACTAAAAACAAAATACAAACACCAAATATTATGTGATTTCATGTCAATTTCAACTACTTATTCAATTTCCTGCTTTCCAAATAAGTTGTTTTTCTAAAATGTCTTCCTTAAGCCTCAAAAATAAGTTGGATTTGAAAATACAGCAAAAGAAAGGTATTCCAGAATGACAGTGCTGTTCCCTTCCATTGGACTCAGCGATTTCCCATCAGTGCATTTGTTGAGGCTTCCACAGGCTCTGTTGCGACAGAGCATCACGGATCCTGAGGAGTTTGTCACATAGTAGGGGAAACCTTGGATATAGGCGGCCCTTTGTGCCCATGTGCCTGGAATCTTTGACTCTAGAAATTAATGTTACGTATAAATGATATTTTTAGATTAAATGAAAACGGTAATATGAGGAACACCAGCAGATAGCGATGCTGTATCCAGCAAAGAGAGGCTGAAGAACATCTTAGTGGTGTGCCTGCTGTGGCTTAGAGGAGTGAAATGGCTCTGTATTACTAATTAAGCCCAAGAAGCATATTGCTAGCTAGCTTCTTGTTTAATATGTTTAAATAACATCTCAGTTAATACTACAGCTAGTTTGAACAGAAGTAAAATAAATTTGTCAAATGTATTATTCTGGTTTCCTTGTTATCTGTCATTACAATGTCTTTGACAAAGACTGCTAGATCTCTTAGAGAACTTAATAATTCTGGAGAAAAATATTGAATAAATGAATTGTTGCACTAAGACTAGCAAAATTGGTTGGATAACTTGATCGTTCTTCAGTCGGTTATTATTTCTAATCCCTGTTTTCATCTTTTATTTGCGTTTCACTTAGGTTGTCCCTTAATGGAAATTAGGGTATTTAATTTTTTTTCTGCATTTTGCCAGAATTATTTGGGACTTCCGTCTATCTCCCTCTTCCCTCCTACTGCTTACCTCTTCCCTAAATGTGCTGTTTTCTCCCTGCATTCTTTCCCTGCTGTACTTCCCCTGCCATCATCTTTCCCTCCTCCTTTCCCATCTAGACAGTAGCCAGAGCCTGTCATTCTCCCATCTCGCCCTAGAGCCTCCTGTCCTGGCTGCTCTGTACGTGCAGGCAGCTGGAGGAAGATTGAGCTCTAGACCTCCTCCTTTTTGCTACATGTTTTACTTCACCTTTTCCGCAGTGAATAGTTCCTGGGTTTCTGTTTCGAGCTTTCCCAGCCAGCACAACATGGGACTGACCTCATTTGCTTCAGTTTCACTCCTGCCCGCAGCTGCTTAGTGTTGAGGCAGTGAGAAAGGAAGCGGCTTTGTGCCGTGAAGCTGGGAGAGAGCCCTGAGCAGAGCAGGAGACTGAAGCCGTCTGTCCCTAGATTCAGGAAGACGGCTCTTCACTCATTTGTATGTTACAGCCTTAAAGTCTGGAAAATGAATTGTAGTTTGTCTTTCACCAGAGCTTCCTAACTGTTTTGGTCAAGTGGATTTCTAAGCCCTGTGTCGGCTAGTCTATATGCAAAGAATGAGTGCTGTGCTCTCCAGTCACTCATTCTCTTATCTCAAGTGTCATTTACTGGAATTTCTCTACCTTTTGCCTCCTGTAAAATGTAAACTGAATTACAGGTGTATAGTTCAATCAACGTATTAATTGTGTGAGGAATGAGAGGCAGTGGGGATTTTGATGCCATAACCATAGTGAGAATATTAAAATCTGTGATACCAGCTATCTAAGCTATTTTCTAGTGTATTGAGAGCACCCGTTATGTAAGAACAATTTCCAGCCGAGACAAAACGTTTCTGTGCTAGGTCAGCACAACAAGAGATCATTTCCCCTCACCTGGCAAAGCTGCTGTTCTACAAACCATGGGGCTGCTAGTTAAAAGACTCAGGTGTGCAGTGTGGCTGCTCATCTGGGATGGGGAGATTGGAGTCATTGGTAAACACTCGTGAGGGTTTGACTGGAAAAACATGGCAATTTCAGGTACTCTGTGTTTGTGTGTAGTCCTTTTCCCAGTCACTCTGTTGCATGCTTTATACTTAAAATCACCTTGGTCAGTGTCTGAGACTGATTTTGTGCCTAAACATCATGCATGTAGTATTGGCGTTTGCATTATCTGTAGATGCAGAACACTGGATTCTCAGAGCTGAGCATTTTTATTTTGTTCTTTTTACATGATGCACAGCAACTGAAGTTGCTGTTGTCTTGCCCAAATTTGCCTGAACACAAAATCGAAATGAAAAACTGTAAACCAGAATATAGCACGGGAAGCATGACAAGAAGTGGGAATAATCTCTTTAACATAAATACCGTTCCTTCTAACTTCGGATTTCTGAATAGGTGTTTGATGGCAGCTTACCATGAAGACTGGGAACAGCAGGCTAGTGAGGGGTGGAGTCAGATTTGGGTGCAGCGTGAGGGATGCCTCTTGTAATCAGATAGAGTTGCACAGCGTGTGCCTCTAGGCCAGTCACAGGCTGTTTCAGGTTTGTCCCTGTGAAATCCTGCCCTTTAGTCTTATTCCAGAGCTGTAGCACTCGATACCAATGTGTTCCCTACATCCCTCGCTGCCCAGTCTGGTTATCATTTGTTGGCTGTATTTTGCTTTTCCCTAGCTGGAACACGGGACTTTTACAGTGACTGGATTTGATAGTAAAGCAAAAGGATGGAAGTAGGGAAAGGGATAACTGAAAATGATATTTTCTTCTGTTTTAAATAAAACATCATTTTTTGTAGCAGAGCAACATTGTAGAAGAAACAAGAGGTCACAAAGTTAATAAAATGCATGTCTAAGTCCAGAATTTCCCCACAAAACAAGTAGCTTGGGAAGAATATGGTCTAACGGTCTAGGACATTCTCTAGCCAGCCTTTGTATTCCCTGTCTTCCCCTCTCATTTGTACAATAAAGGTGTTGTTTTGTGAAAGGTGATCTCAGACCGTGCTTCTCCTGGAAAGGTCAGTGTTGCTCTCGTCTCCCACAGTTGTGGCATTTCTGTCTCACTTCAGTTCCTGCAGTCAGGCAGCTGGAGGGTGCATCCTGTTGGCTCATAAATCTGACTGACTGGTAATCATTTTTTGGTGGATCACTTATTTGGATCAGCGTGCTGTAAATAGCAAGGGATGTGGGTCGACCTTTTTTGCTAGTAGCCACTTGTGAAATTGTACCCTGACCCTATTAACACTCCTCTGTAATATGCTTCGGGTACCTGACTGAGCACTGAGCAATAGCGTCTTGCAGATACGTACAGGACAAGCTGCAGTTTCTTCTTCTATAAGGAGTATCTCAGTGTAGCATAATAACTGTACATGTGAGCTGTGACATCCTCTTATGCTGGGGTTTTCAGACTCAGTTGGGCTGAGCATCATCTGCAGGAGTAACGTCAGCTCTGGGCCAAGCTGGCATGGGCATAGGCAGAAGCACACTGCAGTTCCATCCTCCTCTCTCTTTTCTTCTCTCATTTTTGCTCTCTTTTGCCCTGTATGCCACATGACCTGCTCCTTATTATTGCAGAGCTCCTTCCTGGGACCTTAAGTTTGTGTTTCCATCTATACTTTACAACCCCACAAATCAGGCATCGTGTGAGGTTAATTACAAGCACTAAAGCTATGCTCCCATAAGTCATCCTGCCATGCCTCCGCTCCTGGGCAGCAGCAGCAGCCTGTACACAGAACAGCGTGTCAGTGACCTCAGGCAAAAGGCATTAGTGGCTTGGCAGAGGTGCTTGCACCAGTGTTCAGATGAGAACCCAGAAGATACGGTTAGGAGCTGCCATCATGTACTGACTTAGAAATTGTTTTTGAGATTCTCTGCTTTGGTGGCTGATCTTCAGAGAGAGTATGGATCTTTTACTACCTTCACCAAAATGGGCTCTTTCTTGACTTAGAGGGAAGAGATTTATCCAGTAAAGAAGATAGCTTCTAGTCCCATCTTCCCATTTCTGTTTTATCCAACAGTTATTTCAGTTTTTTAGAGTACATGGGTTTCTTACTATGGATGTTGTTTATAAATAGTACCAGTAGCAGGAGGCCTTATCAACTGTGAGCAGCTGTACTTGCCCCTTCATTTTAAATCTGAGCAACTAAAGTGCAGATGAACAATAGAACTTCATTTTTTGGAAAGTGAAACTTTTAAATTCTTTGGGATTTGTTGAAAGCTATTGCCTCTGTGCTGAAAACAAACTAGCATTGCCTTTTTGAGGAAGACTATGACCTGTTTGTTGGAGCTTAGAGCAAAGTTTCATGGTAGTAAGTATTAAGGTCTGTAATGCTTTGGGTTTGAAATGCTGTATATATGTATATGTATGGACTATTATGCTTAGCTAAGTATATTTCTACTTGCATATATTGGAGATACTACAGAGTCAGGTCTGATTTCCTTGAGGCTCTCATCTGTATACTCTTTGCAGAAGTGGCACTTGGGGAGTGCCTGAGGATACTGGGAAGTGAAGAGGAATGCACACGGGCAGAACTTGAGAGAAAAGGACTTTAAACAATGTAAGGGGGATGTTGCAGATTGCCTTTGTAAGCATGACAGGTTAATTTTTGACCTCTGAATTACTGTGTAGGGACTTAAATTGGCCTTTTCTCCATTTATTTTTTACAGCAAAGGCTTTAATTTCTCTGGGTAGAAAATTCAGGTTACAGGTTATCAATGCACAGACCACAGGCTTGGACCTGGAAGCGGTGCATCTGTTCCTGCATGGCTTACACCCTGAGCTAATTGACCTGCTGAACCTTTGCCAGCTTTATTCAGAGCCACCGCTGATGTCTCTGCATTGTGCTCCCAGAGCACGGGCCACTGGGAAGCAGGATTTGGATGGGTTGGGCATTCAGGAGCCAGCCAGGATCCACAGCTTGCAGCCTTGGGCTGAAGTTCAGGCTCTGCAAGACACAGAGACATGGAGCTGATGAAAGAGTAACACGTTACCTGCACTGTGACCCTTTCTGCTTTGAGAGGTTTGCTAGCTGGGTTTTGTTGTGGGGCTGACCCTGTACCTCAGGTAAGAGACCTCCCAGAACCTGGAGCACTGGAAAGCATGGTGCACAGATTCTGGGCTGTAGACTCTGTGCAGCTGGGTTTGTGTGGTCAGGGCTTTTTCATTATTTGGGTGTTCCTGTCCCCCATTATCCTGGGTAGTAGAGAGCTGACTTAGTTTGTTAATGCTGGGTTAAAGCAAAGTCTGACCAGGCTAAGAACAAAGTGTTTAGTTCAGATGTTTCCTGATGGCATGTTCAGCGTTCAGAACATTTATGGCAAGGATGGAGAAGGCAGATAATCCTGGGCCTGTCTCTGCTGCAATATTCATTTACCCTTGGATAATGCCTTTCTTCCTAAAAACAAACTTACTCAGTTTGATGTATGTTTTTCTTAGTGAAATCTATCTCTGTAGTATGAACAGCAAAGGCACTTTTTTATTTTTTGATTCAAGCAACATCTACAGGCCTGCATGGTTTGCATGTGCTAGGAAGTTGGATAACAGAGGAATTTTGTGAACAATAAAGCAGATTTTTTTTTTCTGGTAAAAAGTGTCAGTTTTTTTCACCTTGCAGAGTTGTCAGATTGTGAAAAGATGTACAAAAGGAGATGTGAGTAGAGAGAGTACCTACTGTAATGTAACCTTCCATGGGAAGCAATGCTAATATTTACTTGTGTTTGCTGCTAATGGGTAGAAAAATATTGGTCTGTCCTTGGGCTGTGGTAGTTGACAAAGAAAAAATTAACCCCCTTTGATAGCTGTAAAATCTGTTGCCTTCTTACACCAATTTTTTTGTTTCCTGTACGTGGTTTTGAAAAATTTGTTAAGCCAGGTCTTAGGAAGTAAAGTGTCGCGTTGGGCAAGACATCTTCTGGTCGCCTTGGATAGCACCTCACTGTTTCCTGGTTTTCTCTTTTCAGTGGGAAGTACATGGTCTTCCCAGTCCCCAGCTTAGCCTTCCTGTTTAACAGTTACAGTAGGGTGTACCAGGGTAAGCGGTGGCACGTGGTAGAGGCTCCTTTTTCCTTCGGGAGCTTGGGATATAACTCTTATTAACCCAGAAAGAAGAAGGAAAACAAAAAAAAATCTGGCTGAATAAGAAATAGGCCAGTGTGCTTAATTTACAGCTCTTGTTTAATCTTTATGTTTGCAGCTTCGGGTAATTTCTGGTCAGTTCAGTTATTCCTATTCCTTTCTGGCCAAAAGAGTCACAAAGGGGCAGGTGCATCCTCCAGCATTCTAGCAAGCATGCAAAAGTGGATTGAAGTCAAAGCACTAGAGTCAGAATTACTTTACTGTAATTTCCTGAACTGGAAACTGCAGTAGTTCAGGTATTGAAGTGGATCAGATGCCCTAGCCAGAGAATGTTTCCAGTTCAGAAAATGTTGTTGCGCCTTACACCATCAGGTACACATATTTATACAAAACTTCTTCTGTCTCCCTAGGTTGGTGGTTTTGCTCAGTTTGCATCTGGTATAACACAGCTTCACTCAGTCTGCATCTACACAGGTCTTTTTCAGACTGCACACACACTTTCTTAAGGTAAGGAAGAATTGCTATAAAGGATAATTTTGGCCTAGGTAGTGTAGTAGATGAGGGACAGAATTCCTATTCTGTGGGTCTTTGGTTCAGTATGTTGATAAAAGTCATAATAATTTTCTTCGACTCAGGACATTTATCTGTTTCTACGTTTATAAAGTTTAATACTTTATGCTTTCTTGAGTGTTATTTATGAAATGCTCTAAAGTGCAAGTAATCAACTGAAGATGAATAGTGACTCTTCAGGTTTTCGGGCCTGTATTATCCTTAAAGTGATTTTTAGTTGTTGATATTTTTCTTGATATGTGCAGCATTTTGTGTTTAATGTTTCTGGGTTGGGGCTAGTCACCACTTAGTGTGGTGTTGCATAACCTGGGATAGGGACTGCAGAGTTCGCTGTGGTTCAGCTAATAGGGTTTTAAGCAGCACAGGGTTATCTATGTTAAATTTCAAAGTTGTACATTAAACCTGATGTCACTTTTCGGCAGGGCTACACTCTTTAATCTTGTTACCATGCTCTAGGAGAGTTACAGGGATAGTAACGCCAGTGCTTGCCATATAAGGCTGTCTGGCTACTGTTTCAGGAACCAGGTTTGTGTCTTTATCCAATGTCTCTTAGTAGCACAGTGTGCAGCCCCAGCACCTTCCTTCAGGAGGCTTTAGAGGATGGCACTAAGTAATGGCATTGCGACGCGGGCTTTGGTGCTCCATCGCTTCCCCTTGATTTGTGAAAACATCTGAGCTGCAGAGTGCTCCAGAAAAAGTAGGAGGCATGTTGGTTGCAACTGAGGGAAGGTCAGTGGTCAGCCAAACCCTTGGCTTGGTAGGTGGGCATAGATCACTGAAGAAATTGAATCATGCGTGGCTTTAGTGAACGGATAAGGAATGGATATTCTGCATCTGAGAGTATCTTGGAGATCCTCCAGCCTCAACCTTCCCACAGAATTGCCATATTGAGAGGAAGGGGGTATGATTTTCCTTTACTGTCTTCCTCTTTGTTTCTGTACTGCTTCCTTTCTTTTCTTTTTTTTTTTTTATTTTATTATTTTTTCTTTAAAGAATTAACATAAAAGCCCATTTTAAATTTTCAAAGTTGTAATAAAACAAAAGAGAGGTGCACAGGGGCCTCATTCATCACCTTTTGTCACCAGACTTGATTTGACATCTGAGACTACAGAGAAACTTTGGCAAGTGCAATGATTTCCCGTGCGGGGGTAATAAGAGAGAAAAAAGCTGTCAGTTGAAAACAGCAGGAGCTGCATTAGCAAATATAAATTAAACAGATGGCTAAGATACTGCAGCTGTCACATAGAAGCTCCAGGAAGATATTTAGCTTAGAGCTGCAGGAGGCTATTTTAAAAGGAAAGATGAAAACAACAAGAAAGCAAAGTTTAGCATGGCGAAGAAACAATAGAGGCATTCAGATGATTATGTGAAACTTACCCAGCACTGACTTTTTTCCTTCACCTGTTCAAATCTTAGGACCCTAAAATTAATTCAGGATCAGCTATTATAAGATCACATTACAGATTTTCAGAGTGGGTTTGTTTACTGGTTTGGAGCTACCCTTCCGTACTCTTGCATGAGATATTGGCTCTGACACATATCCTAGAAAGACAGGAGCAATGTGACACACATCATACAGTTTTGTTCTGGTTGTTTTACAACTTTTTCAAGGAAATCTTATGAGAGAATTGTTTTTGAATAAAAAGTTTGAGGATATGCAGTGTTAGAAGTGCTAATATTTTGTCAATGGATGCACCTGCATTTAAAGTGTTTTGCATGGTCAGTCGTAAGGTGATATTTTTTCTGACCAGTTTTCAGCCATGAAGTGACTGCTCTTTTCCTTTGTGAAAGAAATTACGAAACTGCATGCAAGTGTGCTGGTGTTTAACAGGTGAAGGCTATTTGGAATTCCAGTGCTGTTTTTGAGAGGCCAACAAACAAGTAGTTTTCAAAATATTGTATGCATAATTTTCCTAATTTTCCTCAATTAGGACTGATGATTTGTCTTAGATACCTTGTATGTAAGCAGAGACTGATACGCTGCCTTCATAAACATGTGAAGACGTGAGTTTGCAAAGTAGGTGCATTTGAAGCCTGCATTTTACATTCAAAGAAATAGTGTATGTATCTGTGGTGGGCTTTTTTTTTTTTTTTTAGCCATGTGACAAATTCTGGATTTTTGGTTGTACTGCAGTGCTCTGTGCAAAATTAGTGCATCTTCTATTCTGTGTATTTTTTCTTCTAAATTGTGTTGTTTCTTTACCATAAATGTCCCTAGGTGCAGTTAGCTATAGGTGTATACTTAATCTATAGAGATGATTTGGGAGCTATAAAACTGTCTGTCTAGCAGCTAAATCTTCTGTTCCTCAGTATTGATCCTTCCTCCCATCATCTCCATAAAGGTTGAGTATGTAAGTCCTAGCAGGCTCTGAAAGTCAGTGCATCTCCATTCTTTTAGAAGTAGCAAGTTCATCATTGAAATGTGAATGCTCTTCAGTAGCTAAATCTTTAACCTATCTTAGACTCTCCTGATCTTAGTGGTTCAGGACCTAAATCATGAAGGGTATCAAAGGTTAAAAGCAACACCTTGAGCTTATTTGTGAGGTCTTGCTGAGAACGTGCAGCCTCAGCCTTCCCTTGCCATTCATGGCTGCTTCAGTTGTTTCTGTGAGTAGAAGCGGGCTCCTAATCTTGTAACTGCATTTCTTTTATGGTGCAGCTTCATGCTTCAGTGTAGAACAGTACAGCTGTTAATGCCAAATAACTGTCATTTCGACCCAGGAAATTTCCTTTCTACCCCTACAGAAACTTTGGAGCAGTTTTAAAACTTAAGAAAAGAACAACCACAACAACAACAAAAAAAAAAACCACAAAATACAAAAACAAAACCTCAGCCTGAGAGTGTATGCCTTTTCTAACAAACGCAAATGGAAGAAACAAAGTTGGCCTTGAAGTGTACTTGAACTTGAGAATGACGAATGTGGGATATCTTTGTCAGTGGTGGAGGGGCGTTTCTCAGTAGGTGACCTTCCGCCAGGGTCAGCCTGAGGCCTACGCCTCCACATACTTGCTCTTAGCCTTTTTCTGCAATGTTTTAGCTAAAGTTTAGTGCCATGACATGCTAGCAAGGGAGCAGTTCTGTGTAGTGAGAACCCAGGGCATACAGAAACATACATTGAAGCTTGCAAATTCCCTGTCAGCTTCTGTTCCTGGGAAGAAACCAAAGGATCAGTCAGCATGATCAGAAGCCAAAGCAGGATAATAATGAAGCAGGGATAAGGAGGCAGTAAGAGAGGGAAGGAGCTAAAACAGAGAAGTGGCTGGAATGGGGGAAGAAGCAGTGGGGCGGGACAGCCTTATTTTTAAAGGTGGTTAAGTTCTTCTGCTGAGTATTCCAAAGGCAAGAATGAACTTCTCCAGCTGGAAGTGTAGTTAATGTCTAATACCTTATTCTGCCCTTGATCTTCACGTAAACCTTCTGGTGGTATCAGGGGAGGATGCCATGGAAGATGGAAGGGTAAATGTAGGTAGAGCAAATGGAGTATGGTCTGGCCTATGGTGTTGAGCTAGTGGGAACATCTTTATAGTTTTGAAAGTGGGTTGTGACATAATTTTTCATGTCATTTAAAGTGTTAATATCTAAGTCTCAATTGATCAGGAGCAGCTGCTTACATGCAAAATGTATACAAGTGGGAAAAGGAAACACAATCCAGCTTTTTTGCTCAGGAGTTGGCAGGGCTGATAGATAGGGCTTTAAACTAGAGTTGAAGGGGGAAGGGGATAAAACCAGGCACACCGGTGATGAGCTAAGTGATGGTGCGCTAGAATCAGAGGGACTGTGTGTTAGTGAGGTCCTTCGGTCGGCTCCACAAGGTGCTGCATGTAGGGAGGCTCATTTGAAGTGCTTCTACACAAACGCGCGCGGTATGAGGAATAAAATGGATGAGCTAGAAGTCTTGGCCCAGTGCCACAGCTACGACATCATCAGCATAAGCGAAACCTGGTGGGATGAATCCTGTGGCTGGTGTGTTGCAATAGATGTTTACAAGCTCTTCAGGAGGGACAGGCAGGGTAGGCGAGGTGGCTGGGTGGCGATGTATGTGAAGCATGGTCTGGACTTTGTGGAACTTCAAGTTGGCGATGGCAAAGTTGAGAGCCTCTGGGTAAGGATTAAGGGATGAACAAATAAAGGGGATGTCGTGAGAGTCTATTACAGACCACCCGGCCAGGACGACAAAGCCGATTAATTATTCTTTGCAGAACTAAGAGATGCGTTGAGATCAACTCCCCTTGTCCTTATGGGGGATTTCAACTTGCCAGACATCAACTGGGATCACCACACAGCTTACATGAGCAAGTCCAGGAGGTTCATAAAGCACCTAGACTCCCAACCGACTCTGAACTCCCAACCGACCCTGAACATGTGTGGGATTTGCTGCTCCACCTGGATCCATACAAGTCCATGGGTCCGGATGGGATTCATCCCAGGGTGCTCAAAGAGCTGGCTGACATAATCGCGGGACCTCTCTCAATTATTTTTCAACGATCTTGGGAATCTGGAGAGGTCCCAGTAGACTGGAAGCTGGCAAATGTTGTGCCACTTTTCAAGAAGGGTAAGAAAGAAGACCCTAGCAATTACAGGCCTGTCAGTCTCACGTCAGTGCCTGGTAAAATTATGGAGAGGATGATCCTTGAAGTTATTGAAGCACACCTGGGGGACAATGCAGTCATTGGTCCCAGCCAACATGGATTCATGAGGGGTAGGTCCTGCCTAACAAATTTGATTTCCTTTTATGATAAGATCACCCACCTAGTCGATCAAGGGAAACCAGCTGATGTGATCTTTTTGGACTTCAGCAAAGCTTTTGACATGGTTTCCCATAGGATCCTGCTGGACAAAATGTCCAGCATACAACTTAACAAAAACATCATATGATGGGTGAGAATTGGCTGACAGGCAGGTCTCAAAGGGTTGTGGTAAATGGGGCCACATCTGGCTGGCAGATGGTCACTGGTGGTGTCCCTCAAGGCTCCATTTTAGGGCCAGTCCTCTTCAATGTTTTTATAAATGATTTGGATGTAGGACTAGAAGGTGTTTTGAGCAAATTTGCCGACGACACCAAACTTGGAGGAGTTGTGAACTCGGGTGAGGGTGGAAAAGCCTTGCAGAGAGATCTGGACAGATTGGAGAGCTGGGCGATCACCAACCGCATGAAGTTTAACAAAAGAAAGTGCCGGGTCCTGCACCTGGGATGGGGCAACCCTGGCTATACGTACAGACTGGGTGATGAGACGCTGGAGAGCAGCCCCGCAAAGAGGGATCTGGGGGTTGTGGTTGACAGCAAGTTGAATGTGAGCCAGCAGTGTGCCCTGGCAGCCAGGAGGGCCAACCGTATCCTGGGGTGCATCAAGCACGGCATCACTAGTCGGTCGAGGGAGGTGATTGTCCTGCTTTACTCTGCACTGGTGCGGCCTCACCTCGAGTACTGTGTGCAGTTCTGGGCACCACAGTACAAAAAGGACGTAAAACTGTTGGAGAGTGTCCAGAGGAGGGCAGCGAAGATGGTGAAGGGCCTAGAGGGGAAGACACATGAGGAGCAGCTGAGGTCACTGGGCCTGTTCAGCCTGGAGAAGAGGAGGCTGAGGGGGGACCTCATCACAGTCTACAGCTTCCTCGCGAGGGGGAGTGGAGAGGCAGGTGACCTATTCTCCGTAAACACCAGTGATAGGACCCGCGGGAACGGTGTTAAGCTGAGGCAGGGGAAGTTTAGGCTGGACATCAGGAAGAGGTTCTTCACCGAGAGGGTGGTTGCACACTGGAACAGGCTCCCCAGTGAAGTAGTGACTGCACCAAGCCTGTCTGAATTTAAGAAGCGATTGGACTGTGCACTTAGTCACATGGTCTAAACTTTTGGGCAGACCTGTGCAGTGCCAGGAGTTGGACTTGATGATCCTTATGGGTCCCTTCCAACTCAGGATATTCTATGATTCTATGATTTTTCTATGTTCTCATGGCAATAAAGGGCTTCTTAACTGAAAGCAGGAAAGCCCAGCCCTTAGTACTACAGCATTGTTCTACAGCTTAGCAAATCTGCAAAACATTTCATGTACTTCGGCTCTCATTTGAACCTTCTCAGTTCTGGCCCAGGCTTAAAATGAAAAAAGTCTGTTTTTTAGGTTAGTGCCACTCTGCATGTAGTATAGACAGGTACATCAGTGAATGAGTAAAGGTTGTGGATAAATGTGTAACAGTTAGAAAATAATAATTTTTATTATGCTTATTGTTTGAGAGGTCACATAAATAATTCTTAGGTGTTACAAAACAACACATCAAGTAGATCTGGTACGTGGGCTGTGGATTCTACAGTGCTATTTCGGTAAATAATACCTTACTGATTAATTTACTGTAGATACTGTTTTTCTAATTTGTCTTAATAGCAGAGAAGATGGAGTTTCATGTTTAGTTTTGCTTTAAAGTAGATTTAGCTTTCAATGGAAAGCAACTGAATACACCTGCTTACATTTTGGTAATGAAAACATCTTTCATATGGAAAACAGATTTTCCATGTTGTTAAGGATCTTACTTTTCTTAACTATGGCAATTTCTATATTTGAATTTTGAGTTCCGTTCCAGGTCCAAGCATGTCTGACCTGAATCAGTTTGTGGGAAAATATTTAGCTAATTTGTGACCATCCACAGATTTGAGGTATGGCTCTGTATAGTGTTACACCATGGTGCATGTAGGTTTTCGAAAATTATGCTACTGCAGATGGGTATGTAGAGACATCCATCGAAAATAAATGCAACTATCTATGGAAGAATAGCCTTCCAGGGACAAGACAGGTGAGCTTCCTTTCCCTGTGTAAGCAAGCCATTAGGTGTTAAGAATTGCTACAGACTTCTAGCAAGATGTGAAAACACTGCAAGGCAGAATGTAAATGCACTACTGCTGGTAGCCACAGGCTCCTGTAAACAGCTCAGAGTAAGACTAAACACAACTAGAAAGAAAACAGCAACTAGTCATTTGGGAACCTGGTGTGATGGCACATCTCCACCTTTGTTACAAGACAAATAACAGTTCGCTATTTGATGTTGCTCTAAACTTGAGTGAGAAAGCTGGAGTTTTGAATAGAAAATAAGAAGAATAATAGCACATTTAAAAATGATTGACACGTGCTAGTTCCTTGTACCACAATCTGTGTTCTTTGCAGTCATAGAAGTCATTTCTAGGCATTCATTCCAGCATCGTTAATATTCCATTCTTTTCTGTTTGGCAGAATATATCTGACCAAGGCTTTATCTTAATGCATTTGCTGCTAAGGGGATCTCTTTACAGAGGGCTCTGTTACTTCTGGCTAACTCACATGAATAAACAAATGCAGAGAATTTGTATTATGAAAGTAGTAAATGCACATCCTTTATCTGCAGTCTCCAAAATATGCTGATGAGAGTTACTCTTCAAGGTGTTTCCAGCATAATTGTGTTTTGTTAAGATGCTGCAGAAATTAAACTTAGTTGCCATAAAATATCCTATCCAGTTAGATACTACCAAAAATGTGCTGCTGCCAGTGCAGCATTTTAGGGAATTTGTATTAGCTGTTCTGGCAAAATAACCTTTTTGCCTGTGTAAACCACATCTCACTAGGCAGATTTGCTAGTATAGTTATTTTAGCAAAGCCTTTCTACTGTAGAAAAGACCTTATTGATAATACTGTGAGGTTCCCACAGTAAATGAAAGGCACAATACAAAGAGCTTTACAAACATGAATTAAGCTTCACAACACCCTTGTAAAATAAATCATTCTTCTAGCTTGCCAATGTCTAGTTTCTTTTAATATGAGATGTTTTGTGGGGATAAGAAGGAAGGGTAGAAGACTCAGAGTTGAGGGAATTAATGCCTGGTAGCACTGTAGCATTGCTAAGCTAAACAAATTTATAACCTGCTAGAATCCCCTGCCATCGCCGTCTGACATTTAAAATGTCTTAGCAAAATCAGCGTTTCAGAGTGTCAAATAGCTACTGGTTGTTGGTTTTACCTGATCTTTGATAGTATGAGGAGTTATAATGTTCACACTCGGCAATTCTTTTTGTCCTGAAAACCTGGAGCTGGCTTTTTTCTATGTGATGTTCTTGTTAATACAGTGTTTAACTACGGTGTTCTATCTCACTGGTTGGTATTAAACTATATGAGCCGGTATGAGCCTGTGTAGTTCTGGGTGTGAACAAGTTATGCAGTTAAGGGATCTCAAAGGGAATAGAGAGAGGAACAAAACAAGATTTATGCACAAGAATGGTTTTAAAGTCAAGTCATTCAAAAGTTAGAGCAATCTTATGTTGATGTTGTCTATGTGGCCTTGTTTCATTTTTGTGTGTTAATCATCATGCAGTCTTTAGTTACATGATCACATTCTGTTTATTCCTTTCTCACCTTTTAGGGAATAAGGAACCGAAGAACTCTGCTAGGATGTAGGTTAATTTTCTCTTTTACCATTCAACAGCATTGGTTCTGAATTCAGCATGTAAACTCTTGGGGCAGGCCCATGAACTTCAGCAGCCCTCTTTTAAACACCCTGTCCTAGATTCTGTATTAATACATCTATCAAGAATTTAAGCAAGCTGTACAATCCTCTTTCCAGTTTAAGGCCTTCATGTGATAGTAAATGTTTTCAAAAACAAGGTACCTTTCCTCACCGAGGGAGGGACTCACTCAAAAAGCTGGCACAGACCCCCTAAAAGAGGGGAAATGATGGAGACATCTGGGCTGACTGTTCCATTTTCTAACCCTTCCTGCGTGCTGAAGGAAGTTCCAGTAACTGTTCGCTAGTGTGCTTGATCCTCTGAGAGCTGCTTGATCTATTAGTAGTATTTTTGAGCCTTGTTTCCACAGCAACAGCACACTTTCTATATTTTTTTTTCTCTTTCCTCTAAAGGTGGCAGTTGCTTTGAGAATTAGACCTGTGGAAAAGCTTGGCCTTCTTGTCCCCTGTCGTGATTTCAGCTGGCACAGATCAAGAGTGGGAGGAGTGGGATTGGGAGAGGGTGACTGTTGGTGGAGTGGTGTGATTATGAAGTGACAGTGGAAGGAATGAGTCCTACTTAATTATGGGTTTCAGCCTTAATAAAGTGAACGTGTTGAAAATGTTGGCTCTTTCTAAGCTCTGTGAATGAAAGGCCTGGGACTGTGACCTTAGCAATGATCATTTTAGCCCTTTGCACGTGTTCTTGTAGTCATGTAGGACCCATGTCCAGTTCATGCATGTGTTCATGCACAGTACAAAACCAGATGTATGTTCTTCTGCTCACAGACACCTTGTGTGTTCATGTCACAATAAGAAACCTAATCTAGTGTTCATCCTAGCATTGTAGGGAGGGGAAGTGTTGTGTTTAATTGCTCCTCTGAAATAGGAAAGAAATGTTATGCTCTCTTTTTTCCTATGTTAAGGCATGATACTTCCTGTGGGTAGCACAGCACTTCCTTTCAAACTCAAGTACGCGTACCAGTCTCAACGTTTTCTGCTGCCTGGAAGACTAAGGAGCTTTCAGTTTATAAAATATTTCCATAGATCAGTTAATTGCCTCTTGTTGTTATTGTTTAAAGGTGAGTGAGAACAGAAGCAGCATATGGTTTGATACCAACATCTTGCTGGGGTTGGCTTTTTTCATCTGTAGTTAAGAAAGTAGTCTCTTATACGGGTGCTTTATGGAAACCTAAATACAGTCACTTTATTTTTCATTTTTTTTAGTTTGCTCCTTTCTTAGAATGCTTGTCCTTAGAACTGAACCATCATCCTTTCATGCAGAACATATGATTTGTGGTGCTGAGCTGCTGTCTGTGACGTTTTTTGTCTCCTTTATTTCTCTTCCCTTTCTTAGGGATGTGCATGTTCTCAGGAGTGTTGTAATAAGCGCTATGCTGCTTGTAACAAACTCACTAACTGAGTAACTTGTGGAATAATTTAAAATTATGTTTCATTTAAAATTCAGGCAAGTCAATTATATAATTAATATTGGATTCTGGGATTTCCCTTCCTTTAAGAGTGAATAACTAAGACAGTATCTGTCATTGTTAGGCTTTTACACAGTAAAGGCCTCAGCTTGATGTCATAGTGTGGAGGCTCACCACCATTAGTGTTTTAGTTCCTAGTAGTTTTGAGTAAGGATGCCGGAAATTTTATATTTCTCTCAGACAGAATAGTAAGTTGATGCATTGCTTAGCAACATTAATGAGTAATGGATAAAACCACATAATCTGAGGTTGTCTTGGAAAGGCACGATGTTAATAGCCATCTTTACAGTGCTAGGGCCAGAAATTCACTGATTCTTAACTGTGTAAAATGTAAAAAGCTGTTCAGGGTTAAGCATCCAAGCCACAAATGTCATATGTGTGCAAAGGCAGAAATTAATTAAAATATTGATTAATTTCTAGTTATAAACGCATCTGGATGTACTGTTCTTGTTAGTTCTCATATTTAGTTCAAAAATGAAGACCATTCCAGTGCTGAACCCTTTTAAAATTGAAAGTTTAGTTTAAGGTTTCAAGTCTTGTGTTGCTTGATTTCAAAACTCTTCAGACTGTATGTAGCTCCTTCTGAGTGCACACTGAAGAAACTGCACATTTTAGTATAACTGAGAAGTTGTTTATTAAAAGACCAGAGTGTAAAATTCCATGACAGTTTAACATTCAGTAATTTACCATTAAGCTGCTTGATAGAAGTTAAAATTTATGTTAATACTGTCTTGATTAAACAGCAGTCATTATCACTCACAGTGATTTGGCCAAATCAGTTTCCTAACAGATGTCTCAATAATGGAGACATCCTACTATAGCATGTCCAAATTAAGTTAGGTATGTTGCATTAATGTTTTGCACTTATATAGCATCTATCATTTCAAAGCACTTCACACAATTGTGTTTGATATTGGAAAAATGCATTAGGTAATATTATTACCAAAGCAAATTTACACATTTAAGGAGCTACAGGACGTTTTTATAACTTCAGCAGATGTCTTGTATTACAATTTTTAATGTTTAATACAATATAGTCATCTAGTGATTCCTTCCAGGGAACTCAGTTTATGTAGCTTGCAGAAGAAGGTTTGAGTTAACCCTCTAAAGGACAGAACAGATAATAATAGAATGAGAAATGAAACATCTCAAACCTCAGCTTTGAACTATTTCTAAGTAATCCTTCCTAGCCAGTCTTTGACTCTTTAGTGCTCTTCATGCCTTTCCTCTTCCGTTTTCTTTTAAAATTGATCAACACAGAAAATAGTCGTGATTTCCCATCTTTTCCTTAACTTACTCCTTGGTGCCTACTTGCAGCGTCACTTAAAACTTCTGCCATGGGTTTTGCCGAAGTAATGAAAAATTCAAGTGCAGAGGATAACTTTTTCATATGCAGTGTTAGGATCATATCTATGGGTGAAGACATTCTTCCTTAAGTCTTCACCGTTTGCTTTTACATACTTTATTACTTCAGTTTACATACGTAGGGAAAGCTGATACCAGTCATAAGTGTGCATATTCAAATCGAAGGATTTTCTATGTTCAATTTGTGTGCCTGTAATGTGTTTTTCCAGCTTCCATTTTCCAGCCTCTTCAGCATTTAGAAATTGTATTATAGTTGTAATGTAGCACAAAGCAGATATCTGACACAAAACTCCAAACAAGTCACTGCCTAATTTTTTCTGTTTAAGAATTGGACTAATCACATTTTGCATTTGCTTAATGGTTATGTTTATCGATTGTGTTTTACAGATAGCATAACTGAGAGCAGACACTGAAGGCAATTTCCCAAGATCCCAGTATTTCCTGTAATTCTGGTTGTGTTTTCCTGATTTGATTTGGAATGATCCAATTAAGAAGTATACGTAATTTCATAGATGTGTGATGTATCAAGTTTGTGGCTCATCCGATAACGTTCAGACACACCATTTCCCTCTGTTGCATGCACCTGGCTGGCTTTTCTTGTAACCACAGCTCACTTTATTGCCAATTTTTCCCAAACTTAATATGATGTGGGTCACGTAGTAAGGTCAAATATCCATGTTGTACTATGAGATGAATAGTTCAGTTGGATGTCAGCTGTCCTCCAAAGAGCGAAGTACTTTTTCAAAGTATTAAAACTATTTCTTGCCTTTTTTTAAGTCCTTATGTAACACAAAGACAGATGAGAGGAATTTAGTTAAACGAAGGATGTAATATTTCATTGCTGAAGGCCAAAGTGAAAGAATCTGAGGAGCAATGAGGAGCAGGCAGCGTGTAGGGCCTGGTTTTGTAATGCTGTCAGTCATTGTGTGTGTAGCATGGAGTGCAGGAAAGGCTGCTTCCTTCAGAGAGCTGCTAGTCCTAGGCCTAGCTGGGTGTCTGCTCCAAATGCAAGCTGACGTTAGTGGCCATAATGTAATGGGCTGTAAACTGCCTACTTGGATTTGCTTTACAGCACTTCACAGCAAAGGGAGATAGCTTGCTTCTTTCCCAAAGCTTGCATGCTGCGTTTTGGATTGTGAGCAGAGGGGAGGAGTAGGGCCGTGGCTGTGACAGCCCCTGCCAGCTTGGGCAGCAGTGGCTGGGGCCAGCTGGGTGTCTGCCTGGGAAGGTGTAGGAGCACAGTGAAGGTAGGCAGAGCTGGCAGGCTGTGGGGGCTGTTCCCTCCCGGCCCCCCTTTGCCTCCTAAGTCCCTGTAGCCTGTCGGTGCACTGTCGGTGGGGAGGTGCTGGATGTGAGAGAGCTTCGAGTTTGATTTAGTGCTGGCACTGTAACATTTAAAGGAAATGAAAGTGAGTGAGAACTGGTGGGAGAATCACAGAAGCCTTTCTGAGGTATTAATGGTCCTCATAGTGGAGTCCTCGTACATTATTCATGCCCTTTGAGCCAAGCTGAGCACTCTGCACTTGGTGTGGTAGTAGAAGATAAAAGGAAATTAACCCTGTAGTGATACATTGGAAGTTCCATGTCAAAGTAATAATTCTGACAGCGTGTTGAGGGGATAGAAGCATGTCTGAAAGAGGAGAAAACAGATCTCAACTCTGAACTGAGAAGAGTGCTCAAGAATACTCCGCAGTGAAGCAATAGAAAGAACCCTTGAACCAATGTACAAGGTCGTGGGGTCTCTCCATACCTTACACTTCCTTGTAAAAATATGTTTTCCAAGTTTTAAAAGCTACATGTTGTAGCTGCAAGATGAGCTAGTCCTCTAAGCTTTCCAACTGATGCTATGGAGAGTTTTGCTGTAGAAGGCTTTGGCACGTTCAGGTCATCTGTAGTAGCCAAGACTTGTCAATGATTTCTAGATCAAATACCAGAAATCCGTCATTCCAGCCTGGTCAGAGTAGGTGTTACTATGTTTGTGATTCTCTCTTCAAATGTTTTCTTAGTAAACTCCTTGTGTTTAGGATTCTTTGTTTCTGTTCCCCTCCCTTCTTCCTTCTCTTCCCATTTTTAACTTATCCCACTGTACAATAGAAGTGTGCACAAGGGAGCTTTTAGAAAGGGTTCAGAAACAGGAGACTTCTGATGCAATGGATCTATATAGGCAATTGATCTGAGATATTTGTGCTGGAGACGTCTCTTTTATCCAGCTTTTACTTGCTGTCCATCCCCCAGCTCCTCTGAGGTTTCACAGCAAGTATCCAGAATGTAAAACAGGTTATTGCAAACTAGTGGAGAATGACCTCACTCAGCAGCTAGGAGTAACTTTGGGAAGGGATTAGACAAAGTGACTGTAAATAGATGTCCTTTGCTGGTACATAAACTTTGATTTACTCTATGTACCTTTTGTAGGTAGGACTAAAATATATTACTTTGGAGGCAGAAAAAGTGAACTCGTAGTGGAAAAAGCAGTATTTGTGCCAAGTACCAGTTGACTTCTGAGCACAGAACACAGATTTCCACAAATGTTACAGACTCTTTATATCCAAATTTCTCCTTTTTCTTTTCCACTTACAGAAAAACATGTTCAAGGATAATATTTTTAAAAGCCATTTATTACTTAGAGGCCTTAGCTCTGTGACTTTTAGGTAAAAGACGATTCTGAAAACTTTACTCTGGAAAGTATATGTCTTCTGGGTTGGGGGGAGTTACTTTGTTTTTATCAGAGTCAAGAATTTGATGCATTTGCTACCTAAAATAAATCTTAAGAATAATTATGTTTAAAGGCTTTGCCTTGGAGTCCAGCAGTCTGGAATAAAGAGTCTCAGTGAACAGTGTATCTCACGAGGCTCTGGTTTTCAGGAGAAACTAAAGGTGTTTGAACCACAGCAATAAGGACCAGGAGGAAAATGATACATGGAACACTGATTAGTACTAGCCTGGGTGTTGTAACTGCTTCCAGGACTCTTGAAGATACAGAAAGAAGAAGAGTGGAAAGAATAAATAAATCATTCTTGTGGAGACATGTGAAGGTTGTACCTCTAGGACTGTGCTCTTGATTTTGCTGCCTCATAGCTGCATGTAAAATGAGTTGTTGTGGTTTTACCCCTTTAAGGCGGCTGAACATTTCTTTTGCTGGCAGATATCAGCAATACATGCTACTGAATACTGTTGGAATCCAGATGTTACTAATGGAAGCCTTTGGGTGATGGCTGAGAAACTGAGTTGAAAGTTTTGTCTCTTCAGGTATGCTAAGCGTTTAATAGTTAAGCAGTTAAGCATTTTGCCGTTGGTTCAGGTATGACATTTCCCTGTAACCAGTGCTGATGGCAGATAATTTTCTTAACGTGGTGTTTTTGCTGTAGTGTCAATCAGTATGTGTGATCAGTAACCAATTGCAGTGAAAAAAGATGCCAGAAGTTACAGAAAGTTGAAGGACTTTAGCAGTCCAGGCTTTTCTACCACTTGCCTGTAATCTTATGAGATGGAGCCTCTCAGAGTATATCTGTTCTTTGCTAATTTTGTCAATGATTGCAAAAATCCCCATATTGCTTTACAGGAAAATATTGTCCTTCTGTAGGTAATGCTTGCAGACTCCTTATATGCTGCCTGTGTGCAAGAGATCTTCATTACAGTCTTTTTAAAATGGCATAAGCAGGTGCAGGAACCCTCATGCCCGCCCCCAGCACAGTCCATGGTTGTGGGGGGTCTCCATTCACCTCCAGTGGGAGACCCATGCTTGGATTTCAGTCCAGCCTCTGCCTTCTCCCATTGGCAATTGAGAATCTGCCCACAGGGCTGCAAGGAGTAAGGTGCAAGCTGGTGACTTGAAACAAAGAGGCTGTGTGCTTATGTCTACGTTGCAGTCAGTAGAAGGGGGAAGAGATTGGGAAAAAAAAAGCAGGAGTCCAAGGATGAGAAAGCAGGGAAATGCCACTCCTCTCTGTCAGAAGAAGTGTGACAGGAAAGTCCTGCTCTGGAGAACAGGTAAGCTTAGCCTGGGAAACAAGGGGGAGGAACTGCAGAGCCTGGGTTTCACATAAAGCATGCTGGCTCCATTTGAGTATTCAGCATGCCCGCCATGCTTAATAATGTTGGTATTTAAATAGTTGTAAGCAGGCTTTGAAGTTAGAGCTATGTAGAGTTAAGGTAGAGGTCAGTGTGTTGTAACTGTTGGCTGAACATTGATAACAGCTTTGTGTACTTTTACATTTTTAAGCTGTTTGACCAAAAAGAAATTTTAGGAATATGATTTTTAATTGAAATTTTAATAATTTTACATTTTACATAGCAAAAATCAGTGAATTGCCGAAGGCTGTTTTTTTTTTCTGTATCCATAGTATTTTTTTTCATGGCCTAATTAAATGTATGACATGAAACTCTAAGGCCTGGATTTTTCGTCAAACATGCGGAGAAGCATGTATTGATGTTTTCAAACTTCGAACCATGCTTGTCAATTGTTATAAAGCAAGGAAATCCCAGGCAAAAGGGATGTGTGGAGTATCTTCCATTCAAACTGTTGTACAGACATAATGGCTATGCCCGGGAAACTGGTATGGAGCAGCACTTCACAGTGCAACCCCTGAAGGCACTGGCAGCAGTGAAACAGGAAATTTTTAAGAAGAGTATCAGTATAGACAAGCCCAGCACTGCTTGGATAGAAGAAATCAGTCCAGAAGATTTTATCTTCTGCTTAGGGTTGCTGTTCCTGGCTTATGTCACACCTCCTCGCTGTTCTCCTACCTTGTAGCTTCCAGGACTGCTTTCTCTTGCGGGTGAGGCTCCCTTCCCTTGTCTTTGTTTTTAGAGGCTGCGTGAGAGATAGTAGCAAAGCATCTAAAAAGCACATGCAAGTGTATTGCCTGTATTGTCAAGAGCTTTATAACACTTGGGATAGTGATTGCTGGAGGCACAGCTCCGCTTCCCACCTTTTAAGATACAGTTGAGTGGAGGTTGCACTGGTATGGAGAGGCCGACATGGGTTGAAAGAATAAACGCAGAAGAGCACTCCAGTGTGGTTAAAGTGGGGAAAAAATTTCTCCACTGTTCGACAGGAATATTTTTACATGATTGGTAGGGAAAACTGCTCTCGTATCTGTATTTTTGTCTATATTCTCATGGGGAAAACTGCGTTCAGATACCTGTAATTTACGTATATTCCTATTGGGACATTAGAATGTGTGAATGTAAACCACCGTTGATACTGCATCGTTTGCATGTCATCTATCTGTTCCTTCAGATGTAAGCAGTCCTTCCTTTTGCTCAGAGGCTGCAGAAACCAGCTAAGTGTTAGTCCTGAGGGCGGCAGTGCCTTGAGCAGCCTCACCTAGGATCCCTATCTGCCCAGAAACCTTTGTTGTGTCAAAAGCTGTGATTCTGAGGGAGAACGTTTGTGAGCTACCTTTCCACTGCCCTCAGTGACTTCTGTTTTGGGTCTTCCTGTAACAGGATGGCTTCAACATGTCTGTTTTCAAACATATTATGTGCGTCTGTACATAGTTGTGCCCTTTCAGCTTCTCAAGCAAGAAGCTTTGTTGCTGAACGAAGAGGCTAAACCCACTCTACTGTTCGTATCCAGAGTGGCAGTTTTAAAAGTGTCTCAGATATGCCTGTCCTTACTCTTTAGTTACAGCAGAACTTCTAAGGTTTTCGAATGAAGGACAGGAGCAGCTAGGAAAAGAATATGGCTTCTAGATTAATGCTCCTTTTCTTATGTGAAAATTTCAAGGAAAACCATAAAGGATTTATATTGGTAGAGCTGTCTGAGAAGTCTTTCATACTCTATCATTTTATACTCTCTATAAGATTCAGAGGACTATCCAGAAAGTGATTGCTGCTGAAGTTTTGCTGATTGATTTCCAGAGTTGTTGAAATATTTAATATATTAACAGGGGTAATGGAAAGCTCCTAGTATGTCTGTCTGAAACAAGTCTCTTACTCTAACCCCCTCTTTACTGCTCATGTATATTTTGCATTCAAAGGTCATTTCTTTCCAGCAGAGTGGGGTGAACATAACATACTGCTGGTGCTTCTACACATCACTCCTTCACCTTGTTGGAGACATGCTTAACGTGATTTAGGCAATTCTGTTGCTAACTCTCTTGGGTGTTTCTAGTTCCTAGTTGCTCTCTAGCATCTTAAATACTAAATCCAAAATTACGTTTGTGTATTTGTATCCTGAGAGTGGTTTCAGTTCTGCTGTCTAGCTTTTTTTCTTTTCCTGTACCTTTACTGCAGTGGTTGAGGGGATGGTCTTTTATATTTTGGTTCTTATCTTGCTTTTTTCGCTGTGATCTTGCTGAATACCTACATCCACTGTTATAGAGAATGCTTGCCCCCATATGGAGCACTCCAGCATTCTATGAAAGTAGCAAGGTTCAATGAAGATATTCTCTATAGACGGCCCATTTAGTCTTTACAGCTCATGCTTTTCATTAGAGACCCCAGCCGGTTTGTTTTCATACAGTGTTTAACAGATTTCACTGTTCTGTTAGAAGCATTTTGGAGTTGTGAAACTCAAACTGTGTGTTTTCCCATGTCTATATAGTCTTTCTCCTGTAAAGCTTAAGTGAAAAAAAAATCCTTTTTAATCATTACTCAGCACTCAAGCCCATAATCTGAATCAGTGTGGAACTTTACAGGTAGGTCCATATGCCTAGACTGTAACTATTTTTTTTTTCTATTATGTTTCTAAGAGAAGAAATCGCATCTAGGTCCTCAGTCTCTTGTCTCAGTAAATGTGGCATTTCTGCCGTCATTGCTGTTCAGAAAGCTGCTGCCAAGATCACTTTTCTGACATATTGTTTTGGTCATATTGCCCCTTTCTTTATACCCTACTACTATTCCTCATCAAAAAATATGTAATAATTCTTCCTTTTTGTGGTACCATATAGATTATTTTTTCTCAGGCCAGTGATAACTGCCTCCCCCCCTAACTTAATAAACTGTCAAAGTATCATCGTCCCATGTGGCTATTCATGCGTAGGAAGTTCTCTCTAGGAATGTTCTAAATACATACAAAAAATTTTGATTTTAAAAAAGTCAGGCCCCTTCTGCTGACTTCTGTTGCAGTTTTACCTATATATCTGTCTGTTTTCTCCCTTCTTATCCTTAAACTAGGTGCTTTTTTTTGTTGTTCTGCGTTTGTATTGCACACTTTGTAAGGCTTTACATCACTGTGGCTACTATGATATAATTTACAAACATGTTTTTCCTGCACAAGGAACTGCTAGTGTTATTATGCCTCCTCCCCTGCTTGTAGTGGATCAGAGCATCTGTCCATCAAGATTCACAGTCCTTCTGCTATTGACAGTAGCACTTACTGTTTAAGAAAAAGAAATCTGTAGGTGATTAAACTACACTTTTCCTAGATGTTTATTGTGAATCTTCAGGAGTAGAAAAAACTGTTGTGCCTTGAAACAGGAGAGTTTCTGTGCTTCCTGATGTTTATTACGATTAATTCAAATATGTTTATTATATATATGTATGTTTCATACTTTTCTCAACATCAGTGCTAATGTTATGGTGAGCACTACTGGCTAATTGTGTATGATGTCAAACTATATAATCTCAAATCAGACAAATTTTTTCCTCTGAGTTTCATTGTGTATTCCCTTGCTCTTTTATTATGATTACTAATTAATTGTTCTTAATCAGTCTGGTTTCTCCTCTTGACTGTTTAGGACTTTTTAATGTGCCTCTTGAGCCTATTCCCTTTCTGATTTTGAGAGAGAGGGAGCACACACAAACAGACTTTAGATTAAAACTGTAACGTTAGACTTTAGATTGGTTTATTTATGTTATTCTTTTTCATTAGCAATTTCAATCCATGACTTCAGTGTTGTTCTGTTGTTTTTGGGTGAAGAGGTAAGAACTGGCCAGTGTTTTCACAGGGAAGAGAGCACGTTAATTCTTGTGCTACTCACCTTTTAATTCCTCATATGCATATATATATAAACTTAATTTGCATTTTTACTGTCACTGCTTATTGAGCACACAGCTTACCTTCATGAAGGTGTCTATGTTTTTTTCCTTTTTCATGAGTTAGTAATTCATTTATGACCTTTTTAAAAAAAAAAAAAGAAAAAAAAAAAGTATGTGTGATTATAGTTTCCACATCTTGGTACTTTGCTTTTATTAACCTTAAATACAATGTGCTATTGTGTTTCTTCTTCTTTGTTTGATTCGTCTGAAGGTAACACATGTAAATTAGTTTTTGGATTACAATTGGCTTGTACTGCCAGAGTACATACAGTCCTCATCATGGGTCAGGTGCAAGCTGTTTTGGGTACTCTTTGAATGCATCACACACACACACAAAAAAAATCATTCATTTCAACTCCTTTTCTAGCTAAAGAAATCAGGTTTATTAATCTAAATCTCTCTGTGCCATCATCTATGTTGCTTCTGAGCACAGTGTTTGCTAGTTCAAGTCTTTAAAATCTTTTCCTACCGTTAGTTTGGTTAGATAAAATAGATACATTTGCCATTCACCAGTGCTACAATTTTATCAGTTTTTAATGGCAACTTGCTTTAGGTCAGTGCTGCATCCCATTTTTCCTGAATTTTTGTATTCTGCACTTTGTACCATGATTTGTATAATTTGAAAGCTGTTTCCCTATGGATTGAATTATGTTTTTCTCTTAAAAGAGAATGTTTTTATTAGACTCTTTGTAATCCTCGACGTATAGCAAATCTTTTCCTACCTCATTAACGTGATGTATTCTGGTTTGTAACTCACTGCGATCACAGTCTATTGGCTTCTGTCATTCTACTGTGCTTCAGTCTTGCTTGTTGTATTATTTTCTTCTTACACGGCAGAGTAATTTTCTGGCTTTTATGCCCGAGATGTTACCGGTCTAAAAATGGAACAGAAATTAACACTCAACTGAGAAGACCCCAAACACTATCTTTTACCATTTTTATAGGCTCCAGTGTGCGAAGGCATTCTTGATGTCTCACAGGGAGAGGTTTTGAAAGGGGCCTGGGCTAAATCACAGCTCTGTTATTTCCACATCCCTCTGCTGTGAGGGATACCTGGACAGTGGGCTGCTCAGAAAAAAAACAGTTATCCAAAATCCCCAACTGTGTCCCCCCCACCTTTTCCTTTACCACCTAATTTGTAGGCATGATTCAGTGCCACTCCGTCCATAGCAGCCTACAACAATAGCTATCTGTTATGTGCTCAGGGCTTATCATCCACTTGTCAGCAATCATGCATTATTTCCATACCGCAGCTTCAAAATCTCTCCCTGTCTTCAGAGCTGCAGAGAGGCCTTGCTTTCTCATGTCGCCTTGGCTATAAAGCTGGTTGGTGTCAAAAAGGGTCCGGGTGAATGATGGAAAGGAGTATCTGCTGGCAGGAGATTGTTGAGAGGAAAATCTACGGGCAGAGTCCTTTCCCAGTAAACAGGAGGCCTTACCAGGATCTTCAGCTGTCAACAGTAACATGCTGTCTGATCATGTCCCTGATGCTTGCTGGAGCGAGATGGTGGGATGGTTCCTGTGTTTATAACAGCCAGATGTATGATGCAAGATGGGAATGCTTCATTTCTCCGGTGTGGATGCCTGCAGGCGTTGTTTGTCAGTATGGCTGCAAATATTGCCGTCCTTTCTGGTCCATCTGTCCCGAGTAGCTGTTGCCTACATCTCTGGACTTCTGTGAAAGTCCGGGCAATGAAGGCGATGTAACTTTTTTTTACATATGCAGGGGCTGGGGAGAGGATGGCCTGTTTTGTAAGAACTTCACTGTGATGAATTAACTTTCTCTTCAATGATTGCATAGGGTACATCCAAGTGAGAGGCCATAAAGTGATGTGAAAGCATGAGTGGGGAGTTACAGGTCTGTGTGGGCAGCAGTTGGCAGCCTGGGCCGACCACCACCTCAGCAAGAGGTCCCAGCTCCCCTGGCCTGGTCTCCTCAGGCACCTTCGGCCTCCGAGGCTCCTTGGACCTGCTTTTTCCGCCAGAACAAGCTCTCCTCCCTCCTCCCTAGTGCTCCAGTAGGTCACTAATGAACCTCAGCAGGAAAAGACAAAACCAAGTTCATGAATAGCAGTACAGTCCCCTTCTCCTGCCCACCCCCACGCTGTCCTGAGAATGTGCTGCCCACACAGTGACCAGAGAGGAATCTGGAGGCATTTGCAAGATAATGCCATATCAAATGTTCTGTTCTCACATTTTCTGCTTGTATTTTCAAAACTGTTCACATATTTCCTTTCAGTTTGCGTGAATAAGCACATCACTCCGAGACTAGAAAGGGGAAAATGCATTTGCAAATGTGTGAAGCCACATAGTTGTAATAAATTGCTTTAATTACATGTGGTGTGTTTAGTCTCTGGAAGCCTATTGTGCATTTCTGCCTGCAACACGTAGCCTTTCCTGTTTGCTTGCTGCTGTTTACCAGGCTGGCCATCCTCCCAAAATAATACTTATCCAAATTCCATGTTCTCTGCTCGACAGACACTCACTGCGATCTTTTTGATCCTCTGATGCTCAGTGTCATCTTGGTTTTGCGCTGGCAGCCAGCAGAAGGTAGAGACTAGGTTTCCTTGCTAGGAATTTGGTGTCGTACCATATTTTTAACTAATACCTTTTAAATCTGGTTTATGATGTTTTTAGAAAGATACAAAGTTACAGCTGAAGGCAAATATGTCTCAGTTGTGAATAGTTTTCCTCGAATAGTGAGCTCTGGTGGATGTCATTTTTTATCACCCTCCTCAGGCAGTCACAACTCCTGGGTATTTGAACGGTGTTGTTGCATGCTTTTCTGCTGTCACTGTTTCTCAGGGTAAGTGCCATGCTCCTTCTATTTTCATTTTATTTACTACTTGACAGGATTGGGAAGATGCGCTGTCAAAGTGTTTTAGGTTATTTGTTTTTGGTTGACGAAAGCTACAGAAATATAAAGTATAATTATGCTGTCTTTACCACTGACTAAATAATATTTCTCTTTTTTCTTGTTTTACTGATATTTGTATTTGACCTATTGTCTTCTGTTTCAGTATATAATACGAGTGTGCATTTGAGCTATTTTACGTGTCATAAAGTAGGCAGTGTTGGAGCTGCCAGGCTTAAGTTATTCCATACAATCAGGAGTGACTTGTTCGGTGAGGAAGGGTCTATCTTGGGAGACTTCCAACTTGAAGTTGAAAAAGAGGGGGCAAAGATTAAAGGCAAGCTTTTCTGCATTATATTGCTGAGGAAAACTGTTCAGTACTGTTGGGCTTAAATGCAGAAGAGAACTGTCAATCAAATTGTCTCTTCCTTTGGAAAAAAATAAAATAAAATCAGAAGGCCCAGAATCAACTTGGAGACCTAAAATAGCCCATCTCACTATGGTGGCCTGTCAGCACCCATCATGCCGCCAGCCTTCTCTGAGGGGCTCCAGCCAGGTTGATCCTAAATGTCAAGAAATAACCTTTCTGTAGTCCTTCCCCAACTGGGAAAACAGATAGTACTCATTTACTTCTCTGCTCATAATGCTTTGCGTGTGCAAAAGGGAGATAGTTGTTCTTCCTTCCTGAGCCTCTCTCTAGAAGTTGCTGTGCCTCTCAGGACATGATGACCATAATAATGAATTCATCAATCACAATAATCTGATTAAATTGATGGGGGAGAGGGAGCCAACAGATGATACAAATAGATTATTTTAAGATATATGAGATACACAATTAGTGACTGACTCACTCGGCATTACAATGGAAGTGGTGCACAAGAGATTTACGGGTAATCAACATAATAAGTTATAGTATATACTTTTTCTGAGAGGAGGGCTCATGTACTGTCACAGGGACCTGTATATAAAACAGTGGCAAAGCAAAGCATTGCACGTAAGAAATACTGTATATGTATTACTTTATTATTTTTTTTTTAGTATGGATATATATGTGTATATGCATTTTGCTTAGTAACGGAATAGGATACAGACAGTAGTATGGTGAGAGAGATTAGCATGGTACAGACACTTTGGCCAGGACCTGGTGAATGTGTTTTCAGGCACAGAGGAAACTGAGACTTGAGTAAGAAGGGAGTTGCTTCATGTCCCTGAGGTTTCAGGGGTGAATCCCTTAGAGTACAGAGATAATGGAAGGGAAGCTTTCTGTCAGGGAGCATATGTTTTTGTGACGATTACACTGTGTGTAGATTAGGACTTCTGGGAGGGAGGGAATGGAAAGATGTGCTTGGAACACAGGGCCATCTGCCAGTACCTTGGCATAGTCATTTAATTAATGAGAAGCTTATTAGCTTGAGTCCAGCTGAGATAGACAAGAAAGGCAGCAAAAAGGACAGAAAATTGTCATCCAGCTGCCATTGAAATGGAGAAGAGACAGCTCTGATAACATTTAAAATATGATTTTGTTAAAAGAATTGTTCTTGTTCTGTTTGGTAAGAAGGTATCAGGCTTGTTGTTGAAAAAATATTTTCCTAAATTTCGTGTAGCAGTGTGGGATGTCCTTTGGTAGGGAAAATGCATAACTAATTGTGAGTTGGAATTGACAAGAAGGTGCTAGAAAAAAGGAAAAGACGGTGATTTTTACTGGGAAACTGGTTTTGCACCAAATGACTGCCTTTGGTAAACACTTGTAGGTGCCCTGTATTGAACATAATGTATATCGTATCTGTGGTGATGAAGGATTGCAGCTGGAGGACAGAACTTTGAAAGAGCCACAGTCCTGTCCTGGCTATGCCAGCAACATCAGAAAGTGCAGTGTGGCCTGTGCTCCATGCAAGCCAAAAACTCAAGGGTGCTCTGGGCAGGCAGAAAATAGCGCTCCGAAGGAAGCAGGCAGTGGTTAGGAGTCCGTGCACTCAGTGGCTCTTACCTCCGATTGTGGCTTCTGCTGCTGACCTGGTAAGTGCCCGTGCCTGTGCTCTGTTCCTCAGTTTCCCTATCCCGTAAGCCAGAAAAACTATACTCACGCTGTTTTAGTGAGAACTTTGCTGTTATTCTGTAGACATAGGACTTAAATGCTATTTCATTTAAACAGCTCTGCTTTTCTTTTGACATTTGAGTCAGACTTGAGTCAGGGTGAGGGTGAGATGGCAGAGCCTTTGCCTGGAGAAAATAGTGGTTAGAAGTACAAAGTGGTTTCAGTGTTGGTATTTGGGCAATGATTTCCCTTTTGTATGTTTTAATAGTATTCAGGTTGGACTGGTAGTTAAGCTGAAGGGTGAGAATCAGAAAAAAATATTTCCTATGAATAGCCCTATTATCTATAACTGCCTGAGTCTCCAGGAGCATGGATGTGTTCAGGACCTGTTTGCAAGGGTTATGCAATTCACTGGGAAGATGGTCTGGTAAATAATGCTGGATAAGGGCAATTTCTGTTTGTGCTGCTAGGATAAAAAAGGCAGTTTCCCCTGACTTTTTTGCTGATTTATGAGCTAACTCAGGGGGTTGTCACTGACTTTGTCTATTGTAAATCTGTTAAAACAAAAGGAACATGCATCTTCAAAATATGAGTAAGAAAATGTAGTTTAGGCGTATCAGTGCATCTGAGCAGGTTGTTCCTTAACTGAAGGAATTTTGGTTGGTCATTCACTTTACAAGCTCACTTTTTATACTGATGAGGGGAGAAGATTATTAGGAAGAAGAAAATCTATGTTATCACAGAGATTAGAATGGTCTATGGTTACCTCCCAAAGGAGAAAGATGTTTTTTAATACTAAAAAAAAGAATACACCAGCACCAACAGAAAAAACACTTTGCTGTGATTCATGTGTAATGCATAGACAGTTCCATGCCAAAAAAATGATTATAATACTGTATGGCATGGTGTTTATATGCATGAACGTATGTGCATGTACCAGCACAAAATCAATTTAAATCCTGACCCTGTGCCTATTGAATTCAGTGGAAATACTTCTGCTGGTTGTGCTGAGCATTGGATCAGATTCTCACATTGACGTGTAAATATTGTATAAAACTCCAGCGATATTTCTGCTTTAGGATTTTTTTTCTACCTACCTTAAAATGCAACATAGCTGATCGTCTTAAAAAACAGTTATCCTGCACACTGGGCCCTGCTGTGTTTCATCTGCTGAAACACTGATAGTATCCTACAGTGATAATATTCAGATGCCATGTCACATGCTTTTCAGTCTGATGGTTCACGTATTTTCTTTTTCAAGTAATGCAAGAATATCGTTGGTCCCACATGGGCATGGTAGGTCCGGGTTTTGGCTCAGTCTACAGGTCTAAAAGGCTTTGCACTTCGTGAAGCCATAAAGAAACCTCCAGCTGGCTGGATGCCTCTCTTAAAAACACAGATGTGGCCTTACTGAGAAGTGGTGCTAAGACGAAGTCGTGTATGCTTCGATCTCTGGGAATGGGAGAGGAGTGGCAGGGGGGGCCTTTTGTAACGTTCCAGGGAAGCCAGAATAATCAGATGTTTACAGGAAAACACATGGAATTTAATCACTAATTGATTCAGCTGGAATTGCTGTGGAAGGGTGGAATAAGAAGGGGGAAGAGAAAGCAGGAAAGCACCACACAGCTTTTAACTTGAGACTTGAGGAGAAAGTAAGAAGGGAAGTACACATTTTCATTTCACTGTCAGCACAAAAGCTCCCTTAGCTGTGTATGTGTACTGTGAAATCGTGGAGCTGTGTGCAGTATTTTCCTTCCAACAGCAGAGCACAGGGCTGAGTGCCTGTGTTGGGAGTGTTATGCACAGCTTTGCTTTTTAGTGCCTTTCTGGGTCAGTGGTTCTCAAACAACGTCGCACAGGGCTACTTTAGTCGTGCTTCCACAAGTCAGTCTCTAAGTACTGACCCTTCTCCCTGATCGTAACCCAGTGGCCTAGAGGATCTGCAGGCTTTTCTGACTAGCTAATCTCAAAGCATTTATAGTGTTCCTTGAACTCGGGTTGGTTGATCATGTGTACCTTTTTCAGATGCCATTCTTCCTGACAATTTAGCCACAGTCAATTTGTTGACTTCAAAAGACCAAGTGAAAGGATGTGGCCAAGTCCTTGCACCTGTGGCATTGAAAGAATCAACACTCCTCTTCTCAAATTGTTCCTGCACTGCTCTTTCATCAGCCACAGTCTGTATGTAACATTGTCTCATGGAGTGAGGAGAAAAGAATTACTGGTTCATGCAAAGATCTTTTTCCAGGTGTAGTAAAGAATAGGATTGAGCAGCTGCATTGTTTATTTTCTTTTAAAATGGATTTTTGGTGCTGGCTTGTTTTACCTCTGTGTTGCAGGATGTATAAAGGGAGAGGGATGAGAGGTAGAGTTAAAATGGTGCATTTGTGTGTTCTTCCAGACATACTTATATGTAAGCGGAGACTTCTGTGGATGGATCAGGTGTATATTTTCAGCTGTGGCAAGGCTTGGCAACTATTTGAGCATTTCTATAGCCAACCTTGGTGGCGACTGGGAGCCCCCAGGGAAGAGGGAGCAGTCTGTTCGACATTTGTGCATTCCTCACCAGCTGACTGCACCTGCAGTGCTCGCCATCAGCAGCCAGCTATAGAGACGTTTTGGAAAGCACCATCAGTCAGGAGCAGATCTAGAGAAAACTGTGGGGAAATAGAAAGAAAACTGTCACACCTCAGTGTGGGAAAGATCCTGAAGGTACAGGGCTGTTTCTGAGCATTGGCTAAGCTGAAATTGGGGTTGAATGTTGGCTAAGCATGGAAAATGTAATTGGGTAAGAAGTTTCAATTTCTTCTTTCCCCTAATCCCCCTAAAAGCATCAGTTATTTTTACCTGTTTTCTCTGTTGCCGTGTATGCAAATTTCCTTCTCTCACCTATTGAAAAAGGCATAATGCACCTAATTAAAAAGGTGTGGATATGGCCAGTCTGCTAACAAGTCTAATTCTTTCGCAATTTGGCTTCAAGATACCATATTTATTTTGTTTTCAGATTTGGCTTTCATTCAGCTTTGTGTTTTTGCATCTAGGAAGAAGACCTATATCTGTAATTTTTATTTTGTTTACTGGATGGAGTATCTCTTCTCATTAAGTATCTTTTGTGTGCAACCAGCTGTGGTACGGCTGCTTACTTTGCATTTTGGAAGTTATTACTGTGAACCTGAAAGTACATACAAGGAAAGATGTTTAAACAGTGCATTAAAGCTGTATTATGGGCAAAACTTCCATTTTCTTCATTGCAGTGTGCCTTTACAGTCATATCAAGCTTGTGTTTTATACCTTTTATTTGGGAATAGATTATTGACTTTATTGTCTTTTCACCTTTTTACAGAAGATAAACATTGTTAATTTTAATTTTAATTGCTTCCTTGGTCTTGGAACTGCCAATGCATAACACTGTGGGCACCTTTGTGGGGTTAAGTGAGGAGATGCTTAAACTTTATTAGTTCCCCCCCCCATCTTCTTAGCTATTGGAGGAATCTCCTGTGCAATGTAGAGTGCACTTCATATTATGATAAAAGACAGAGATAAAAGTAAGCATAAGGAGCCTGAAGAGGCAACACTGTCCAGATCAAATATTGACAATGATAAATGAAAAATGTAGAAAAGGAATTACATGGACTTAAAGTCAGCAGGCTTCTGGCTTTATTTGCTGTATATAAAGGAGGAATAAAATGAGAGAAATGTGACCCTCTTCCTCTTGAAATTCCCCATGGTATCTGTCACCTTTGCTGTCAGCTGGGGGGGGGTCACCACTTAGGCACAAAGCATTTCTATAGCATTCTGTTGCCATTCGGTCCTTTCCTGGGAATCCAGCTCCTAGGTGTTTTCAGGCTGCCTGTCTGGAAGCTGAAAACACTTGACTGCCTTTCATCCATCTGGTAATTTGTTTGCTGATTTTTAAAAAATGCTGTTTTTATTGAGATAGTGATGATTCTAGGACTCTGGTACAGGGGAGATGTCTGTAGGAGCCATAGTTTATTAGGACCAGCGAAAGACTAGTACCAACCTGGTTGCAGTTAGTTCTTTGGGGTGCTCTTCATTTTGAATGTTTTGAGGAGGAGGAGTCTAAATTTAAAGTCATGAGCAGAATTACTTAAATGATCTGAATGGAGTGAAAAGTTTAAATACAGAGCTCTGCTCTTTAACCCAGTAGTTCAGGGAATGCTCAGTGCTATCATCTTAATTGCAGCATTGTTGTCAGGAGGCAGTGGCTCTGTGGCAGAATGGGAAACATGGAGTCATAGAATGGTTTGGGCTGGAAGGGAGAAGGCTGGAGAAGTTAAAGACCATCTAGTTCCAACCCCCCTGTTGTGGACAGGGACACCCACCAGATTGCCTGGAGCCCTATCCAGCCTGGCCTTGAACACCTCCAGAGATGGTGCAAAGACAGAATAGAATTACAGTTTTAACACTTCACTGCTTGCATTACCCTTTTTAAGAGCTGTTGGAGCTGTCAGGGTCATGAGCATTTCTGAGCAGTAAAGGTTGCAAACAAGCACAGTCATGCTGATGACAGACTGGGACTGGGCCTTCCATAACATGAGGAGGCGTACAGGGAGGAAAGCTTGTTTTTATTGGCTGCAGACAGGATGATACCACACAAGGACATGCAAGACCTGAAATAAGGCATTGGCTGAATGATGAATCAGACTAAGCCATTTGCTTTATGTGATCTAACTGATGCTGTTCCTCCCTCAGGTGCCTCTGCCTTTTTCTTCTGTTTTGAAAGCTTCTCCAGTGAACTATGTTGAGGGCAACCTGTCATACAAGAGAGAGGGGAGGAATTTAAGAGATCATTTCTAGAACTTTGAAAATGAGGCTGCTTTCCCTTATCAGAAATACAAATTCACTTAAGAGCTTACTGGGTCTCAGAAACCATTTCTCTTCTCAAAACAGTTTTGCGGTATGCACATAAGCGAGCCATAGCGGAGCTTTATGTGTTAAGATAACCTGCATATATCCTGATGGTAGATATCCTTGATTAACTATTTCAGGTATATCCTTACTGCCAAGTTTCCTTCTCTTTCACTTCCTTGGAGGTGCAGTTTACTCTGTGGTGCTTCTTTCCTTGAGCACTTGCATTTTCTGACAGTGACTTTTTCTGGTAATTGCTCCTTGGTTTCACACTTTCCCATATAGCTGTATGTCTTTTCTTTCCTCCCTCTCTGCATTTTCCTTTGTTCTCCTGTTCGGCTGCTGTGATCCATCCATCCATCCTTCTCCCCGCTATGCACTAAATGTCAACCCTGTTTTTGGTCTGTGTTGTCTTTGTACAGCTTCGAACTGTAAACCTACACAAGTGTTTTGGTGATCTTATAAAATATATGTTATTTGGGAAGAAATGCAGACTTCAAGTTTCTCTGCTTTTTATTCTCTGTCTTGTTCTTTTACAGAAATTAACTAAAAATCCTCCCCAATCTACTACTAGTCAGGGCCTCCTACTTGCTGTTTGTGTCCCTTTAAATCTTTAAATATTTAGACCTTATCAAGGTTTTATGTTTTCCCAATATATGCTTTATCATTATATATTTTCACTGTGCTTCTGTTTCGGGCTTTTATTATTATTACTGTTTTTAAACTATGGTCTGTCATTAGGACTGTTTCTCTGCTGTAATTACAGAGACACACAGAACAGAACTGCTGTCTGTATGGTGTTCCTTGGACTGTTTGCCTACACCGAGGATAAGATCTTCATGGGAAAATAGTTATACTTGGTTAAGCTCCTGTGTGAATACTTTTCTTTTAACTAAGTGGACCCTGTTGTATCAAATTAGCATAAATATTAAAGTTTTTCTGCTGAGAAAAACTAAGCACCCTTCTCATTTTCCAGAAAGCCGTTTTGTCCTGTAGTGGTGAAGTGGACCACACACATGCTCTTGTATGTGTCCTGGGTGTTCCAGAGAGCATCTGTTACACTTAGGTTTGGCTTTTTTTCCAGAGTAAAAAACCAAGTGAAAGTTCCAATGAGGCTGGTGTTTGAGAAATAAAACTGACAGGAATATAAATGTCATTGCTTACTGAGTCTCCATACAGTGTGCCCCCTGACTAAGAGGAGCTCCTTAAGGAAATTGCATGGCTGGGTTCCTGCACGCTTCAGGAGCTTTCCCTCTCTACTGTTATGGCTGGTAAATTGGAAAGTAAATACAAACATGGGAAAAGATGTGGAGCTCCTAGAGTTAATGAGATCTTTCCAAAATCACTTAATTGTGTGCTAGGCAGAGGTTCATGCCATTAGTGAATACCTTGATGCCTGGAGATGAAATGTGTTGTTCTCTGTGAAATGTTTGGGAGTTTAGCAGCTGTTGATGATGGTAGTAACGTGCACTTGGTGCTGGTACTTTCCAAACATACAAATATATCTGCTTCTCATGAACAACACAGGCAGATGACTATGTATGAAGGAGGAAAAGGGAAAGTTGTTAGGCAAGGTTTTTCCCAGCTAACTTGGCTTTCCATGGAAATTGTAGCAGTGTCATCCATCAGTGTTGCTTTATACCAGTCTGTTAGCTTATGGGTCTTTGCAATAAATCTTGCGGTGCAATCAGATATGGCCAATTCCAGTCATACTTTACTGATGGAAAAGTCTATCTGCTTGGTAATATCAGTCCATATTTTGTCACTGGCTACTTATCAATTATTGCATTTAGTTTAAATTCCTTGTTACCTAATTCAACTGGTGTTAAATTCTGCCCTCCTGTCTTATCCTACCAGGATAAGGACAAGATAATGTTTATCCTAATGTGTTAGGATTTGTGGAGGCCAGGGATGCAGGCTTCCTCTTCCTGCCTTCCAGAACTCATTAGTGCAGTTACATAAGAATTCTAGAACTTTCCAAACTAAAGGGCTGGGCAGTCACCAACCATAGCTTTGGGTGCCATAATATAAGGAGGACATAAAACTGTTAGAGTGTGCCAAAATGAGGGCTACAAAGATAGTGAAGGGTCTAGAGGGCAAGACGTATGAGGAGTGGCTGAGGGCCCTTGGTTTGTTCAGCCCAGAGCAAAGCAGGCTGAGGGGAGGCCTCATGGCGGCCTGCAGCTCCCTCACGAGGGGAGCGGAGGGGCAGGCGCTGAGCTCTGCTCTCTGAGGACAGTGACAGGACCTGAGGGAACAGCATGGAGCTGTGACAGGGGAGGGTCAGGCTGGGTGTTAAGAAAAGGTTCTTCACTGAAGAACCAACCTTTTCTGTTAAGAAAAGGTTCTTTTCTGTTAAGAAAAGGTTCTTCACTGAAGAACCAACTGGTGGTTGGCCACAGCACCGAGCCTGACAGAGTTCAAGCACTGGTCAGACAACGCTCTCAGGTATATGGTTTGATGGTGGTGCTGTGTGGAGCCAGGAGCTGGACTCCATGATCCTTGTGGGTCCCTTGCAACTCGGGATATTTGGTGGTTCTTGGATCACAGGAAAAGAGGAAGGTTGTGTACTGAGGATGGCAGGGGAAGAGTTAGGTGTGTTTTTCTAAACTAATCCTTTTCAAACCTGGAAAAATGAAAAGAGAAAATTTTGCTGCTCTTGTAAGTTTGCAGTTTAAATGTGAGGAAAGCAGGGATCTGGGAATGCTTGGTTTTATTTACAGGCAGCATAGGTGTAGTTCTTGTTTACTAGTTGGCTGTAGAGGTATTAAAGATTATTGGAAACCCAAAAGTCAGTGTGTCTGCTGAATCAAGGTCTGTGTGAGCTAGAAAGCTACAACAGAGTACTTGTGTATCTCATACACTGCTGAGGTAGATCTGCCTTTAGAGGCTGTCTGTCTAACAGGCACGGTAAAATCACCCTTCTAGCCCCAGCCCTGTTCTAATCTGAGCTGTCTTCATAGGTTTCATCAGCTCCACTGAAGGCTTTCTACTGGCAAGCTGGTGTATGTTGCCTGTGTGTGTACCTGCACAGAAGTTGCCTGAGCTTCAGTTAGTTTCACACAGTAATTTTCATCTGTGTGATCACTAGCCAGGTAGAGGGGTGGAGGAAGGGTGTAACTCAGTACTTCAGAGGTTTGTTTTTGTTTCACAGTATACCTTATGGGCCTGACTCTTTTAAAGGCTTTGCCAGTACACTACACAAACTTTGTCACACCACCGAAGTTTTACTGAACTGACTCAGCTGTGGCTAACACTAAAGAAATAGCATCTTACAGCTTGCTTTGTTCGCTGTTTCAAAGGCAACAATCCTAATGAACAGATGTGAGAAATCAAATTAGAACAACTCTGGCTTGTCCAGTTCTCTCAGCTCAACCGCATTTGCTTGTTCTGTGAACTTTCATTTTTTTCTTTGTGGTTTACCTCTGAATCCAGGTTCCTTTTTTTTTTTTCTCTCATGTGCTTGTCATTTCTCATCTCACAGCTCTCTTTCTCACTCTTGCACAACTGAGCCTGCTGACAACCTGACATAATTGTCTAGTCAATGCCAGTGAGGCCGTTGTAATGGCCTTGTTCTGTCCTCATGCCATGGTTAGTGTAACGTAATCATTACCTTGGTTCTGGAGAGCGAAGGTGCTCCTGCTAAGTAAATGTTTACAAACACTGATGGAGGCTAACTTTAGGGAAGAGAGACAGAGGCAGTGTTTAAAGTCTTGTTTCTTTTTTATTTATTTTAAAACAGAACATAATCGCTGAGAGAAGCAGCTGATGAGTGTTTTTCCCTTCCCAGACTGTGATCAGAGGTAAGTAAAGAATCTTTTCTGTTTCTATGGACTGCTATCTCAAGATTTGGCAAGGGGAAGAGCTTATTTCAGTCCTTTTGAGCGGTTGTGTCAAAATAAGAGTTAAGGAATCAGGAAGAAGGAGGAGGCTAGACTTAAATGCAGCAATGCGATGTTCCACTCCTCCTTCCCAACCTTAGAATGATTTGCAGAGGAAACAATTCCACGTTTTTTGTCTTCAGTCACACAGTTGTCAGCGTGGAGTAACAGCAGAGTTGGTTTGGATTAGAAGGGAATTTCTGATGTAGTTCCTGAGTGAGATAGGAATGGGTGTTTGCTTAATGCTAAATATTATTTTATTTGAATGAAGTGAATATTTGCATACTTTGTGGGAAAAATTTGGGGCAACGTTGTTCAGTATCCATTAATTCTAAATTCGAAGAGGAATGGGAAGGATGTGGGCTAGAAAGCTTTTAAAGTTTCACATACTGCATTTCATAGAATCTCTGACCTGTGCATAACAGCTGTAAGATCCCTTTGGGAATGATTATATTTATGTTGCTCCCAGCATACTGGAACTGCATTCATGACTTATACCCACAGGAAATATCATAAATGTAACTAAAAATAGAAATATTGGAGTGGTTTAAATTCTGTGCTGGAGGAAAGGAGCCCTACTTTTATTCCTCAGTTCTGTCTGTATGAATAGTGAGGGAAAGTAATTCTTGTGAATTATGTTTAGCTCATAAGCTTGAATATTATAGTCTAGCAAAAAAACACTGGTCCTGTCCAGGTGCCTGATGCAGAACTTGCATCTGGATCCTGTGGTATTTCTGGCTTTCAGACACTGCGATACATTGAAAATGCCAATCCTGTCTTAATAGTTGAAATTCCTATAGTCAGTGCTGCAGAAGAGGGATGGTGTGGTCATGTCTTTTCGTCCATTGAAAGGTTCCTTGATTCCTTGCCTCGAACAACACGGAAATTTGCTTTTGTGTGTGTGCTGGAGAAGTCTGACTGAAATACTTCTTCACCAGAATGCCTGAAGAGTAGTCTTGCTTACAAGAATATCTCAGATTGCTTTATGCAAGCAGGTCATTATGGCTTCAGCTGTGCAGAAAATTAGATGGCGAAAAAATGGAGGATGGAACAGTGCACTTGTTATGCAAGTTAGGCTGGGTTTATAAAAATGAAATTACAGGAGCTAGTACTTAATGCTGAGTTCTAGTGTACAGAAACTCAGGTGGTGAGAAAAATGTACTAAAAGGACGACTTCAGAGTCTTTGAGCCCTTCTCACACTACAGATCTGAACATTCTCTCAACCAAAAGCTAAACTCCAACCCTAATTATCCTGGGGAGTCATAGATGAGTGATACTGTTGCCCAAATGAAAGATACCTTACAGGGCAGGTCTACTTGTTGTTCCCACTTTCCTTAGGCAACCCCTTCCCAGCCCAGTTCATACTACTGTACTATGCTTTTTCTTCCTCACCCAGATTTTTCTGGTGATACATAGAATAAGGCATCGTGCATTGATCAGATAAAAGGATTTCAGAGGGCTGGAAAAAAAGTAGTAGGTCCTATATAGCTGGTGTTTCCCCCATTTTCATAGTTAATTCTTTTGGTACAATTCAAATAGTAAATGTGTAAACCAGTCTCCTGTAAACTTTTTGTTGTTAGTTTGGAAAGTACAATCTGCAGAGACTAGTAAAGGAGAAAAAATAACTTGAAACACATGATAAAGATTTTTGTAATTGCAATACGTTGTTGTGATGAGTAGGGTGGTAACAGAAGCCAGGATGACTTTTGCAAACTCAAAAGTAGAAACAGAATAAATTATATAAAAAATTGTGATAGTATAGAATGAGTGTAATGAGCAAATCGGCGTTCTGTACAGCTTGAATAGTTGTGTAATTCCATAGACACTTGGTGTAATATTCACATGAGAAATTGTTAAATTAAATATAATAAATGAGGCATTGAAGATACCATTAATGGAATTCATGCTTTATACGTTCTGTTAATGTCAGTGCATATGTGACATGGCTATGAGAACAAAGGGAGAATAATGTTTCGTTTCAGATATGGCCACAATAAATTGCCACTGCGCCTTTGGGTTCATTGTGAAAGAAAAGGTGGGCAATGGGGGAAGAGACAATAAATGTAGAAATGTTAGCAGGTGGAGAAGGGATCATGCAGTAGAATATATAACCAGGTAGGCCAGATAGAAGCCATTTGACAGTGTTTGAAAGTAGAAGCACTGGAAACTGTAAGTTATTGTTATTTTAGCAGTGGACTTTGGGCTTTCTTTGTGCTAACCTGTGGTTAGTTCAGCCCTTGTCTTAGCAATACTTTCTTTTGGTTAATAATGTTTTAATGTTACCTACAATGAGATGCATGTGCCAATAATGCTACACACTCAAATGTCAGAAAAAGAGATAGTACCACAAAACGCTAGCAACTTACTTGCATAATTTAAAAAAAAACTTTATATAAGCCGTTATGTTCCTAAAAACCTTTACTTTCCTTTGAGATCTCTCAACTCTGTACAGTCATAGCTGAAGCAGAGGGAAAAATTACTCCTTTTCTCTTCCATTACACTTTATCTTTTTGTCATTCCTAATTGTGTCTGTTTTGTCATGTCAATTGGTTCTGTTAAGGACTTTTCTGCCAGGTATTTCTTTGTAGTCACAAGTTCATCTCTTTGTCTGGGGTAGGTTATAATAATCAGTTCCTCTGAAACTTTCAGAGTTGATCTAATCCCATCAGTGAAGTCCTGTCCTTGAAATATCTCCAGAAATATGCTGATTTACTTATGGTGTGTCATCAAGACATCATGGGACCTTTATGCAACAGAGATGAATTCTAGTGCTTGGACAGGATCAGGTCTTGAACATTTTAATTGGTTTATTGGACTGAAGTTTTAAGAGAACTGGCAGGTTAGAGTGGTGGGTTTTTGCCAATTACAATTTATATAAATTTTTAAAGATTGGCTGTTGCTTAAGATGAGCCTGTTGAGTATTAAAATGAATAAAAAATAAAATAGTACCGTCTCAAACTGTAGGCACTTCTAAGTGAGTGTAAGGAATATATAAGGCTAGAAACCTGCATAGCAACACCTGTAACTTCATTATCCTTTATTCCACGTTAACTTGTTTTATCCACAAGGGGTCTTTGGAGATCTTTTGGGAGATGAAAAAGATGTGAGCACAGCTGAACAGAGACAAAAAAATTAATTATGAAGCGTAAGGGCAGGAGTCGGGTGCTCTGATAGGGTCACTTGCTGTCTTCTAAATGTATTACCTATTTGTCAATTGAACGGCTTCACTCCAGCCCTTTCCACCCTTCTTGCTATGCATTTTAAGTGAATGTAATCTTACGGTTAGGAAATGCTGTGTTCAATACATCAAGAGCTTTTTCTTTCTACTTCTATTTGGAGGAGGAAAAAAAACACATTGCCCTTAAGTTTTTACCTATAAATGCAAACCCATGTTCGTTCTTTCTTTCACCTTCTTCCCCAAAATGAAACCCAAGTTATGATTCATGTCTTTTTATATTACAAAACTATATTAGTCTCTCAGATTATATTTTCTGTATCTGGCATTAAAGCTGTTGATCCATTTGGCATTCGCCAAACTGCCAAGGTCTGTCCCAGGGCCATGGTTACAGGCTTGGAAATCAACTTTGGTTGTGATTATGGACAACTTGGAGGGCTTCCCAGAAAAGGTCTGTCCGATCACTAGTCAGAAGAGATGAATATTGTTTCCATTGATTTTTAAATCTGTTTCTACAACCATGGTTGTACCAGCCCCTTATCAGGGCACAGCAAGAGCCAGGAGGTAAGGGTGACCCCAGTGCAGGCAGTTCCCTAACTGATGCTGTCCCACAAGTCTGAGCACAGCCGGCAGAGCTGGCTGCTGGTCCATTGGCACTTCCAGGCAAGGTGAGTGAAGAACCAGGCCCAGCCTCCATCTGGGGCATAAAAGACAGGGCTGGAAACAAGGCTACAGCATGGGTCCGAACTCCACACAGGTGACAGGGCCAAAGGTGGGACTGGGTACAGGCTCCAGCATCTAAACAAGGGGTCTTTCTAGGAGATGAGCTGCCTCCAGCATAAGGCTGAGGTCCACGCAGGAGATGTGTCCAGAGGCAGGGCTGCAGGCAGATACACCTACAGAAAAGCTCAGGCAAAGGGCAAAGGCCCAGGCCCAAGTTTAACTGGGACAGCTGGGCCATAAGCAGGGGGGTGAGTGCAGATCCTGCATGAGGATGGTCCCTGCCACTGAGTGCTAATGACACCCTCAGAGTCCTCTGGAACAGATTAAAGAAAAGGAAAAGTTGCTTGCTCTGTATGCTGTCATCTCTCACAGATTTTAATGATATAACTGATGCCTATAGCAGATCCCCTTTATTTCTCTGAAGAGGAAGAAAGGGGTCTTCCATCACATGCTTATCCTGGCCCCAGAAATTCTTGTCATCCCTGAAACGGGCACTTCATTCCGAACAGTATGGATAATGGCTCACTGGTCACTTTATCTGAGAGAGAGACCTATGTTTTTAGGGATATAAACCTTTTACAGGTTTTTGTTTGTTTCCCTTAATCCCATAGTCAACTACATCAAGAACTTCTCAAGAACTAATTTTCTATTTCAGTGGCAGGCCGAAAAAAATAGTATGACCTAATTGTCCTTGAAATAGAAATAGGGTAGATTTCACCAGTGACAACATAAACATTGAAAACAGCTAGAAATCTACCTAAATCTTTTTAACTCTACTAAAGACATTTTATTTGCACAGATTTGACCTACACAAGTCTGCAAGGTCCATCTGCTCTCTTGCCGCCCTATGCCCTTCCCAATACTGATAATATTTATATGTATATGTATCTTGTTATATATATCTTGTTATGCCAATAAGTTATTGTTGGGTTTCATTGTAGTCTTCCTTGTGCTATGAAGTGGATCTCTTGTTAACCTCAGTTAAAGGATAAATTCAGGACAGGAAGCTGTTTTTCTGTTAACAAACAGATTCTGTCTGGGATAAATGCATCCTTAAATCTTCTCCTGTCGTTTCTGTGGCTGCTACAAAGGGTGAAAAGTTTTCCCTCCTCCCTTGGTGATCCCCAGAAAATTTGCTTTGTATCTAAGAATCTTTTTGAGAAGAACTAAGGTAAATTAGATCCTTTATCAATATTTGAGTGAGGGAGGATGGAAGGAACTCAAAAGAAGTTTAATTTTTTCAGGTACTTAGTGTGTTATTGAAGTACCTCACTAGTGATCTATAGCAGAGGAAGGCTAGAAGAGATGATCCTTTGGTGTTGCCAGAAACGTAAAGCCTTGGTTCAAATTATGCAGGGGCTGAAATGGGTGCTGACTTCTGTCTTTTGACAGAATTTCACTTTTAAACCTCAGGGAAAGTCTGTGAAGAGGTATCCTCCATCAGTCTTCTATACCAGTTTTCAAATCAAATTGATTTATCACATCGGCAGGGACGAAGTTATTAAACTGACCTTCGGCTTTATCTGTGACCAGAAGACTAGTGAAGAAGGGGTTTTGCCTTTTGTTAGTATTTTTCCAGAGGAAAAATGCAAACATATTTGGTCTTCACTGTCTCCAGCAAGATTTGTGGGACTGGCTGCAGCACATTCAGTGTGTTGTTTCTACCTGTAGTGAAGCAAGATGAAGGAGTGAAACAGTGAGCAAAGAAATGGGGGGACAGAATCCGTGCACAGAGGAGACTGGTGCATATTTGGTACTGAAGAACCGGCTGAGAAATTCTTGTTTGGCACATTATTGTAAACCCTACTAGATTTGTTACGTGTTTATGTCTGGAGGTCAAGAACTGTCCAAGGATAGCACTATCAATGCTATCAAGCCATGCTGGCTTACAAATAAGAATCCAGGCTTGATCAAGAACATTTTTCAAAGAATGTAAACTAAATGAACGCGTGTCTTGCTATGTCTTGTTGGTTCCAGAACCATTTAGGCTCCGTCTGTTTCTCAAGTGCAAACAATGTAAAGAGCATCCTAAACCTGAGGTATTTTAAAAACCGTGCAACAGAAAAGCATGTCTGTCTGACGTGGCAGGGCACAAAAAATCTGTTTTGCCTACCTGTTTAAAGTCACTTTAAAGGTCCATGTAAACACCTTGTAGTAAAACCCAACAAGTGACATACATCTGGGAGAATCATCAAGTTTTTTGGGGGGTGTGAAGCCAGGACTACAAAATAGGTCTGTTAGGAGATTTGCTTGGACAGTGGGACTTTGCTCCTTTTTATTTAACTTTTCAAGATTGGGTTATTTACAAACTAAGGCCACTTCAAACAAGTTTACCTTGATACCATATACCCTTTTAAGCTACTATTAATACAAAGCACGGTGAGAGGTTTGGTCTAACCGACATCCTGGAAATAATATCGTTACACAATATGACCCTGGTCAGGAGAAATTATGCAAATACTGCTAATCTTTTGTAACTACCACCATTCTTAGTTTAGGTATAGAGACTCTAAAAGGCCTCTCCCCTTCTCCTGATAGTTGGTTCTGTTTTTCAGGTGGGTTTTCCAGATTATGAATACTAAAAATAGAGGAAAGATTTGGACTGTTTCAGAAACGCTGCAGTGGGCACAGAGTTTCAGACAGTGACAGAAGAAAGGCTTTTATCTGAATCATGACTAGATGTTTTGAATTTACTTTCATTTTCCTGGGTATCAGCCTGATGAAAGTTACATTTAAAATCTGTTCTAATTCACAGTTCTTCAAAAATTGTCTAAAAAAGTTATCGACACCTCTACAGTGAATTAAAGCTACTTCTGATTGACTGATTGGCTTCATTTTTTGGTAACCATTCCTTGGACCCCTCAGAAATAGTCTGCTGATCCTGGTGGAAAACCACTGCTCTGATATTATGTAACTCTGCAGCTGTGCCTCAGCTCTCACTAGTTATTAAAATAAATTGAGTAGTGAATGCAGAGATCAAGTAATGGTGTCAGAAAGGCCTTAATGTATACCACAGCTTGCTCAGGGAACGTTATAGAGAGAGCTACGTGGTTGTCCTAGCCTTCATGAAGGGGAAGTTGTCTGGGAAGGGGAGGCTGTACTTAAAACACGCAGCACTACAGGCTGTCTTTTCACTAGTGTCAGCACAGAGCATCTTCCAGTGTATTTCCAAGCTCTTTGAAGAGGATCGCCATAAAGCAATATTGAGCAGTACTAGAGCTTGTGAGCTAGAGCCTGGGTAGTACTAGTACTAGAGCCTGGGTAGTTAGGACTGACTGTTTAGGAAAATATCTCTGAAATCTCACTGTCGCTGCCTGCTAATAGGAGGACGTAGTTGATGTACTTGCCTGTAAGGGATGCTCAACAGTAGGGAAGCCGTTGGATTTTTTCTCTGCTTGCCATTGACCTGAGGGACAGCGTGGGATGGTCCTGGAAGTTGGAGTCGAGTGGGAAACTGAGGGAGGTTTGGGTAGGGAGAGTGGAGGAGATCTAGCCTCTGAGAAAGACACTGAAGTTTTGACTTCAGGCAGTGAGCAAAAATCGCCTGTCTTCATGTACGTGGAACAACAGTAATTCTTCTAACATTTTCTAAGTGAATAACAAGTCTTATGAGGAGTGGCTGAGGGAGCTGGGGTTGTTTAGCCTGGAGAAGAGGAGGCTCAGGGGCGACCTCATCGCTCTCTATAGGTACATTAAAGGAGGCTGTAGCGAGGTGGGGGTTGGTCTATTCTCCCACATGCCTGGTGACAGGACGAGGGGGAATGGGCTAAAGTTGCGCCGGGGGAAGTTTAGGTTGGATATTAGGAAAAACTTCTTTACTGAAAGGGTTGTTAGGCATTGGAATAGGCTGCCCAGGGAAGCGGTTGAGTCACCATCCCTGGAGGTCTTTAAAAGACGTTTAGATGTAGAGCTTAGTGATATGGTTTAGTGTAGGACTTGTTAGTGTTAGGTCAGAGGTTGGACTGGGTGATCTTGGAGGTCTCTTCCAACCTAGACGATTCTGTGATTCTGTGAAATTGGAAAAGACTACCCGCAAGTGTCCAATAAACCAGAATCCCTGTAAAACACTGGAGACTGGAGGAAAATGTATTAAGTGTTTCATGAAAACTGGTTATGAAAGTCATGGTTATTTTAAAAATCAGGCCTGCATTGTGTGGAATCAGGATTTTCTGTCGTCTTTGTGATTAGTGGAGTATTGAGAGGTTTCCAACATCTGCCTTTAGCTCACTGCGGCTTGAATGGAAACGATATGTTTACTGGCAGAGATGGCAGCCAGAAGCTAAAAATTTAAATGATTTTAGGTTATGTATAAATGAAAATTTTTGTCAGCATCATCCATCTGCAATTCACAAAGTTAAAGAGGCCTGCAGACTTGCAGTGCTGCGCTGTAGCGTGACAATTCTGAGAAGTTTGTTTGTTTTTTTAAAAAGAGGCAGAATAGAGAGTTGTCTCCTCTGTTAGATGTGGAACCCCCATTTTTAAAAGGTACTCAACATCCATTTAGCTTTTGTTGATTCATTAGGGCAGCTGCATCAGTTTCTTGTGTGTAATCTGTATCCCTCAGAACCTCATCATTTATTCACTGCTTAGCAGTAAATATCTGTATGTCTGTGTGCTTTTCCTTCTGAAAGACTTCAATGCTTTTTTCAGTTTTCATATTAAATGAATAAATAATTTGCTATGTTTTTGTGATGTATCTTCTAGGATGAAACAGCATTGAGCAAATCATTGTGTTATTACAGGACAGAACGAATACATATGTGCATTCTGAGTTAGTTTTATTGTTAATTTAAAAGGAAAATCATCTGATTTATAATAAACAATTTAAACCATTTTAGCCCTTGCTTCCAGGGCTTGTTCTTGTTCTGCCAGAGCAATGAGACACTAGAAAATAAATATCTTTGAGACAGTTCATACTGCAGCTACCTGGTCTTTTTAACTGTGAGAAACTAGACATCCTGCAAAAGCAGATGAAGTCACAGGAGGTAGCTGCAAGAGCCTAGTCATTGACCCTTGTTTCTGATTTTTCTTTTTAGCTTGGTAGTGTCAGGAGAAAATTTGAAGGGGGTGCTTTGTTTGCTGTATAATAGAGGTAGCGACTGGATCAATCAGATTCAGGCCTCTTCCAAAGCTCTCGAATACCCTGTAACACTCCATTGCACTAAGTTTGCAGTGTCTTATTACAGAAGCGTTCACTGGGGGCTGTCAGCTCCTGTTAAAATAACTCCTATAGAGATGTGTGCTAGTGTGTCATCCTGTCTGAAAACCCTTTTCTCCCAAACCCTGCCTGGGAAAGGATACAACTTTGAGCATACCTAGGGCTTTTTGTCTTCAAAGAGCAGGATAGACTGCCATGCTCAGAAGCATCTTGTTTCCTCCAGCACACCCTGCCTGCCTCTCTGCTCTTTTAGAGCACCATTGCCTATTATGTTTTAAAATACAGAACCACTCTTATGACATTCTTTTAGGGGTTTAATGAGAGTTTATCTCCCCCGCCACCATTAGGACTAAACACACTTGGATAGTGACAGAGCATACTCTCAGATTTATGTACTTGTTCTTCTAACATGTTAATTTTTTATTAGTTATGTACAAGGAGGTGATTTTTCTGTGTCCATCTGCAGATTTATTCCAGTCTCAGATTCCAATAGTAGTGGCTGGGTATACTTAGCTGGCATGCATTTGGTTTGGTTTTCCCTTTTTTTTCCCCCTTCTGTTAATGAGATCAGTTCATCGAGTGAAACTGTGAGCCACATTAGGGCAAGAGAAGCAATTTACTGCTGCCGAATGCATTTGCAGAGTGTAGTTTCCCTCAGCTTGTCAGTCTGAAGGCATCCATAAACCCATGACAGCTTCAGAAGACAAACTCTGGCAGCAAGCTATCAGGGTGCCAGGCACTGCTGTCTGTGTGGGCTGCCTTCCTCCCCTCTCCCCTGCTCACCCTCCCTCTGCCCACCCGCCTCTGTCCCCCTCTCCCTTCTCTTCCCCCCGCCCTGCATCCCTCTACCTTATTGGTGTGGTTTTAGGTGCTGCTGTTCTCTGTGACAGCACCTTTTTGCTTTCCCCCTTGATCCTCCTACCACCAGAACAAAAGGGGAGCTCGCTGCCAGCGGTGCAGCACCTGCCTGTGCAGTCCAGGGAGCAGAGGGGAGGAGGGTGGGTGCCCTGCATCCTGCTCTGCCTGAGCCAGCAGCGAGCTTGTTCAGTCACTTTGCTTGAAATGCCTTTGAACTGCTGCCAGATCCCATTGTCTGCGTGCAAATGGAGTTCAACGCCCCACTGTGATGAGATGTGCAGTGTGTTAAGAGGAGGAAGGAATGGAGCTGTATACTCACCCTGAAGGAGCATCTCAGATCTGCTGTGTGCCATGATAATCTGAACACTGGACCATGCTTCTCTTACTTTCCCTTCATTGTTCCTGGGATTTCAGGGAGTGACATGGAAGCTTTTCAGAGGGGAGCTGCAAGGCAAGATAGTATCTGGGGAGAAAGCTGCTGTGCTTTTGGACTGTTTACGTGGGACTGTGCTTTGCCCACCACCCACCTGTAGATGCAGTATGATACACCAGCTAGTGGTTAATGGTGTGTATTTGGCTCAGCAGTGATTTGCTCTTTTTTAGCGTGAATTTATTTACATTTTTTCCATTTGTCTGTACTTAAAATTTCTGTATTTTTAGGTTCTCAAAATGATTTGAGAGATTTTGGCACCACTGAGTGAAGGGAAGGCAGCCACTGCTACTACTAATGGTTCAGCCATCTACCAACTGTGCAGCCCAGCTGCCCTTTTTGGGAAAGGCCAGCTTACTTTATTTATGATTTTTGTGAAGAGCAGCTCTCAGGCTTTCCACTCCCTTTGCTTTGTCTTTGGCCTTGTGTCTTTCCTTGGGCTGCTGTCTGTCAGTCCCCTTTTGAGAGAGCAACTTCACTTGTGGACATCGCTTTTAAAGGTAGAAATTTGGGTATTTGCAGTTGTGTGTGCTGTTCATTATCTAACTGTTTCTTGGGCTGTTATAAGAAAACATTGTTTGCTTTCATGCTTTGTTATTTGACTGTTTGTTTAACCGGTCATCATCAGCAAGGACAGTGCTTTCAGAGGAGGATGGAGGAGCTGTTCTTTGCTGACTGTTAGGCAGTGCACTAAGTGGAGTTGGCAGGGCTTGTATCTCGCACTGATATGCCTGCTATGTTCTGGTCATTAAGCTCTTTGTTAGTTCCTTCTCCTCCTCCTTCCACTGCTCTCCCTTTCCTTCCCTGATAGAACATGTTATGGTGATAGGACGTTTTTGCATCTAACCTTGCTAATGGGTTACAGTCAGGTTCTGAAATGTGCTGTGGGAAAGACAAAATCTGGCCTGTGAGGAGCTGATGGCTCACAAATGCACAGGAATAGCATAAGGAAGCTGGTTATAACTGCTGCACGCCTTTGCCTAGACTAATGCTCATGTTCTGCTGAATCTATATACTGACCGGGACTTTCTTTATGTCCTCGATACCTGATCAGAAATTGAACGGATATCAGCAATACTGGTAACTGACGAAATCTTTGTAAAGGTTAGAGTCATTATAGACAGAACATTTTAAAATCAGATGATGTCGTGTATGTTCCCCAAGGACTAATGCAACCACATTTTCTAGTGGTTTGTCATACAGCAATCTAAAATCTCATTTGCATCTCAAGAGCAAAGCTAGTTGTGCTTAGTTAATATTAAGCAACTTGAAAGATTAGGAATAGATTTTTTTTTGTAAATGTTCTTTTTCCTTTCACCAGGAACTAGTAAAAGAAAGGTATTTGGCTAACTGTGTTTGGTTTTCATTTTTGAGTTCCCTGGGAAGATTCACTTGGAACACTGAAGATTTTCTGGTCATGAAGAAATTTCTGACCCTTGAGCTGAGATGCAGCTGTCATTCTCTTGATCAGGGCACACTAAACAGAATTGGGACCTTTAAAAATGTTCTTCAGTTAACCCGTCAATTTCATGCTGGTAATAGTGATGCTTCTGTGATGCAGCCAAACACTGCAGATGTAGGAAACAAGAGCTTGGCCTGGAGCACAGACCAGAAACTTCTCACAGGGCCTCTTCTCTTAAGGGTCTTAGTTTCTTCCTCTTGCTGTCATGAGTGTAGTCAAATGATGAGGCTACTGTGTAGATGCAGCTTCTGCAGTCTAAAACCTTCTCTCTACAATGTGACTATGCGAAAAGGAGACGTTTTCAATTCCCTTCACTCCCCAGCTTCAGCTCATAAAGGATTAGGAAAGATGGTGTTCTCTGCTTAAGCAATGTGATATGTTTCAGGCTTGCAATGATTTTTTTTCCCTGTTATCATAGTTATTTTAAGACTCTGGCCTTTCTATATGCTATTAAATTCAACAGTCTCAAAGAGAGGATGAAATGGTGTAAGTTGACAGGTGCATTTCAGCAATACAGAGCTGAAGTAACCTGTCAAAGGTCACATACTGATAACTCCAGGAATCTTGGGTCGTAACTCACTGCTGGATTTGACAAGCAACCTACTATATGGCTTTTCTGCTTTGACGATTTGAAAGAAATGGCTATAAAATATAAATGATCTTTCCATAAAAATGTTCTCCATTGTTTTAAACCATTCGGAAATGCTGTATCAAGTCTGTTCATTTTAGATGAAATACAATGAAAAGTCATTAATGGTACTGCTGTCCTTCATCCTAAAACAACCATTTCATGTGCTTAGTAAAATGTTATGGCATGTCAGAGGCATTTCACAAGTGGACACAGCCATTTGCCTGAAACCACAATTAAGGTCTGGTTGCCTGAGCTCCTGTTCTGCCTGGTATTACCTCATCAGTGCGTATAGATGAGTCTCTGTTGTCACATCTCATTCCACAAACCTGTCTGTCCTCTGCTGAAGTTTCCTTCTAGCAGGACAGTGTGCCAACTAGGGCGCAGTGCTGGACTGGAGCAGGTACTTGAGTAGTTACCACTGAGAGGAGTGCCTGTTTTTTGATGCTTCATGATGGAGTCACCCAGTGCAAAGAAAGCATTCGTGTGTGTTTGAGAGCTGCAAACCTCATTTTCATCTCTGGAACACTCTAAATAAGGTGATGGATTCAATAAACTTGTTTCAAGAGAGGCAGTTGGTAGTGCTCATTTATAAAAAATGTTGCTGGGTTGCTGGAAAACAGGAGGGGGAAGAGGTTGAGAAAGACAGTCTGCAAGCTAAGCCTACTTATACATATTAGGATGAGCCCAGGCATGAAGCGAAAGAAAAACTCGGAGCTCTTCATTATCTAATACTCCCTCAGGGCAATAACAAACTCCCTGTAGGAGCCAGCAAGCCAGGCACAAGGGCTGGCAGAGAGCGAGCACACATTGTTCTCAGAATATGGCTGGTACTGGAGTCTTTCACTGTGAATTTGAAGCCATCTTTAATGCAAAATATTCCTCAAAGGGATTTTTGTTGCCTACCATTTCAAAAGCTGCTTTCAATCCAGTATGATGCCTTCTTCCAAACAAAAGGTTGTAAAGTTAGGTATTGTACAGCAAAGGATGCATAATGTTGCTTTTTCCTAGCCTCATGTATGAGCTGAGGTTATGCAGACACCCTCCTTTTTAGAACTGAAAAAGACCGAATGGAGAAGCTCACCTCTCTCTGCTTTAGCATGTTGTGGCTTTCAGCCTTTCTGTGATGCTTACTGGCCACTCCGTATTGCGTGCTTCGTTTCAGAGTAAGTAATCATTTTTATACTGAAAATTCAAGTGCAGAATATATTTGTGTGATGGGCAAACGTTTCTTAGGGAGGTGGCGGGTATGGGAGAACACGTAACACAGACCTCCAGTGTCCCCCACTGGTGCCTATACAACTGCTCTGGTTTGGACTTCTATAAGGGGTAGGGGAGACCAGTTAAAGAGTCTCCTCTGAAGTGGTAGGATACTCAGGAATAGGGTTTGTGGCATCGGTTCAGTCTGCGTGTGTTAAGTTGGTCAATTGGTATCAATCTGTTTAGGATCATGAAGGAAAGTGAACCTCTCTCTAAGAAGGTGGAGGACTTAAATATCTCCGCTTGTTTGTATTCCTAGCATTTGCAAAATCCAAGGTGATTCTTCATATAAGCAATTTGACCTAAAATGAATTCACTGTCACCTCCCTTGCCGATAAATTAAATGCCATCACCAGCAGTTTAACCTCTGAGGTGGCCCTTGTTGAATGAGTGCAGGTCCTGTTTGATGCAAACAGCAGCAATAAATAAAGAAATGTATGAGAGCTTGGCAAATAGAGTGGAGGGGAAAAGAATTTTCACCCTTTTCATGGACCAACCTCTATGTTGCAAGCAAGCAAAGCAAAGTTACAGTTGTTCTTCTAATTGAGAACTGCAAGAGGATTTTTCACTTTCTGTCTCAAATCTCATTATCCGGAGTGTTTAGAATGGATCAGTGAGTGGTGGCAATCCCACCTTTATCGCTGCTTTGAAGTTTAGGTTTTACATGGGTAGCATTGGGATAATAATTCATTCTGATACGTTCAAGAAGTGCTCTTGAGGCACTGCTGCTCATAGTCTTCCTGCGTAACTTGATTCTCATTTTATAGATGAGGTTCAGGCGATGTGTAACCACATCAAATTAAAAGTGGAATAGTGAACTGAACTCAGGCTTACTCTCAAATTCCCTAGCTTTTTATCTTTAAGATGATATCTAGCTGCCTCCTAGAAGGAAGGTAAAGAAGAGTTCTCACTGTCTCAAAAATGGTCTTTGAACCCATTTCCGATGCTTGTGGACCAACATGCAAAGGGGAAGTTGAAGATTTTAATATCCCACCCTGTTGTCTCCTATGCTAATGCTCCCCTTCCCTCCGCCCCTTCTGTAGCTGTTCAAGGAGAGAAAGAAGCCCAAAATGGCCCTGAAATTTCCCTGGCAGTTCCCAGTGTTGGTCTCCTGACCGTGAAGCCCCCAGTTCTGTCTCAGCTGTAGAGTCTTCCTCCCTGAATGCCCTGGAAAGTCTGCGTCTGGACAAGAGGACAAAATTGGGTCTTCAGTGTATGTGTGAGGGAACGAGTTCAAAAACAGTCCGTCTGCGTTAGCTCTGGGAGGAGCTGAATGGTAGCAGCATATGACCTGACAGCCTCACCCCCATGACCCTGGGCACTGCCTGGGTGGATTTTGCTGCTGCCAGAGGGCTGCTCTGCTGAGCAGAGGGAAACCAGAGGCTGAAACCGAGCGCTGGGTTTCCTGGAGCTGGGATGACCAACACATTTGTCCAACTGGCAGCCCCGTGTGGCCGAGGAGGAGGAGGATGTGTGCATCTGCTCTCCTGACCAGGGGATGCTGCTGGATTTGCACCACCTCCTAGCAGAGAGGGGTGTCAGGCAGTGGCACCCGTGCCTGGCAGGCCATAATGAGCAAAGGGAGGCCAGGTTGCTTCCAGAGGCAGGCTGCTGCCTCCTGATGCTGTGTGGTCGTAGCAGGTAAGATGGTTGGGATGGTGCAGGCAGTCAATGCGGGCAAAAATCAGCGTAAAAGCACCAGGGCAAGATTCTTGCTACAGGTATCAAGGTGTCAGCAGGTCCTTTGAATGAGCTTTCCATTAACGCTTCCAATTGCAGATGTTCTGTGAGCCACTTAGTGCTTCACGGGAGGATGAGAACAAAGTTAAAGCTTTCAGTCTATTGCCGCAACACTAGCCCAGATCCGTAATGCAGGCTGGATTTTGCGATTCAGGTAGAGGCTTCGTTTCTTTGTTGTGTACAAAAACAGAGCACATCTTCCAAAAGCTGTAATTCTTACATTCCAGCTACCAAACTAATTACGTGAGAATTAAGTACACCAAATAATTAGAGCTAAAATTAATTTGTGTATTTAACTTTAAATTTAATGTCTAAAATTTTAAAAGATGTTTATCATGGTGTATTTTTTAGTAATACAATTATAGCTCTTCGAAGTTGCTCTAGCTAAAAATTATTTAATTACTGTTTTGGCTACAGTGAAGAAGATAAAATTCAGTTTGGACATCCCAGGCTACCTTTCCTCTCCCTTTTGCAGCAATGTAGAGTAAAAAAAGAAGTAACAATCTTTTCTGTAAGTACAGTGTTAATTTATTTGGGGCTCCTAAAAAGCATGAATTATTTAGTTAGAGTGTCGCTACAAAGTCAAGTTTGAATACTTGAATGCTCTAAATGTGATTGTTTCTCTCCCATCACAACTGTGTGTAATATTTAGTGTTAAGTGATCTGAAAACTTTGACATGTTATCTCGCTGGGATCAGTTAGCGCAAATGTACTTGAGACTTTAACAGAAATGAGCATTTTCAGGGCATTTCAGCATTTATAATATTTTATTGTGGGTGGTGTTTAATTTAAGTGATCTACACTGCCAGCTAGCGCACCTTGCTAATACTGCTTTTGTCCGATTATGGGCAATGATCTCACCTGAAAGAGCAGAAAGTGCTGTAAGAACATAGTTGGGGCAACTTTCCTGCCTTTGCAGTCTTCAACTTCTTCTCCCCAGTGCTTTTCTCTGGACAAAAGAAGCAGATGAATGCAGTTAGTACTGCAAGCATACTCGATTTTCACAACCAACAGCAGTGGCTTTAGTCAGGATATAGATGAAATAATGTGTCCGGGTTGTTGCAAGACATGCTGAACTTCACCCTTGTAGACTGGATGAGCCCTCCTCCAGGACCATTAAATCCATAAGCTGGAGGCATGCTAGTGTATTTCTGCTGGAAATTCATCTTTGAAGATGTTAATCTTTTAGTGTGCTTCCTTTGGCTATTCAACAACCCATTTTTTTTAAAGTTAGGCCAGCTAGACCTAACATCTGAGTCAAATTTTGTCTTTAGCCGCCATGTGTCTGTCTCCTTAAACAATGTGAGCTGTCATTTTCTCCTACTCCCCTCTGACTCCCCGTGCACTCCTCCCTTTATCTCTTCCTCCTACTCTCAGCTTTGCATTTTGTTTCATGCTGCCTCCTATTACTGGAACAGCCTCCCAGTCTGTGCTGCCAAATCCTCCCTCCCTCTCTCTGCTCTTGCGAACCTGTTTCTTACAGCAATCATTTCTAAGTTGTTTACCTGACTAATTCTCTCTCTCTGTGCTTTCTATCCTGTATTTGTTGTTCTGGATCATGTTTTTTATGTGAGAGATGACATATTGCAGGATAAGGAGTATATTTGCCACTGTTTTGAGGTGTATTGTTTACATTAGCTCTTTATACAATGATAACTAATAAATTCTCCTTACTATTTGAGTGCAGATTTTTTCACTAAGCTATAGTTCACTCTTAGCTGTGCACCATTAAAGAACAGCCCTGTTTTATCTTAAGGTAATTGCTAGACTGTGAAAATGAGTGTCTGTATTACAGCATGTGCCGTCAGCTAGCTGGTCTGTACAGGCAAAGTTCAGCTGTTTACCAACGTGCATGAAATGGTGGTAGAAAACAAAGGGCTATGGGCAAATCTGATGCTCAGTACTAGTACTGTCATTGCATGGCTTCGCTGCTGGGGGTAATTGTGGTGCCATGACTGCTGTTCTCCCAACATGGACAAGCTCTTACAGGCATGCATGGAGATAGGCTGGATGTCTTCTATCAGGCTATTCTAAAAGGAGTGGGTTCTCTTTACTGAACGCCTCACCATACCAACAGAAGAGAACTTTTACCTTTCTACCTGCAGAGAGTTTTATTTTTCTGGCAGTTCTGTTCTTTTTCCAACTGAGTGCAAGGCAATCTAATTATCAATTTAAAAAATAAAAATGAAAAGTTGTTGAGATTATCTGTTTTCAATTTACTTTTCTGGACCAAGTTGAATATTTATTAAAAAAGAAAAGCAAAACACCTGAAAATATTATTATAGCTTTAGACCAAGTTTCATAATAGTGTTCTGAATGCTCATTTTCTGAAGTCCCACTTCTGTTAATATCTGACCTAAGATTTTACTGCTATGTGTGAAACAGTAATATTCTCATATTTAAATTTACTCTATAGGTACTTACTGGAGCTTGCAAAGTGGCATACAAGACTAACCCAATTAATTTTTACATTAAGGTTAAGCATATGTTTTTATATTATCAGTATGATCAGAATCAAAAATTGGATTTTAAGTCTAAATTTCATTCATGAAAAAATAATTTCAAGACGAAAATAGTCTTCTTGTTAATGAAAAACGAATCAGATTTTCAGTAGCTTAATAAATTTTATTGGGAATTTTACTACATGCATATTTTGGAAAAATGGCTCCCACCTAGCTGACTTAGTCTCTGCAACCAATATCTGGGCACCTAATAGTTTTCAGTACCCAGACCCTTTTGTCTTCAGCTGCAGTTCCTAATTGAGATGTGCATCTTGCTTAAAATTCTTGAGCTTTCTTGACAAAACTTCAGTTTATCAAAGGGTTGATTTGATTGCAGATGTGGCAGCTTTTATTTCTGAGTTTGTCAGTACTGTTAATTAGGATGTTAATGAGGCCTCTGGTCTTAGTCTGCATGAAGGAGTATTCTAAAGATGCAACTTTAGAGCAGAAAAACATTCTATCCATAATCAGGTGACTAATTAAAAATGTAAGAATTCAGCACCCTCTTTAGCAATTAAGTCTATAAAATGGGAGGAAGGTAAAGAACTAGTGGCATGTAATTACTCTAACACTTTTGAATGAATTAATACATTTGAGGTGTATTTAATCTGAAACCATCAATTTTGTTTGTATTGATCATCTAAAAAGTAAGGTGTCTGCAAAGAGGAGCAGAAGGCAGGGTTTTGAAATTGTTTAAGCACGGTAGTAAAACATGGAGTAGTGCAAACTGTGGTGTGGAAGTAGGTGTGCATTGCCTGCGGTGGTCTGATTGTGTAACAGTTACAAACACAAACGGTTTGAGAGAAAATTAACTAATTCCACCCACATTAAGACAGGGAAGTCTACCAATAGCCACAACTCTTTATCAGCCTGTTTCTCTAGTAAGACTCTCTCCTTCTGCTTCATGCATTGCAAACTAAGTGTGAGAAGCTTTGGGAAACAGGTGTGTGACCTGGCACGTAGGCTGGCGGCGTTTTCCTGCAAGGTTTGGAGATCAGCCTTGAGCCATGGGTGATTCCGAGGAAAAGCTTATGCACATCCCGGTTGCCAGGCCACGTGGTGCTGGTGGGAGGCTGGAGATGGCCTGAGGTGACTGCCAGGGAGCAGCAAGCACTGGCTGCTCCACCAGGGAGGAGGAGATGGGAGCCAGGCAGGATAAGAAGCTGGCATGGGCAGCATCCTCAGCAGTGATGGTACAGCCCTGCAGCATGCAAACAAAACAACTGAAGGCAGTTGGTGACAGCCACCAGGTTCATCCTAGAGTCCAGTGATCACTAGATGTGATCACTAGATGAGTCCACAGTCACCAGGTAGGTCCAACTTCAGGTCGGCAAGGCAGAACGCACATGTAATATAGTTCATGTCAGGGCCTGAACTTGGGTACAGCTCACAGGTCAGCCGGTGGAGGCTGGTCAGGGCACTCAGAGACTGCTGCTGTGTCCAGGGCCCCGGCAGTCTTCCTTGCAGAGTTCCCCCTCAAGATCCATTTCTGCCATAACCCTTGTGAAAAAAAACAGATTATGATTTTCAATGCACAGGCTGCCATAAAGGTTTAGCGAGGGCAGTAGAGCACTTTGCATCTGTTCCTGTTCTTTGGAGACCCAGGCTTCCAAACCACTGTCATAGCCAGTCAGTGTAATCTCCATAGGTCTCAAGTCATCCTCCCTTTCTCCCTATTCTACCTGTTCCACTCTCCTTCCCTTTGCTTATTTACTCATTTTGCCTTTCCTAAGCCAGATTTATAGCTTTCTTTTGTTGCCTTTTCTGCCTTTTTTCTGAAAGTGAGTCTGCACTATATTAAAAGCTGTCTTGGAATAGCCAAGAAAAAAAGTAATTGTTTTCTGAGTCTGGAAAACTTACTTATTTCAATCTCACCAAGGTAATAGTGAACCGAATATTTGAAACTACAAATTCTGGGATATGTGCTTCTAGCTTTACATGGGATGGAAGTCTCTTGAATAAAAGATCTCAGCTGAAAGAAGGCAGGGAGGGAGCTGCTGTACACAGGCAGGGAACGTGTCCTGTTTAGAAGTCCACCAAATACTGTCCATGTTCAAATATATGAGAACAGGTAAGTAAAAGAGTCTTTTCTAAGGCTTTGTACTTTGGTAGAGCATACTTTTACAGCATGTTTCTGGTCTTAATTTGGACACGCTTTCAGCATAAAGGTACTAAAACTGTTGTAGTTGGTTCCTGCTGTCATACATTCCTAGATAAAATAGATTAGAAGAGAAGATGAGTTCCTATGTGTTACCTGAAGCAATTGAATATAGATTAGTCTCTTGCTAATTGAGGTGAAATTTTTAATGTATAGCTCAAAGGAAGAACGGATAGGCTGCTTTCATAGCTATTGTAGATTAACTTTCGGAATGTACATTCTGTATTTCTCTGAGACACGTTAACTTTAAGTTGTCCTCTTTTTGCCACACTTGGACTGTTTCCCCACTGGATTGAATTACTTAGGAGAAGACATCAGAGAATACATTTTGCTTTCTGCAGCAGGATCATTTATCTGCGTTGTGATAAGCAGGGTGCACGAGGGAATGGAAATTAGATCCGTGTCCATATCTAATGCAGAAGGAACTGCATTTATTTCCTGTTCTCACAGTTGCATTGAAGATGTTCTGCCATGATAGAGCAAACTGGTTGACATAAGAGGAGGCTGAAGATGGTCCCACCATTTGGGGTTGCTGAGATACTCACTTGTCAGCTGGGTGGGACTGGAGTGCCCCTTGTGTGGCAGGCACTGAACCTGCGCTTGCTCTAGTTCTCCATCCCACAGCAGGCATCTTGTGTCATTACTTGCTTTGGGAAAAGCCCTAGGGTCGGGGTGTGTGTAGATGCAGGTGTCAGAAGAGGCACGGAACAGAAGGAAAGGTAAGTCCAGGTCAAAACTGTGAAGTGTTTGTGGTGGGTTGATGGCTGGGTATTAGAGCTTCATGAAAGAAAGAACTGGGGATGCCCCTTCAGGCATCTCTGAGGAAAGTGCCTCCTTTGTCTCATAGGAGAAGGTGCGTTAGAGAAGCAGACCAGTTACATCCCCTCAGCTCATGGAAAGTTCAGCCTGCTGCGGGCTCTTCCACTACCAGAACACTTACATAGCTGCATATTATTTGTGTTAAGTAGGTAGTATCAGCAACTGTTGAAGGCTCAAGTTTTTTGTGGGTTTGGGGTTGGTTTGTTTGTTTTAATTTATTCAGGTCTGCAGTTTGTTGCTCTTGTAGAAGGTGTGAAGTTGCACACCTGTCTGGAGATAATTAAAAAAAAAAAAGTAATTACTACTTCATTGCATAGGTCTTTTCCTCATATCAGGCTGATGGGTATCAAGCCGGCTGGCCAGCTGGCAGCTTTCCTGTTTACCACAGGTCTGTACCAGGAGAGGCCTGTCCCTGCATGGGGACTTGCCTAAGCAGAGCAGAGCATTGCCTCAAGGCTCCAAGTGGATCTGTCGGAGCAGTGTAGGCATCATTAGTGTTTCTCACCTCTTTGATCTGAGTTTGGTACTCTTTAGGCAGTCTCTCACCACAGGGTTTCACTGGCAGTGAATGCCAGCTGAAGCACATGCCCAGAGCCCAGATATGAGCTTGGCTGGCAATTACATTGCAAAGTGGCTGTAACTTCCACAGTATATTTTTTTTTAATCCAGTATATGGAATACAACCATCACTCTTCCTTCTGAGGGCTTGCAGCATGGCTCACGGTGCTCTGCTGATGTCACCAGATACTTTGCATTCACAGCAGAGTGGGGCTATACCTGCAGGCCTGGCATATGGCTATCACTGCAGACAAGGGAGAGGTTGCGGTGTCTCACAGGGAAGCAGGCAAGTGAGGAACTTTGTGTCATGATTACACCATTGAAATGGAATGGGATGGAAAATCAATCAGATTCCTCCTCTGATTACTGTGTAACTCAATTACTGCAGTCCCTCTGGGGTCCAAAGCAACAACTGTCTCACAGGAAGCATAGAAGAAAGACCTCTGAATTAGAGCAGTTGTGGACAAGAACAAGGTCCTGCCACTGTGCATTACAGAAAAGTTGGGTTATATTCTAAGTAATAAAAGAGCTGGGGAAATGTACTCATGATGCTGGGTCTTAGGGTGGTAAGACATTCTGGGGCTCAGCTAGGAGGGAGCTTGTATGACAGAAGTTCTTAATAAATGTGTCATATGACATCCACTATCTCCTATGTGCCTTATCATGAGCGTACCAGCAGCTCCAAATATATTCTGCTCATTGGTTCTGGATGAGTACTGACTGGGCTTGAGCATTTTTACTATCCCCACGATAATTTCAAGGCATTGGAAATATCTAGAGATCAGACACTGAAACCACACAATTCTGATTATTATCTTACCTTCATATCACATCAGTTGCCAAGTGGTTTAGCAGCTGATAATTCACAAAACGGTTAGCGTTTCACATTAACATTGTATATCACTAGGAAACAGAGCATCTAAGTTTTATAAAGCGTTTGTTTGAATGCTGGTGGTTTGTGAGATAGCCGACAAAGGAATTAATGCTCTCAGATCTAGTGCTACTTTCCTGGTAGGACAGGAGCCCATTGAGCCTGCATCCTTACACCAACGAAATACTTCCTCCTCGCTGTGCGTTCTGACTGCCTTCTCCTGCCGTTTGCACTCGGGCAGTCCTGGCGAGCTTGCAGTAAAGGTGTTTGGAGAGGACCTTAATTTATCTGTAAACTTGAAGGTTTTGTGGTATTGGATTCCAAGGAGTGTGATCTCAAAAGAGGAGCCAGGTAATTTTGTTTCCTTTAGGAGGGATTATTTTTCAGTGTGATGGGTTTTTTGTTTGTTTGTTTGTTTTGTGGTGTTTCCAGTATAGATTTTTCAGGGCTTTGTATTTTGTTTATGGGTGGTTTCTGACATCTCTTAACTTTTAATATAAATTTTGGTTGGTGTTTTTGTTTTGTTACTTTTTTTTCTTTGAACCTAAATGAGCTGATGCGGTCCCCAAAGAGCTTAATGCATACTGTGCCAGCTGGCATGCCCTCTGGCTGTGAAGCCTTGTTAAAGAGATCAGAGCTGACAGATTTTTGAGCAGCAATCTGATACAGGCCTTTTTTTTATTTGTTTTTTTGAGCTTACCCATGTAACAAATGGGCGCTTGTTTGGGAGCTTCGCTAGAGGCTTGAATGGAGTCATTGTTATCAAAACACTGCTGTGATTCAGAAGTGCTCTGCAAAAGGGCTTCCTCTCCCTCTTGCCCCTCAGCTGGGCACTGCAGGTGTAGCAGCCTAGCTTAAACTCTACTTTCATCCTTATTCTACAGAATAATCCAGTTGTCTTGTCTTTTTCATCTTTGAACTGATAACCAGGAATCTGAAGCTTCAGCTCTTTGTAAAACAGAGACTCAGTTCAGTGCTAAAAATGAAGCTGGAGAGGTGAGCAAGTGTAACCAGAGAAGAGAAGTGGTTTCCAGATTGAGACTGTGAGGGTAGCATCATAGCAGTACTATAGGACTTTGCCAGGCTTTCATGCAGATTGGTACGCTTTTTGTGCAGATCGGTACAGTTTTCTTATTGTTACAGTGGTGTTTAGATTAGAAATTCCACCCAGGAAGCACTTGCTTGGAAATTGCAGGCAACACATGGGCTCCTGAGCTTTTAAGTCCCTCTTTACATTATTTTCTCCTGTAAAAACAACTTCTTGTGTAATACATGTGAAGATCGTGAATCTATCTGGGAATCCAAAATAGTCTAATTATTCTATTTCATATAATGGGATTAAAAACAAAAAAGATGTGAGCTATTTGGGAAGACATTGACTTACAGCTCTCAGTGTTCTCAGTCAAAATTGAGTACGTAGGAATCTGAGTGGAGTGTCTTCTAAGAATTTATTGCACAGCAGTAGAATGAAGACTGCTTCTTATAGCAACTGATGTGCCTGGAGCTGTGTGTATGGGCTGTCCTGTACAGAACTCACCTCATAAAAACACAGAGCATTTATTATGTGTAACCTGCATCTGCCCTGCCAAATTCTGCCTCTACTCGCTGCTGCCTCTGCAGTGAGAACATGACTTTGGAGCTCTGGTGGTAACATTGGCGCCTTCTGCACAGTCAGTGGGGCGGGAAAAACTCATGGTGGAGGTTCAAAGGTTATTCCCCTGCCTGCTTTTGAAAGGTGGCACTTGTTTTTGGATACCAGGCTGGCACACTGGCAGTCCGCATTGACTTGAACTGGAATTATGAGCCATGTCCTGCACTCACTGCAGAGCATTATGCATTCAAAATCAGTTATCAATTCAGTAACCAAAAAAAAAGGAAAAATCAATTTGAATTCTGTTGTTTTACTTTCCCCCTTAGTAATTACTTCCTCTCTCTCTTTCTTTTTTCCAGTAAAAGGTTAATAGTATGTAGAGAAAAAACTGAAAGATGGTCAGTTGGTTGGGTTGAAGAAATCACAGCTTATTGTTGCTTGCCGAGCTGGACTTCCAAAGCCAGGTCTGTCATTGGAGATGGCCATTTGGGGATGCAGACTTGATCCATTTGGAATCTGGGAAACAGATTTTTTTTTAACCTTTATTCATTTGCTGCCTTGCAGTGTGACCTTCAATAAGATTTGCTGTGTCTCAAGTTCTCCAATGGCACATAGCATGTAATATATTTTATATTTACAGACTGTGGCTTTTCTGAAGCCCTCATCAGGGCTAAGGTTTTGTTATGTGCTAAACAAGCCAGTACCTGCTCTTCTGAGCTTGTAGAATAGAAGTTGTTGTGGATAACACTTGGTGATCAGTATAAGGCTTGTATAAAGAGTACTCTGACTACTTGCCACCCCTGTAACACAGTTAGCAATATTTTATCATTTCATATAAAATCTGCTTGTTTCTTTTTCTCTGCTTCAAGCTGTACCAAAGGTTTGGAAAAGAGTCAGTTGGGAATCTTTAGAGTGGGACTTCTGGCCTCATCTGTGAACTGATCTTTTCCTTGAGTCAGAAGGATTTCTTTCTGTTTAGTGATACACATTACAAAATAAGCATCTATCTCACAAGTGGTTTCTTTTCTGTTGGAGCTAGTTGTTAAAACCCTCACGACATAAAAAACCTTCTGTCTGAAGCTCGTGGAAGAGCTGGTCTTTTCATATTATTTGTTCATCAGAATGATAGTAATAAAAAGGCTCAAAAATGGGAGGAATGGAGAAGAGGTGATGAACTGTTTTGGTAGTACTTGTTGTTGCCCTTGTGCCTCCTGGTGCTGTAAGCTATGCCAGCTGAGGAGGTGGCTAGAAGGACCGAATGCGGTGGAGCACGTCTGCAGGAGTGTGGGTGTGCGAGTAAGAGAGATTTGAGAGAAGTTTTAAAGTGCTACGGAGGGCTCACTGTCGGCACAGCTGACTTGGTGAGCAGGGCCTGGTGTACAGGGTGTTCTTGCGCTGGCCTCAGACTTGCCTGTGCTGGGAGGGGCAGCAGGTGCTCACCAAAAATAGGCCTGGGACCCAAGTAATGCACACCTGGGTGTTACTGCTGTAGGCAGTAGAAACTTACACGGTGATTTTAATTTATTTTCAAGCCAAGGGGCAATCTAGTCACTTTCCCTCATGTTTATGTTTTAGATGGGTTGGTGTTTGTTGGCTTTGTTGAACATTTTATTGTGGAAACATAAAAACACATGGTGAAATAGTCTGCTGTCATAAATGCAAGGCAGGAGGTGAGAGAGCTTTGTAACACGAAGCTTTCATGTGAGTGGCGGGTGAGAAGGTGAGGAAGGTTTCAGGAGGTGTTTCTTCTCCACCTGCTGCTGTGTCAGCTGGCAGTGGCGAGCCATGCAGTGTACGGGCAGCCCGTGTCCCTGGCTCCAGTGGTGCCCGGGGGACGATGCATCCCCAGAGCAGTGTTTCAAGAGCCCTGGTACATCATGAATTCCTGGGAGAAGTGAGGCAGTCTCATAGAGCATGTGGGAACCACGGAAATCAGGAGCTGTAGGGCAGGAATGCTGGTAGGAATTTGAAGCATCCTGCTGGGTTCAGGACATCCATATCCTGGAGGCCTAGGGAACCACACATCATTGCTAGAACAGGACAAGACAGACAGTGTGAGGCTCTCCCCTCCGCTGTTAATTTTGAAATCTAGGCTAGAATAAAAGGGGTTCATATTGTGTGCTCAGTGGCATAAAGAGGAGTCAGGGAAGGCTAGATACCCTGGCTCTGTTTGCTGTGGTGTGTGAGAACCTCACCCAAGGAGAGTGCTGAGTCCCCGTGCCTCTTGCAGAGGCTCTGATGGTTGTTCTGCAGCTCTGCCAAGCTCCTGTACAAAGGTGTGCGTCACTTCCCAGGGAACAAGTCTGCACCTACTGATCTTGCCATTTCATTTCAAGCACATTAAATACCATGAATCCATACTGAGAATTGACTTTTTCTTTTTGAATTGCAGGATGTAAAGAGAACGTGCCATCATGTGAATGCAAAACCGCTAAATGAGAAACAGGACACCTGGGAAGGCAGAGCTGAAAGTGCTTGTGCAGAGAATGACAGACTGATCTGCTGTTGGAGACAAGAGTAAGGAAACCTCCCTCCTCCAAAAGACTTTCGTGAGTGAGAGGAGAAGGACAGGAGGAAGCACACAAAAGAGCGATGGAAATTGAGGGCCATGGTTACTTGAGATAAATGGCAGATCCCTGGGAGTCTAGCCTGGTAGCTGTTTGCTTTAGCTTTGTCTCTCTCTGCAGCTGCTCTTTCTTTTTTGCAAGCTGCTACTGGGTACTGCCACGGCGGCACTGTAGATTTCAAGAGCGACGTGAGTGCAGGGTGTGAGGAGGGGGTGGGCAGCCCGCCTCACCATGATTCAGTTGTGGAAAGTAGTGCGGCACGTGCGACAGCTGGAGCTCCACAGATTGATCCTGCTGCTCATTGCCTTCAGCCTGATCTCCATGTGCATCCTGGCTTACTACGTCACCAACAGTCCCAAAATCAAGGAGCCGCCACCCCTGCCCTTCAGTGACTGCAGCAACCAGCACCGCGTCCTGATCCCACCGCAGGCCAGCTGGAGGCTTACGAAATCTGTGGACACCTCCCGCACAGATCCTGTGGTGCTCGTCTTCGTGGAAAGCATTTACTCCCAGCTGGGGCAGGAAATAGTTGCCATCCTGGAATCTAGCCGGTTTAAATACAGGACAGAGATCGCCCCTGGCAAAGGGGATATGCCCACCCTGACAGACAAAGATAGGGGACGCTATGCTCTTATTATCTATGAGAATATCCTCAAATATGTGAATCTGGATGCTTGGAACCGAGAGCTGCTGGACAAATACTGTGTAGAGTATGGAGTGGGGATTATAGGCTTTTTCAAAGCCAACGAGAACAGCCTACTCAGTGCACAGCTCAAGGGTTTCCCCCTTTTCCTACATTCCAACCTGGGGCTGCGGGACTACCACATCAACCCCAGTGCTCCCCTGCTCTACGTCACCCGGGCTAATGAGGTGGAGCAGGGTCCCCTGCCTGGCGATGACTGGACCGTGTTCCAGTCAAACCACAGCACCTATGAGCCGGTGCTGTTGGCCAGCACCAAGTCCTCAGAGTCCATTGCTCACCTGGCCACCCACAAAGCATTGCATGCCACGGTGGTGCAGGACCTGGGTCTGCACGATGGGATCCAGCGGGTTCTCTTTGGCAATAACCTCAATTTCTGGCTGCACAAACTGATTTTCGTGGATGCCATTGCCTACTTGACTGGCAAGCGCCTGTGCCTCACACTTGATCGCTATCTCCTCGTCGACATTGATGATATATTTGTGGGAAAAGAGGGCACTCGCATGAAAGTGTCTGATGTAGAGGTAAAATCCCCAGAAAATCACAGGCCCCAGATAAAATGCCAATGTGTGTGGTATGCCAGGAATGTCAAGGTTGCATTTAATTTGAGCGAAAGAGTTGGTTGCTACAATTTTTCTCATCTTAGACACAGAGAAGTAACCTGCAAAGATGCTGAGGCACAGTATGTGATACTCTTAACAAGTTTTTTTTCAGGTTTAAATGGAGCATTTTGCTTTGTAGGACCTGTAGCTGGCATCTCTGAATTTAGGAAGAGGATGCCTGTGATGGTCTGTCCTGTATCCTCTGTAACATATGGAATACACTTAGCTTGAAGCCTGTAATGCCCATAAGGGAGTGGATGGCACCAGCCATGATGTCAAACAAGGCTGTGATAGCAGCTGCCTTAGCGTGTTTCCAGAACAACTTCAAAATGAAGCACACTGTATTCTTTCAACCAAGGGCACAGAACATTTGGGGCAAAGGTATAAACAAAATAATGTTTTGCATGTGTATCCCCTTTCTTGAACTGAACCTCATCCACGACATGTTCCCAAGAGCACTCACACCTCACTGAGAGTCTTGTACTTTTGTTGTTTTGTTTTGTTTTGTTTTTTAAGTTCTTCTACATTTTTTTACACGTCCATGCAAGATGTATCTCTCAGCTCAACTTAATTTTTTCAGGTGTGATATATTAAGCTCTGGCTCTGATCCCAAGTTTAGCTTAGGGAAAAGGAAGCCCTTGTATTGTGTTTAGAGCTAGCATTATCTTTTCAATTCATTTGAAGCTGCATACCTGAAGCAACTCTAATTGCATACCATTGATTATTTTACTTGCTCCATTCTTTAATAATCCTTTACAACCACCTTTGACCATAACTCTGTGTTCCCAAACAGGCAGGTATAGAAAAATGGAACAGTTTTAAGTAATACTCCTTTAAAGAAAAATGCTAACATTTTCTTAATTTCACTACAGTGCCCCTGTGTTTTGAGATGTGCTCTGAAAATGCTCTGAAAGCACATTTTCTGAAGGATCACAATCTTATCTTGCACCCTCTAACCCAGACTTGCAGAGATTCCCACCTCTCTGGTGTTTGTGTGGGTTACAGACCAGTGTGAGAAAACAGGAGATAGTTGGCCACGGCTCTTTGGGACAAAGGCCATTCTAGTGATTTTAAAAACAAACCCAGACAAGATAATTCGAAAAAATGCTTTGTTCGGGTTTTAACAGGGTGAAACGGAGGAATAATCTGTGATCAGTAAGCAGAGAATCTCAGGCAAAGCAGATAAAGCCCAGATTTATCCATTTAAAAGAAGCTCTCTGATTGCAGAGCCACGAGAGGTTAATGAATTTTTAGTTTTTAAAAGCAAGAAATAACTACATGGATTTGTTGATAGTGTCTTGCTGTGGGGAGAGAAGGGAATATAATAGTGACAAAACAGCTGGCATTTTCTTTGGCCTTTTATATGAAAGCTGTGTTTCAGGGCTGCTATCTCAACACACAGCTCCTTAAAGCTTAGATTACAGGGGTCAGGGTAGCAGCAGTTAGAAGATTGGAGGTTGTGTGAAGGTATAAAATTTACTCTGCTATCCCAATGAGCCTGTTTGCCATATGCAGGTCCACATTCAAAGAGCTTCCCAGACAAAATGACTATTAAAAGAAAATGCTAAATATAATTTGATCAGATGCATGCCTGTGGTAGATGTCCTCAGTGAGAGGAGAGATGTTTTCATTTGTGATGCTTAAAGGAGGGCTGGTCAGCTTTTTATCTTTCAAAAGAAAAAAGGAATCATGTTTGCTTTTACTTTAAAGATGGTAACCCCTTGAGTTCCTGTTTCTGCTGAAGGGCTGGAGCAAGAACTTGCACTCCTCAGTTGAAGTGAAACAGTTGGAAGTTGCACAAGGAAAATATTTTTTCCTTGTAAAATTTACCAGGGATTGAGCTGCACATAATTAACAACAACAACAACAACAAAAATCCTGGAAAGTACCTTCTCTTATCAATTATTCCACATTCAGTCTCTTGTAAAATCATAATCCTCAGAATTTACCGAACCTCCATGGAACTGGCCAACAAAGACTTAGCCATTTCTAATGGAAAAGGTTCTGGCTTTTATGATTATTCCTGGTTTGCTTTAGGTTTGAGGAAAGCAAACTAAGTAGATGATTTTTTGCCTCTCTGGTGGTAATCTCAGTAAGAGTGTAAATTAGTATCCCTGCCCACGGCAGAGGGGTTGGAACTAGATGATCTTTAAGGTCCCTTCCAACCCGAGCCCTTCTGTGGTTTTATGATAAAAGGTGAGCAATCATTGCCAGCAAATCTGAGAGCAAGTTCAGGGAAAGTTGAGGACAGTCATTTCACTTTGGGTTATAAAATGGTGAGGCTGGAAGAGAATCTAGTAAGGGTGGCAGTCAGCCAGCTCTTGCCTTTCTAAAGTGCATCTAATGATCTTACCTGAAATGGAATTACTCAGCAGTTTCTAACTGCTTTATTCTGGCATTGTAGGGGAGGTAAAAACACCAGCATCATGAATGCTTTCACCTTTGACAGCACTGTTTTGAGCTACGCCAGTGCTACTGCCAGGCAGTATGAAAACTGCAGAAAAACTGAGAATCTTTTTTGAAATCATCTGAGAATGTGCTGCTGTCCATAGGGGCAGTTCCTATGGAAAAGGTGTTTCTGCAACATGTTCCTAGTATGCTTTGCATGAGCAGTTGAGGAGGGGATGTCAAAGCACTTTGGTTTTTCCTTCCATTTTTTATCCTGTTCCTCTTCATTTATCCATGTACTGTTTTCCTAAACTCACGGTATCCTCTCTTCCCAGGATCTACCTTTCATCCTTGTTTCCCACCTTTCTTTTGCTGCTTTCTAGAGAGATCTGAGATAGGGGACTTAATATTCAGGGTTGGTATGAAGCAGCTAAAATCACTGCAAACACTCTTGGAAGATAAAAATTTCGTAGCTAAAAAAGCAGAGTTGCTTAAAGTTGAGCCCTATATTACTGATGCCAGCTGATAGACTCTGATAGGGTGTGACAAGTGGGAAGTCGGTCTGGCCTTTGATGGCTGTGGCTTATGAGCTCTGGTGGCCAGCGCTTTTCTGGGAATCTCATCTCTCAAAGAGACCCCATCTTTTCCTCCTGGGGCGAGCCTTCCTCCGTTTCTAGCAGGGAGCCGAGATAGGGAAGGGCTCGCTGGTGGACATGCATACCTCTTGGAAGGATTTTTGGAATGGAAGATAGAAAACAAATACTTGGAGGGGTTGGGAGGGTGATTTTCTAGGGTAAGAAACTTTCCTGTTTAGAGATGAAGGACAACTAAAATAATAGCTCTGTGTCCAGTACCAAATGCCTTAAATATGGACCTGAAGATCTGTTTGCATCTGGCTAGTTATTTTATATCCTAATGCATAGAGTACTCCACATTCCTTGATTGCCTTTCACTTAAGAATCTCAGGGCACATTATGGATACAAATGAAATGTCACTTGAGTCACCTGTAAGATATTATTAGTAGGATCATATTCATCCTTCCTTATAGAAGAGAAACAGAGCACAGAGGTGTCAGAAGAGAGAAGTGCCATCTTCCTAGCTCATTCCCACAACTGCCTTGTCTCACCATAATACACACATGTTCCCATATGCTAGGGAACAGTGAATGCATCATTTTTTTGGAAGGAATTTCCAAATATTTTGCTTGGCACCTTAGTCTCTTTTATCCCGTGTGGGGGAAAGACATTTATTCAGACATGAGCTGTGCCACCCTATGGCTGTGGCCGTGAGGAGGACTCAGCACCCACGCAGGGATGGCACACCACTAACAACACACCTGCCAGGAGGGCGGGACTCTGCAGGGCTCCACAGGCTCTCCCTGGGTCCCTCCCTGGACACAAAGAATTGCTGCCTGCCAGAGCACAACTTTTTGGGATTTATCGTCAGATGTGTTGTCATGGTAACCCCAGCCAGGCTTTAAATCTCCCTCCGTGCAGAGGAATGCTAAGCCTCTTAGCTGCTGTCTTTCCTCCCTCCACCTTCCTGCCTGAGCTTGAGGAACAGGATGTGCCTTTCAGGGCAGCAGAGAGAAGGGGAAAGGCCTGGGACAGCTCTGGGGGCAATACAAGAAAGTGGCACTATCCTGCCTAAGGTACTGGGCGATGTGTTCAAAGTGCTGGTCCCACGCCGGGAGTGGTATCGTCACCCAGCTGGGCAGGCAGGTGTTGCTCTGTAGAGAAATGCACAGCTCTTAGCCTGTGCTCCTTGTTCTAGGATGAGTCCCCATGCCTTATGGGAGGGGAACTCGGCGTTCCATTGCTTATTTTGGATCTTGTGCAGCAAGGAACGCTTCAGCCAGCAGTGCTGCTGGCGTGCCACCTTTTAAAGACCCACATGCACATGTGATGGGTTCTGGAGATGTCATGTGCCATCCATCCCTCAAAATACCACTCTAGGGTGGGAACTGGGATAAGGATGTGGTAGGCATGTGTTCATGTAGGAACGGGGATCTTTGTTACAAGTTTGTCCCAGGCTGCATTTGGTGATGCCAATGTGTTTGTGTGGAGAGGTGGAACAAGCAATTAAGTGCTTCTAGGGAAAAGTGTGAAAGCTTGGTTACTTCAGACCCTCAGAGAGCATTGAGAGTGTCTGCAGCACTGTAGAAATAAACTGTCTGGTCTTCCCAGCTTGCCAGGTGTGAGAGGGCTGGGTCATGGGCTGCCTGCCTTGGGATAAAAGCACTCCACATAGTTCACCACTCACCTTTCTCTGAGATGCACGTGTAGTAAATGGGCTGTTGAAGTAAATTACGATGCCATCATTTTTAATTTAATGTGATGGTCAGTGCTTGGTCAACACTATTTTGAAACGTTAGTGACAGCAGTGATTCGTTCAGGATACCCTTCAGAGGTCGGTGTCGAGGCTGGTCCCCAAAGCCTCCATACCTAGTGAGCAGTGTGTCTAAACAACGCCTACGGAGCATGAGCCACGTGAAGGCAGCTCTGCTGTGCTCCTTTCTGCCCCGTAAGGCAGGGGAGGGGCAGCTCTGAAGGAATATCTGCCCATCTCTGTGCAGTCTGTATGCTTTCTGCAGTATTGTGTGCCAAGTTGTTTGTATGTTTGCATTTAGCCCAAGTCTGCTGTTGAGAGGTCATCACCTTGGTGCAGCCACTGCTTTTCTAGAAAAGCTATTAAAATGTAAGTAACTGTCTGGGACAGGACCATCTCTGTCACCTGCCAACAGCTCTCCTGCCAGGTCCATGTTTGATTAAGAACTGCTCCCATAGGGAGCTCCATCAGTGACAGTTTCCCCAAAGCACACAGGTAGTAGCAGAGCATGCATTTCAGGGCTGCACTTTTTACTCTTTTATAACAGGAGAAATTTGGCTGGAATTAGTTTGTGTCTTTCTTGCACGCTGAGCTGCTTTTTTTCTGTCAAGTCTGTCTGCTGTCTTACTCTGTGCGCTGGACCTTGGGGTTGGGGCACAGGGCTCCTTCCCTTTGGCTGTAACAATTACCTCAGACGTTTAAAGCAGACAGAAGCGAGCAAGAGAGAACCTGCAGGAGATGACATGACTGTGAATGTCAGCTCCCCCAAGGCTTTCTGTCCAGAATCCAGGAAACTTTACTGCTGTAAAGGATTTTGGCACTTTCAAGGGACACAGAGCCAGGGATACCTCTCTGTCATGGGTTCAATAGCAAGGTCCCAGCCCACAAGGGAGAGGAAGGGAGTGTTGAGGTTGAGCCTCGGAAGATTGCCTGTTCCATGGAGGTGAGATTTTTGTCCCTTTGCCTTAGCACAGACACTCTGGGTCCTTTACAGTGAGGTGGAGAGCATGAGTGGGGGATGTATGTGACTGTGGTTTTAAAGTGCCAGCGTTCAGTAGGGCAAGGTGGTACCTCACATAGAGGCTCTGTATGTGGAACCCTTGGTTACCCTGCTCCAATCCACAGGTAACAGTGCCTTAGCCCCATCCCCTGTGATACTTCAGGCTGAACTGGGCACCAGCAGAGCTCAGAGGAATGTTACAGAACAACTGAGTATGATCATTTCTTTTTCCTTTAATTTAAACAGGCTTTACTGAGCACCCAGAATAAGCTGAGAACTTTAGTCCCAAATTTCACCTTCAACCTGGGCTTCTCAGGGAAATTCTACCACACAGGTAAGCAAGCTCTTGGCACCTCTTTGTCCCCACACCTCTGTACAGCCCACATGTTTGCAGTTGCTGCATGGTGCTATGGCAGTGTATGGGGCACATTCCCATGTGACTCTCTAGTGGCTCTTGACAGATTTGATGCATCTCTTCTAGCACTTGCAGTTTTTGGCAGCTCCCTGCCTTGCTCCCTGTGTGTATGTGTGTGTGTGCATAACAGATTAAATCTTGATTCTCTGTTGGGAAGACTCAGCATTGCAGGGGATTAGCTACTGCTTAGAAATGTGGAGCCCCTCTTCTGCTTTGTGTTTTTACACTTCCTTTTCTGCTCTCTGTAGGTACAGATGAGGAAGATGAAGGGGATGACATGCTGCTCAAGCACAGGAAGGATTTCTGGTGGTTCCCTCACATGTGGAGTCACATGCAGCCTCATCTTTTCCACAATGTCACTGTGCTGGCTGAGCAGATGAAGCTCAATAAACAGTTTGCTGTGGTAAGGGGCATCACAGTTTTTCTCCTTTATAGTACTAATCCTAAAGTATTCTTCCCACGGAATAGCTGCTCAGACCCTGCTGAACACGAATACTAGCCTAGTAACACAGCTGCATTTAAAAAAAAAAAAAAAAAAGGCCAGCCCTGAAAGTTTAAATTGGTGCATGCCTCCTGCTGTCTTCAGGCAAGAAATAGAATTTGCATGCCTGCCTGTGCAGTGGGAAGTGTTTCCTGGCACCTGCATGGCTCCAGGCAGCTCCACCACATTCCATGGTGCAAATCCCAAGGCTCTGGTTTGCTGAGGTGTGAACTTGTTGTAGCATTACCATCCAAATCCAATTAATGTATAAACTCTGGCAGTGAGAAAGCATTTCCTGTTCCATCCTTGCACACAGTGGTTTTGTCGAAGTCACCTACGTGGTAGTATAAAATGTTCTGTGTGCTCTGGCCTCCCCAGACAGCGTTGGAGGGAATCACTTATCTAGGAAGTCCAGGGGAAACTCCCTGGGTTTTGGCAGAGGAGGGGGGAAACCTTGAACATCCTGCATTGCTGAGACAATGCCTGCTTTGTGCTTACAGCACGGACTTGAATATAGTGTACATGTTTCTCTGAAAAGATACGTCCTTTTCACCCCTAGTTTGGTTCTGTTGATGGTAATCCCCTTGGGAATAGCAGGCTGCTGTCTCATGTTCCCATGACACATGCAGAGTTGGAATGATCCTGAATTCAGAGCACAGTTGCAGCATTATAGAAACAATTTAGTCTCCTTCTATTCATGCTTAAGTAACATTGCAGTCTATTGCAAAGAGAGACAAAGCACAGAACACAATTATACATATTTAACATAAAACAGGCTATGAGTGGGAAGGGAAGGCTGTTGCTTCATTTAGGGGCTCTGGTTTTATTGTGCACCATGAGGGCAGAGCTGTCATCATTCATATTGTTACCAGAACCACATAGTGGAATTAAAAAACATGAAATTCAGTTATTTCCTGTAATTTTAGTATAGCTTCAGGCCCAATATCTTCAGCCTGAACAGTCTCTTACTTCATGCCTGTTTTTCTTTGAATTGCTGTCTTCAGGGCAGATCCCAGTTTTTGTCTTCCTTTCCTTCTGTAACAGTTAAGGAAATTTTGTTTTCCTCCTCTAGTGACTTAGATCTAGGCATTGTGGGAGTGAGCTGTGTCACTGAACAGCATTGATTAGTTTGTCTTCAGTAACCAAGGAGCCTAACCTGAGGCTTTGAATTAATCTGACTTATCACACCTGCAAGCTACAAGACTGTTCTTGCAGTAGCTGTTCCAAGCGCTGAACGTCCTTGTTGATATGGAATCACCCTTCCTATTTCTATAGATGCATAATGCAAGAAGTACAAGAAGCATTTCGTGTTTCCCAATTCAGAGAGATTTCTTATTACTCTGTCCCCTTGCTCCAACTTGAAGGCTGTTGTTAAATATGATCCCTAGTAAGGGTAATAGTTCAATATTGAATGATCAAGTTGCATATTCTGCTTTCAGGAGCATGGGATTCCCACAGACTTGGGCTATGCTGTAGCTCCACATCATTCTGGGGTTTATCCTGTCCACACACAACTCTATGAGGCGTGGAAATCTATTTGGAGTATCCAGGTAACGAGCACAGAGGAATACCCACACCTGCGACCAGCCCGGTACCGGCGTGGATTCATCCATAATGGAATCATGGTGAGCACAGCTGGGGGAGCGGAGCCCATGGGCTCCTGGGCAGGGCAGAATTCCTGCCCAAGGGACACTCTCCTGATAACCTACATAAGGCACGTTAATCTCAGTATCACCTGTGTTTCCAAAATCATGGAGTGAAGTGAAGGAACTTGGCTAAAGCCAGTTTTTTGTTTATCAGTACAATTCAGAGGTCAGTACTGAACAGAGAGCAAAATGAAGCACAACTAGACTAAATTGAGGTTCCACTGACTCATTTGCACTGTGATGAGTAAATGGCTGGGAGAAATATCAGAGCCCTCTGAACCTATGCTACTTATATCCCTTACTCTTTATATTGATCTATAGAGGGATGCTTTGACACATTCACGTGTAGATTTCTGCTGCATCTGCATCTAATCTAATTTTGCTTTTCTCTGTTAGGTTTTGCCTCGACAGACCTGTGGTCTTTTTACTCACACTATCTTTTATAATGAATATCCTGGTGGCTCGAAAGAGTTGGACAAGAGCATTCGTGGTGGTGAACTCTTCCTGACAGTCCTCCTGAACCCAGTAAGCTCATCTGAAAGGGGAATCACTACGTGGGTGTCTCAGTTAATGCACATGATGTGGGAAAGGACTGAATCCTATGGGGGATTCGGTGTAGTAACCTATTGCATTGTGGGTATCTCCAATGTGAGTGTAAAGAGATGTGAAAAAGAGGGCCAAGGAAGTACTTGCTACTTAAGGCTGCTTTGCTTTGCACACTGCCAAGGAAGCATCGGTATTGGGTGTCAACAAGCACAACACTCCTCAGATAGAAGCTGGCCAGGGTGATGTGTTGAGCGTGGCCCAAAATGGAGGGGGTGTTACCTAGGCTGCTGCACCTTCATGAATCAGAGGTGAGATGTGCCTTGGTGTCTTTTGTTCAGAATAAGTGCTTTCTCTGGGCTTTTGTTATGGGATGTTCTCCGCTTTCTTTCAAAATGTATATACTTGAAGCAATTTCTGGATGCTGTTTTTTGTGATATAGCTGTCACCCTAAGGCAATTTTGGGAGATCTGGGTCTGACGCAGCTGTTTCTCTTTCTCCTTTAATACTAATCAGTTCCATCAAACCACCAAACTACTGTAGTAACCCCAACACACTGCAGCCACTTCCCAGTTCTCAGCCACAGATGGCTAATCACATGCATTTCTCACTTCCCATTGAAGCTGGGAACATGTGCTAGGTGTCAAGAGACAAAAAAAAAAAGTCATTTTTAAAAAAATGCTGAATGGATAAAATTAGGAGATGAAGCTTTGTAGCCCTCTCCAACCATAGATCGCAATCCCTCACTTACTGGCTGCAGTAGGAAAACTTGCTGCTCTTTTTGATCGATCATATGTACAGTAACTTTCAATTCTTCACCTGAATTTGTTTCTTATTAAAGCTGATTTGGCACCTATTGTCATCCCGTCTTCTGAATGGGCATTGCCCTGACAGATTTAGATTGTGATTTTAGAATGTCTAACTCTGTAGCCATTCATGATGTTTTTTTCTTCGAACTTCCAAATTTCTACCTTCTTACTTCTCCTTTATATATCTTTTCCATGAGTGCTGACCGAGTTTGGGTAAGAAACCATGCAAGCAGATCTGAGAGAAAGTAGATTGTTTCTGACTAGGTGGGAACCCTGGTCACAGTCAATGTGTACTTGTTTTGTGGGATTTTTCACGTAACATCAGTGGCTCTGGTTGCAGAGTTGAATGCGTAGCTTTAGTCACCTTTGGTTGGGGCTGCAGAAGCTCAGTGAATCAGAAATTAAACTTTTTCCCTTAATGAGCTTAATTTTTATTTTATCTTTTTTTCCCTAGAGCTTAGTGCCTCTCTAATCCTAGAACCCTGATAGTGAAAAAGCCCTTGCAGTGCATTCTGGGTGCATCACACAGAGGTTGTAGTTTACAGACAGGCCCTGTGTTTCTCTGAACAATACCAGCTCTGGCCTGGTATATGATCTGCAGAAGTATGAGTCTACAGCAGCCTAGCCACAAAACCGTAGGGGTTTATACTTCCCATTCTGGAAGCCAACCTTCAGTCCCCATCACCAGAGACAAAATTGCTAGCTTTACACACAACAAGCAAATCCACCTCCTTAATAAAACCTCCTTAATGAAAGTCTGTCGTAAGGCAAAACCTAATCTTGGCTTTACATGTTGAGTGATCTTTGACATCACTGGTCAGATAGAAAGAAACTGATCTGTTCTCTGTAACCCCTGCTTTTCTGTTTCCATATGTAGGGTTTATTCCACCTTGTCCCACCTTATAATAGTCAGATCTTAAAGAATGCATGCAGAAATAACCACTGTGAAACTTAAGAGCCCTAGGTCTCTCTTGGAAAACCAGTGACCAGACTAATGAAGAGATCATTGCTGGTCTAGGAGGCTGTGCCAAGGAATTTGTAGAAACATGATTTCTAGAGCTACCCATTAAAATTTGCTGATAAGCATATGATGATCAAGGCAGCTGGCAGTGATTCGTGATCATAAAAGTTTGGGAAGATTGTGCTCTGGTGCAGGATTAGCTTATTTGTCAGAATTACTGTTGGCTCTTCAGGGTGACTTTTAAAACTCTTTCAGACACCTTCTTGTGTTTCCCATGTTTACATTTCTGTTTCCTTTTGGCGGTGGAGCATTTCTCTCTCTGTCAGCAGTGGAGGATCGTGCTCTAAGCTCCTCTTCATTGCTTGTGTTTACACAGTGACTCAGGCCGTTGCATTCCTTCCCTCACTGATAGAGCCATCTCATGGACTTGATAGAAAGCTGGCTAGCCCCACGGCCCCAGCAGTGATCCATGGCAGACTTGGACCAGTCTCTTTCAGTCCTTTCTGGTGCTTCCAGCTCTCTTTGAGTGGATATACACATGCAGGAGTCTCCAAGCCTGTGTGCATGTGATTAACTCCACAGTGCAAACAGATGATGTTTGATCTTCTGACTAGTGAACAAGGTCTGGTGTCAGTAAAGACAATCATTGTTGTTCAGTGGACGGGCTGCCTTGTCTCTGTTTCCCAGAAGCAAAGGACATCTTTCTGATCATCCTCACAAACACTTTTGCTCAGACTTCACACCCGGCAGGTTAATGCTGTGCCCACAGCTGCTTCTTTTATGTATTGTAAGGATGCTCTTACCCTCCTGTTTTCTGTATTTGAGGCTCTCTGTGCCGTTTCCTTTGAATTTTTCTCAGCGTGAAAGAAAGGAAAGCATGCCATTGCTGATAGTAGAAGGGAGAGAGAGAGGAGAGATGTTCAACCACCAAACCAGTCCCGTGTGTCCCTGCTTGTGGGTGGGAGGAAGGAAGAGACAGGACTTGAATGTAGGTTATACCAGAAGTAACGCACAGAGCTGTTTTGGTAGCCGTAGCTGTGGCGAGGCACAGCAAGCTGCCTGGCCTTGGGTACCAGTGCACGGGTGTTACAGGACATGACTGCACACTCGGGGAAATGTCTCTTTGGTTGGTCTTGTCTTGTCTTGTGAGTCACGTTGCTTGAGACTGTCTGCAGATGTTAGCATTACTTATGTGAGCCATGGCTGGCATAAAGATTTTACTGAATGCAATTCGTCTTGAGACATAGTTGCTAACCTTGGTCCCACGCAAGCTTTTTATTCTGCAAACCTTGAAAGTATTCCTGGTGGTGGTCTGTGTCCTCCCTGCTGCAGTGCTTGGATTATGGCAGTGGGTCAGCAAACTTTTCCTCTAAATGTTCCACCAGTATGTCAAAAGGATGAACCACCCTTTGCTATCACACCACCCTCCTGGTTTCTCTCAAAAACGGGCAAAAGACAACATGAGATGCATCCTTTTGCCTTCCAGTGTGCTCCACGCTATGGCCCAGATCTTTCTGTGCTTTGCTGTGTCGAACTGAGCACATCCTTTTTGCCCAACAGCACCAAGTGCTTGCTGCTCTTTGAAGTGTGGGTGCCAGAGCCTGTCTGGCAGGGCCCCTGTCAGCTCAGTAGGAAACCAGAAGTGAAAAATTCACAGGCAGACAAATGTGATAACTCTTTTAACTCCATTCAGTTTCTAAGTGTCCCAGAGTGCTACCACTGTTTGCTGTTGCTTATGCAAAGACCCTGATGTGTGATCACTTCATGGACAGGATTAAATTCATTTCCAGTGTCTTGGGGATCGTCAGGCACAAAGAGGTACTATCAATCAGCACGTCCAGCTGAGATGCACTGATAACAGTCCGTGGTGACACTGGGCAGAAAACTGAATTCAGACCTCCTGAATGCCAGCAAACGTCTTCATCCAAGCCCATCTGTCTGTCTCCCCCTTCCTCCTTTTGCTCTTCCCTACTGGGAGAGGGAAGGCCATTCCTGCCCCTGTCAGCGAAGCCTCTTGTTGCCTGCTGGCCTCACCTGGCCTCACCAGGATTCAGCAGTGGGGGCCCCTGCCATTACTGAGGTCCCTTCCCCTCCCTGTACCAGCAGGCACTGGATGCGGAGGGCTCAGTCACACATAGTCATTCTTCCATTGGCCTTAACGTGCTGCTTTTGTTTTGCTGACTTCTAGCCTTGGTGTGGTTCTAGCCTTGTTTCTGGCAAAGCGCTGCTCTGTTGAGTTGACAGAAATCCACTGCATTCCCCTAGACACAGGCTGCGGGCCTGGAATAACTCCTGGGAAAACTTGTCCTGTGCCACTGTGCCCTGGTGTGCAGCATGCTGCCCCGCTCTCCAGCGGCTGCCCTGCTGGAGCAGATGCTGCAGCTACAGCTGCCCTGGCTGTGCCTCAGAGAGAAGAGGGGAAGCTCCTGTTTTCCCATGAGAGGCTTTGCAAGTTTTTGTCTAGAGAGAGTCACTGACTAATTCCTGTTCCCCAAAATGCCCCAGAGCCACCTGAAGGGGTTTTTGAAACTGTTCGGGACTCACAGGCAGGGCTTACCTCTGCCACTACTCCCAGGGGTTACTGAGAGGTGTGTGTTCCTCCTTCTGTCCTGAGTTTCTGCTGCCTTGCAAACACTAAATATATTTCATTTTTCATCAGTGCAGTGCTGTACACTGGCATATGCATATTTATCAATCCAGACAGGCAGAGCAGCCTGAGGTGTGAACAGTCACTTCCTGGCAGTGCAAACAAGCCAGGAGGAAACAGCACCATTACCTGATTTAGCAGCATTCCATGTCCTTCTTCTTTTCAGATCAGCATCTTCATGACCCACCTGTCTAACTATGGGAATGACCGCCTGGGACTGTACACCTTTGAGAGCCTGGTCAAGTTTGTGCAGTGCTGGACCAATCTTCGCCTGCAAACACTGCCCCCTGTCCAACTTGCAAGAAAGTACTTTGAAATCTTTCCCCAGGAGAAGAATCCCTTGTGGCAGGTGAGAAGGCAGTTTTAACCACTCTTAGTGGTTTTCCAAGAGGTGTGTCCCACACTTAAAGCAGAGAGGCTGCAGGGGGCAAATTGCAAAGTGGAAGGGATGGGGACTAGGGGTGGTAGGCCACAGTCACAATGTGAGCTTAGAGGCAAGGATGGCTGTTGGAGGTGACTGGAAGGAGGGTGGTAGAAGTTTGGATCATTAAAGGGCTTATATTAGAGCAAGGCGCTGTGAAATGTTAAGTGTGTGAGGAAGGAGCCGTGTTTGTTGCTGGAAAAGCTTGCAGGCATGTTAATGTGATTAATCATAAGGTAATTTCACACCGCAGAATTCATGTTCATTACATAAAAACATGTTTATTCCATTTTATCCCAGCACAGCAGCTCTCTGCATGGTAATGAGCAGATGAAATTAACTGAGGGTGATAGAGTTGTCTGTCTGCCAGAATTCCACAGATGCTGAGCTGTACTATCGTGGGGGCCCCGCCCAGTGTGGCTGCATAGGGCGAGACCTGTGGTTAACACTCTCAGGGGGACTTTGGCTCCTGTATCACCTTGGAGTTTGAAAATGTTCCCTCCTGTTTTATCGAACTCTTCTTGATGCCTGGCAGAGCAGCAGTGTGGCTGTGAAGTGTTCTTCATATGCTAATAGCATCTTCCCTGGAGGACTGGCCTTCCAGCTTTTCCTCCCCGTTCCATTTGCTCCTGTGGTAATGCTTAATCCCATCTCTTATGCTGCAGAATCCCTGCGATGATAAGAGGCACAAGGATATCTGGTCCAAAGAGAAAACATGTGATCGACTCCCCAAGTTCCTCATCGTGGGACCTCAGAAAACTGGTAATGCTTATCTTTCTATCTAATTTATCTAAAAATAGATTGCAACTTTCATCTCATTCCTCCGGAGAGGAGAGCTGGAAAGGTCTCTGTTGTAGATCTGTATGGCTGCCCTTTGCGCAAGCTGCCAAATGACCACGGAGGATATTTCAGAGAATCTCAGATTTGTTCTAAACTAAATCTGGCAAGTCTGTCACTTTGCATGTTGGCAGTTTTCTTGGATCAGTCCTGATTTGCAGGAAAAAGCCCTACCTGCAGAGCTGTGTTTTGGCTTTTCCCCATGAACTCAGAGAAACCATGACCTTTCTTAGTTTTTCACAAGACATAAGCTGTCAGCAGGACTAAACACACGCTTAGCAAAGGTTACGATGAATGTCCCCTAGTGCTTTATTGCGACAGATCTCTGTACGCACTGCATGCTCCATGTCACTGTCAGTAGGAGGTTGAAATCCTCTTTTGTCTGACCTCTGTCACCATCTCTTAACTGCTGCGGCATTGTGGTTGGCAGCAACATGGCCATCTGTACATACTGTCCTGAGGATTCCCTTCTAGCCTGAAGACAGCAAAATCTCTTCAGCCAAAGCCAGGTCTTCAAACCTTGGCTTTCTCTGTAGTGCATTGAAACAGCAGCCACCAGCCATGCGCAGCAAATGGTGATCCTGGCCTGTGGCAGGAAGCTTTTCCAGCCAAACTGCTGTCTCCTGCCGGTGTCACAGTGAAGCTCTGTGTGCAGGGTGGGCCCTACTATGTCATGGCCCAAGCTGCTTGCAATGGCACAATAAGAAAACCTTCCCCTGGCATCTGATTTACTGACCTGCTGGAGCCATACAGCTGGGTCCAGAGCAGGGTTGTCAGGCTAGGCTGGGTAAAGGGAAACATCCACAGCAGAGGCAGGCCAAGCTGTGTCTCTAGCTGAAGTCTTATCCGAGGAAACTGATGTCCCTAGTACATCTCCTTCCCAAGCGTGTGGCGTTGTCCTGCAGTGCCCAGTTCACGTCTGTTTAGCAGGTATGGGTTCTGCCACATGACAGTGTGGCTGTGCTACCAGGAAAAAAAAGGATGGGAGTAGCCCAGCCCAGTATAGTCGCCATGGGTGACAGCTGCTGTGCTAAGGAGGTGACTTAAACCAGCTGCATGAGGTAAAGTCTGGGCCAACTGAACTGCTGAGCCATGCTCAGCCCCAAAGTGCTTGGTGTGACTGCTCTTGTAACCTGCGTGAGCTGAGGGGTGTGTTAGCTGTGTGTAACAGGAATGTGCCAATCTGGGGCTGTTCTCTGCAGAGTAGAGAAAGCCTTTCATTCAGCCAACTGTGTGTGTGACCCAGGTCCCATTAACTGGTTCCCATTTCAGGCACCACAGCTGTGCACTTCTTCTTGACCTTGCATCCAGCCGTCACCAGTAACTTTCCAAGTCCATCCACCTTTGAGGAGATCCAATTTTTCAATGGACCCAACTATCATAAAGGAATTGATTGGTAAGAATCCTGACATTTGTTCTTCTGTGATAAGTTGCACATGTGTTGTCTTTTCCTGAGTCTGTCTCTGTGCCCACCTCAGACTTCTTAGTAGCTTCTCCATTTCTGACCAATTGTTTTCATTGCTCAGCACATTGTTTTCCTGCTCATCCAACTGTTTACTCCCAGGAGCAGGATGAGTAGTTTGTGGTCTTAGTAACTGTTCACAAGGAGATACTTGCAGGCATGATTTAGCTTTAAAAATTTAGAGGTTCTTTGTTGAACCCACTGCTGTCATGAGGTTTCTTCTCCTTTGACATGCAAAACAGACAGCAGTGTGCTCACTGAAAAGTTCCTACTGGGTTCTGAGTTAAGACATAGAGGACAAAGGGGACAACCTCCATACTGTTGTTCTGTGCCCCTCAGGTTTACAGAGATGTCACTGCCTGCCTTACGCTGACTGCAGCATCTCGTTGGCCATGTGCATACCCTGATCTCCACCTGTACAAGTATGCAGTTATGGTGAAGTGTTTCCACCTGGCGGGGAAATACAAAGCCACAATGGCACTATCATGCCACTGTGTTTCCGGGCAGAGAAACTGCCAGTGTGTCTTGCTTGAAGCATTGCAGTTGAGTGCACTGTGGCACCACTCCCCTGTGTCTGCTCTGAGTGACAGCTGTAAGATTTCTGCCATGGGATTTCCTTCCCTGCACAATGCAGGACCTTGTGTGACCTCTCTGTTCACTTAAAGGACTGTTGAAAAGATACTGGGAAGTGTTTGGTACTTGAGTGAAGCTCCCATGAGTCCGTGCTGCAGAGCAGTACTACTAGCTGACAGATAGGCCTAGAAAGCGTAGGCTTTCACGTGCATCCCCTGGAAAAGCTGTCCAACTTGAGCTGAATGTAGCACCACATGCAAGAGGGCAATGTTTGTGTTTAGGATGCAATCTGAGTTTTTAAGCTTAAATTCCAGCAGAGCAGTCTTCCAGTGATTTACAGTGTCTTGTCCTCTTTACCTTCTCCCTTTCCATTATTCAAATGTCTTAGAGTTTCTGTGTTACTGATTTTACAGGCTTCTGTGAGGCACAGCAAAGCTCTTGACCCCGTGTCTCAGCTATGAACTGAGGTACAAAGAGACAAATGATTTAGGTCTAAACAAGTGGTCAGTGGCAGGGCAGGTGGCTAGTTCTGGCCTTTTTTTGTGAACAGAATTTTTCTCCTAGAGCTTGCAGTGCCTTGTCTTTACCAGGCCATGCTGCTCACCAGCATCCCGTTTGTTCGGCAGGTACATGGAATTCTTTCCCATCCCCTCCAATGCCAGCACAGACTTCATGTTTGAGAAGAGTGCCAATTACTTTGACACAGAGGTGGTACCAAAACGTGGTGCAGCCCTGCTTCCTCGAGCCAAAATCATTACAGTTCTGATTAACCCTGCTGACAGAGCCTACTCATGGTACCAGGTAACTTTCCTACACTGTTTTTTGGGTGAGGGCTACACAAATGTTCCAGTGGGGCAGAAAGCCATGGATCCATTTCCACAGGCAGGCCAGGGGAGGTGATGCAGGCTGCCTGCAGGGTGTGGACAAAGTCAGGTACAAAGGGTCTGCACATTGGTGTGTAAGCTGCCACGGGAAAGGTAGAATTTTGTTTTCCTGCTCCTTAATTCAGCTTATGTTTTCCAGCACCAGCGTGCTCACAATGACCCTGTGGCGCTCAATTACACCTTCTTCCAAGTGATCTCTGCAAAATCCCAGGCCCCTCAGGAACTGCGCAACCTGCAGAGCCGATGCCTGCTCCCTGGCTGGTACTCAACTCACCTGGAGCGCTGGCTGACGTACTACCCCTCTGGGCAGGTAGGACGTTTGGCAGTAGGGTGAAATAGATTGATGATGCCTTGACATTGCTGAGTTTGGATGAGATCATGCAAGACCCTTGGGCCTAGGGGATGGACACTGCTGGCTGGCCTGAAACTGAGATGATAAAACAGGGAGTGGTCTCTTGGAGCCCTTTCGAGGCTTACTGTTGGGGAGCTGAGAACAAACCCCTCCCCTCTCCTCTCCTCTCCTCCCAATTCCCTCCCCCCCAACCCCTTATGTTCTGTTTTCATTTCACCTTCTGAAAAAAAAACCACCACTTGCTTCTTCCTATTATGAGCTGGTAAGAAATCAGACTTGAATATTTCAATTTTGTACTTTACTGCATTTGTAAAAGTAAACGAGTACAAGGCAATTCTGTGATCTCCCGGGCAGCTCCCCAGGCTTGAGAGGTTCAGGACTAACAGCAGTGTCAGCACTCCCTTTCTTTCATCTAGGCAGCCTACAGCCCTGGGACCCTCTACAGGCCCAGCGGGTATTCATCCACTTGCTGTGGTTTCCTTGCTTTAAAGAGAGGCTCTTGGACTCTGCCACTTGTAGTTTCCATGTTGTGAAGTCTTTAGATGTCTGCTGAGGGGAAATTTCACTGCAGCCATGTCAGGTTTCTGTGTTTTGTGTATAAATTTGCAAAAGGTCAATTAATATACACTACATTTCTGTCTCTAAATTCCCAAGACATTTATAAGCTGTCTAATACATTGTGAGTCGGAAAATATTTTTTCAATTCCTTTCTGTTACTGCAGTTCTGCTCAGATAGTCTGTACTCCAGAAGTCTTACAATGCCCATTAGTCACTTTAGGCTGCTCCTATGGCAGAGAATAACTGCACGTGATAGATCTGCCAAGACTAAAGGAGAAAAGGGAAAACAAAGCAAGACCTCTATCCCTGGTTACTGTCAGAATAGGACTGGTGCAATCCAGCTATTTGTCGTGGAACATTTTGCAGAAAGAGCAAGTCACTGGTGCCACATCACAAGGAGAAGTTGTGGCAAGTAGGAACTCCTTCAGGACAGTGTGATAAATACTGCCACCCATGCCTTCTGTGGGTGAGAATTAGGAATTTAGCTAACAGCTCAGCCTGCCTCCTTCATAGTTACTGCATTCCTCCATGTCTGTGGAGTTGGAGCAGGCAAATATTGACTGTTCCTACATAAAATGTAAGGTGACATTCTTGGGCTTGAATCTCATTGCTTTACTAGTCCTGTGAGGAATGATAGAGCCAGTGAAACCAACGGTGTGGTCACCGTTTAAAATAACGAAATAAATCACATTGCATGGCGGCTCTTTGTGGTGGTACCTTTGTATTGGTACATCATCCTTGTACTTGCTATGGGTCAGGCTCTCCTACTTTGCCCAGACTTCAGCTCACATGATTGTTTTTCTGCTGTGTTCTTTGGAATAGATAATTTATTAGCACAAGTGTTCATTATTGTCTGTCATACATGTAACAGGAGAGTAATCTTAGGTTACAGAAGAATACTTAGCCTAATGGCTGACATTTAAAAAAGGATACATGAGACAGTCTGTAAATCATGCTACTGCTGCGCCTCAGTGCTCAGTTTGACCAAAGACAAGTTTATTAAGCAAAGCCTCTTGGGGTTTATTGGGCCACATCCCCCTATATGGCTCTGGAATAGACAGATGTCAGTAGCCTTTACTCACATCAGTGAAGGCCCAGGGCAGTTCTGAGAGCCAGAAAGCTCACAAATGTCACTCAGCACAAGCTGTCAGAGGTTAAGGTGTCTGCTTTTATTTCAGATTCTCATTGTGGATGGTCAGGAGCTGAGACAAAACCCTGCTGCTGTAATGGACAATATCCAGAAGTTCTTGGGAGTTACACCGCTCTTCAACTACACCCAGGCTCTCAGGTAGGGAATTGTTTTGGGGGAAGCTGCTTTCTTAGCCAAGTGTGATACTAACTAGATTGGAAGAATATGTCTTATCTCTGACTGCAAGACCTGCCAAGGTTTCAGAGGTTATATCTAAACCCCAAAATTAGGTTCAGATGGTTGGGTTTGGATAGCATGAGCTACTAGACTGAAATCATAACTTAGTCTTTCCAGAAATGAAAGGGGAGGGTTGTTTTTTGGCACTGTCATGGAGAAGCATGAAGCTGCTCACAGCAGTAATTATCATGTTTTCCATTTGGTCTTTGTGGTTTCACTGAAGATGCTGGAATTACTAGAGCTCCTTATGCTTTGTGTTATACATTGAATCTGGCAGAAAACAGAAAAAGATATGATAAAAATGTGTGACAGGCTGCTCTTATATTCACCTAGATGGAGATTAGGGACACATCACACAGTTTTGGGGTAAAGAGCTTATTATTACCGAAGATGTGGACTTGACATGCGCCCAGAGCTGTCCAAGGAAGAGTTAGCAGAGGCAGTACCTTGCTGCTGCTAAGTTGAAGGACGTTACTCAGCCATTGCTGTGATGTTGTCCACAGTGTAAGTGCAATTAATCTGAACAGATTAAATAAGTAAGTCCTAGCTCAAGGTGAACTGTAGCAATATCAGTAGAAACTCTGTAAGCCTGCCGGCGATCTTGAATCATATAATATTGCTCTCTGCAGCTGAAACCTGTTTTCACATCTTCACTGCTATCTCAGCTTATGCTACCTGAGGGTGGTAGATGTGTCGGTGTGTGTAGGCACACTGCAATTGCCCTTCCTTCAACGGTAAAGAGAGCGGTACCAATTCAGGCCCTCTCCTTCTACAGTAGTTTTCTAAAGGGGTGTGTGCACATTTAAAGAAATGTCAGATTACTTGAAAGCCTTACTTGCTGAAGCATGTGTCATGATAGTAAATGGACTATTTACAGTAGTGATACTGGCTGTTATGATCCACTTCCCCTTCACCCATTGTCAGAAAAGAAGCAGTATTGGTCAGCTTGCCTCAGAGTTTGGTACTTCTTCAACCCTGAAGTTCACCTTTGGTTGATTGAGGGACAGGATAGACCTGACATGGTTCCCAGCATTGCCTTATACCTGTGTTTTAGCAAGAGAAGAAGCACCGAGGCTTTAAACACATAGGGGGATTGTCTAACACCTCTCAACTAAAGAGAAGTTTTAAAAGAATTTTATATACACTAAAACATTGATTTTTTTTTCACCAAAGCTTGACAGACAAATGTAGTAACACCAAGTTACTTCTCAAATTTGCATAAAGCTGAACCAATTGTGGTTGTTAAGGTTATTGTCACAGTAGTGAAGTGCTAAAAAACAACAAGAACAACTGAATAGCACAAAAACAAAAAAATTAAGCATTGAAATGCAAAAAAGCTGTGGAGTTATTTAATTTCTGCTGCTACTAGTTGAGCACGTGGCTATATCTTCTAAACACAAGTGTCCTTTTCAGATTTGATGAAGCAAAAGGATTTTGGTGCCAGCTGCTAGATGGAGGAAAGACTAAATGCCTAGGAAAGAGTAAAGGAAGAAAATACCCTGATATGGATTCCTCGGTGAGTAACTCTCTCAAATTTATTGGCAGCAAGAGATACAGAAACATGAAACACAATGAGCAAACAAACCTGGATTTTCCTACCATCAGTGGTAGGAAATGACCTGTGGAACAGGGACAGAAATGTGCTCAGGGTAACATTTTCTTATATGCTAATTTGGTTTGTCTTTTCCACACAGTCACGGCTGTTCCTAAGAGACTTCTACCGGGAGCACAATATTGAATTATCCAAGCTGATGAACAGACTTGGGCAGCCCCTTCCAACCTGGCTGCGGGAGGAACTGCAGAACGCCAGCTGGAGCTGAGGGGGACTCCCTTGTCCCCAGTGCCATTGGGATGTGTGGTGCTCCAACATGTGCTATAATGCCATCTCTTGTCAAGCCAGAACAACTGGACAAATGAGCAGTAGCAGAGAATGTGTGTGTGGAACCTTTCCCTGCCATTGGGAAGGGCTGCTGCCTCTGACACTGCCCTGGGGCATGGAGTACAAATCTCATTCTTGGGTATTACTGGTGTGTTACGCTCTGACTCTTACTTGCAGGAAGGATTTGTAATGCCTGCCCTACTTCAAGCAGGAGAGAGAGCAGTTAACATTTTATGTTTAAATTGCTCTTCTCAGTATGTGAAATGGGCACTAGCTGGAGGGTTGATGTCTTTCTCTTGTGAGTCCAGAAAAAAAAAAAAGATTTAAGAGGTAAGGTATTGAGCCCACTGCTGAGAAAAGAGGAGCAGCTTAATAAAAGGTGAATCTGGTCCCTTGAACCCCAGCTTTTATCTAGCAGTGGGTTTGGCAACAGCAAGGTACAAGAACACCTTGTTCCTCCCCATGTAGAGGACAGTGGCCATGGGTATTATTTACAGTGCCACTGTGTGTGGGTGTTGAGGACTGCACCTTTTTGGAGACAGATGTAACAGAAATAAGATTGCCTCGCCTCATCTGCAGCCTTGCAGTTGTGTTACGGTGTCCAGTGACTCTGGTCAATGGGCAGTGGGAGATAAGGCAAAGCTGCAGATACTGACACAGAATTATTTTCTTATCTTAGGGAAAAGGTTGCCATATGTGACAACGTGGCAAATATTTCTCTGTAGGGACTTAAGCCATTTCAGAAGGTAATGGAAGGAATGGTAAGTCCCCTTTAGAGCACTTTGGAGGCCTGTGTTAGCAGAGCACAGTAGCTGAAGGAGGCAAAGCTCAGGTATTGCTAAATAAGGCTGAAGCAGACTGTTCAATTCCCTGTGTCTGCTCAGCTTTTAAAAAAAAAAAAAAGCAACATTTTTGTCTTTTCAACATCTCCAGGGTCTCTACCATGTATGCTGATCGCTAACACCTGTTTAGTCCCCCTGCAGTCCAACAATCCAAGGAGAAATGCAAAAAACAGTCAAGAGTAAGTACCATTCAGCTATAAAGGGGAAGCTTACAGTTCTAAGTGGTTTCCTGTATCCAAAAGGAGCTCATTGTTTAGATTACTACTTCTGCACATAGTCAAGTAAGTACACTAAGGTGCTGTGCCTCCTCCAGCAGTTGCCAGATAATTTTTCTCAGAGGAAATCGTCTGTCATGGTTGTACAGGTTTTCTGTTGCTGAGCCGTGGGCTTCTGAAGTCATGTGGGACATTGGTGCCCGCACCCCCCCCCCGCCCCGACACAGATGGCCCATAACTATTGCTGCAGTTTGAGGGGGCAGGATCCATGTGAACACAGATCATGGGAACTTTCACAACTGTCATGAGCTCCTTTTCTCATGTCAGGGGAGAAAAGTTGCTTCAACCAAGTTTTTCCGTTGAGCCTTAGGTATTGTGTATTTCTGAATGAATGGTGCATTTACCGTTGTATGTAAATGTATATAGTATGCAATATAGTATTTTATTTCATGTGCCCTTGGAAAGGGTTATTTTGTGCAGCCAAAAAAAAAGAAAAAAACAGGACAGAAAGACTAGAAACACCTCTCTCACGCCTGGTGGAGAGAAGAGCCCAACTTCCTGCACTGGATCATGTACAGCATCATTCACATTGAATGATAATGAAGAAATTCTTGGCTCTCAAAACTGAGCACAAGTGTCTGAATAAAAGCTAGAAGTAGTAGTAAGTGGATTCAATAAATGTACTACTTATTTTTCTTTGTGATGCTTTCGAGTGATGTCATGGACCGTCAGCTGGTAAAACGGTAAAGAAAAAACAAAGAAAAACCTACTCCTGCTCTTATAGCTGATATCTGGGAGGTGTTTGTTTTAATTACAATTGTGAGTTCTTTCTCCAGCAGTAACAGTGTACTAAAGGTGTCTTTCTCTGCACATGCATCTATAGGGTTGCAGGTGCCAGCACGGCACAGAAAACCTGTGGCTGGAGACTCATTCTTACTGGTTTGTACTAGTGATGACTTTTGAGCTATTCCCAGCTATACTGCAGTAGCTCCCAGCTGCAGCAACAGAGCTTTGCTGTGAAGGTTCTGTCCAGACATGCATCCATCACATGGCCTTGGCCAGCAGCCCACAGATAGACCTACAGTAACCTTACATCTAAGTGGTAAGAAAATATTATTTAGTCACAGTAGTGACAGAATTGTAAAACCACCTTTCAGCTCTCACTTCACCAGGCACTTCAGAAACAAATACAGTATCAAAAGAGCAGGTATTATTATTATTTTTTTTTTTTTACACAGAAGGATCCCAGGAACTGTGCTACTGCTGGTGTTACACACAGCTTCCTTCGTTTACTCCATTACAGGTTGTCACTGAGACAATTACTTCATACTTTACCTCAGGATTGTGGTAAATTTTCAAGGAAATAGATTCAAATAAAAAAAAAAATAAAATAATAAGGTACCAGGAATAAATATGTGAGGGGCTTTCTAAATGTCAGGGCTGTTAAACTGGTGATGGTCCCTCAGTCAAGGCAGCACGAGGCAGTTCTGTGTCCTCGTTATTTATCCCTCCCTTCCCACTGATCATTTCATTTCTATGCTATGCTAGTTCTTTACTGCGTACATTAATGGAAAACAAATCACCTGCTGTGGCCAGATCCAGGTGTAGGATGTTCTTATCTGATTTAGCTGATGAAGAGTCATTCCCAAATCTGGTAACTCCTTCTTAGAGCACACTGCTGTAGAAGCATCCCATTTTCCCACCATCCCTTCAAAGCTGTGGGAAGAGCCTCCCCCACATCTTAGAAGAAGCTCTTACAATATCAGAAGGTCTAATTTCAAAAAGCCAACAGAAGTCTCTTTCAGTGAGATACATTGATTATTAGGTACTGACAGTCGCTCACCCTCACAACTCATTTTAACAGTGGAAGTAAGTACTAAATAAACCTTATCTTAACTCCCTGTTCAGTAAGGAAAAACTTCACGGTAAGTAGTTAGCTTTCAAGACAAGGATAATGTTAATCACAGAACAGTACCTGAAAATTGTTTTGTAATGTATTTTTTTTTTGTCCGATGCATAGGAAATTGAGCCATCAGAAAGGTCCGTGACTTTAAAATAGTAGCAGGATAACATCACTTCAGAACTGGAATTGTGCATGGCAGGTGAGAATGGGCAAAACAAATGCTAAGAAAACTTTTTTTTTTTTTTTAACCTTAGCAAAGAATGCTCAGCAACATTAAGTTGAAACTTACTCACTCATTCATGACCTCTGGAATTCAATCTGAAAGATACTTAGTAATAGACTGCTTTTTATTCAGTACACGAAACACAGGGCAATGCTGGCAACTGGTATGATTCTCTAATTAACAGGTTAAAAAAAACTTTTAAAGGTCCTGGAAGAATTTCTATGTAGGTAGCATAGCTCAACTCTACATACAATCTGATCCCTGAAAATTGCCTTTTTTTTTTTTTTTTTAAATTGATGACAGGGCATAATCCTGACAGAAGCCTACAGATACTGGAAGCCAGAAAGAAACACAGGAGTCTATAGTTATATTAATCTAACAAGCATCTTGAGCAAATAAGCTGGTCCTATTGTTTTTCGGTGGTCTCAAATGCACAGTTGACTAAGAGACTCCTTTGGTTCCTTACTGGTCATTTTGCTGTAGCAATAATAACAGGGCAAGAAAGTTAATGACAAACTAACCTGAACATGCCAAATGAAGCTGGTCATTCATCCCTTCGCTGACACACTGTGCATCTGTGAGCAGGCCACCAAGTCAGTGTAATCTAACAAACACAAGTGCTTCCAGCAGGCTGCCTCACACTAGGAAGAAAAAAATCCATTCACTCAGTAGGCAATGGAGTGAGTAGTGGTACTGTCACTCCAGTTATCTGGGCTTTAACTCTTGTTTGGTTCTGTCCCCTTGTTACATAATGGCTTGTGGAATTAAAAAAAAAGAGAGTAAACATTTAGAGTTAAGTTTAAGAACTAACTCATCGCTGAAAAGCACAAGTTGGTTTTGGTACAACAAAGTATGCCTGATGTTTTCGTCTACAATACTGTTGTGGAATATGTGCAAATAATTTATTAATCTCTTCAAACTACTGTTGGCTGTAAAGACTATTTACCTTTCAAGACGCAAATCCTCCCCATTCTCATCCGTATCACTTTATTGACTTGTCTAGTCTCTCCAAAATGCTTGCAGACCGTATATCCATAATTCTAACCCTGCAAGAGCAGGCTGAAATCCAGCTCAAGTGTACTTCGCATTGGTAACAAAGGATCATAAACCAGACTGTTCTCAGAATTCTGTCTAGTCAAGTATTGGAAAAGGCACATGTCAAGTTTTATAACAATGTGTTGACACTAAGGCCCTGCACAATTGTTGCCCTTAAAACCCCAGCATATCTAACAGTGATACACTCCTGGTTGACTTAAACAAGGCAAAGTAAAGCATGAAATCAAAGGAAATTACGAGGGACCATTCCACATTCATACTGCATGCTATCCATGTACACATACTATACACAATAGATTTTTAAAGCATTACTAGCATTTTTTCCCCCCTTCTTATAACTCACCATCCCCTTACAGCAATAGAGTAATTGTGCAGTGCAGACTGTACAGTATTAAGTAGCTATGCTATAACTGCAAACAGGCAACACTGAACAGAAAACAATTGCTTACAGAGCACAGACACTATTATTGTACCAACAATTAACAATATGCAGCAGTGAAGTTACCTTGTGACAGCTCACAAGGCTTGCACTTGGCAGTTAGCCCTGAGAAAACACTTTAATTAATCATAGGCTCAAACTGAAACCCTAGCACAGAATATCCCCAAACTGCACTTGCAGTTTTCACAGATTAATGACGCTCCTTGACGGGAGCCTTGCCTACTTTGCCTCAAGTTCAAATACCCTTAAAAAGGGAACAAGAGGCAGAAAGGAGTTCAAAATCCATATCTGAATTACGCTAGGGCATGAGAGGGAAGGTAGTAAACAAAAAAGGAACTACTTAAGAAAGACCCTCTTTCTTGTTATTTTACCATAATCACGTCATATGGCGCTCTAATTAGGGCACACAGAATACATATCCCAAATAAGAGTAAAGAAAGCATATAAAGACATGCACTTTTCATCTAACTATAGTCCTACCTGCTAGGCATGTCACATCATCAGATGACAGCTCCAACTCAGGTTGTTCACTGGCTATAAAGACACTGAAGTCCAAAGGCAAGTAATGTTCTGCTAACTCACATTCCTGGAAAGGGCTTCCAAGGGAAAACTTTCACAGGCAAGAAAGATGATTGAAGGTGACTATGTCCTCTATGTTCCCCTACAGCGGGAAGGAGGCTCTCACAGAGACTGGTGTACCTACCTGAGTCATACAGAAAAAAAAGGCGTATCTGTAGCAAGACATGTGGACCAAGCACAATTTTATCCACTGTGTAAGAGCAAAATATCACACCATTCGTTCTTGATGAGCCAAATAGCCAAAAGTCCAGCTGTAGTTGTGGCACATTTAACAAGTCAATAAAGCCAAGATGTTACCCCCTAAAGACTCAGAAATTATGCAGGGCTCAAAAGATTAAGTTCTAGATATGCTACTGTCCTAGATACAGCTTTATTTTTAAGGCTAAGACCACATACAGGTAAGGGGAAAAGACACTAAATGGACACTAACTTCTTCAGAGAAGGGGAGAGGAAAAACATTTCCTACGTTCACATGAGAAAAGTAAATCTGGCAAGGAAGAGAAAGTCATTGTAAACAGAGGACAAAGGAAGACATACAATCTAAAGACCTCATTCCGCCTACCTTCAAGGAATGGATCATGAATTAGACTCCAGCAAACGAGACACTAACCCATTGCAAGGTCACCTGTCACAGAATTTCATCCATCTTCACATAAGTGGGGATAAATACCTGTCGCTATTAATGCTGACTAAATTCAGTATTTGTTGCCAAGCCTGAGAAGTAGCAGTAGCCAATCCCCCCAAAAAATAAAACAGTATCTCAGCTACATAAAAGACATTTCTACACTGGAAGAACTCTAGAGTAGGCAGCTGCCTGGCAGATAGTCTAAACTGCACTGAGCATGTGTTGCTGGTGAGGGTTTGGACCATAGAGAACATGTACTCAGAGTGAAAAAACACAATGGTTAACTGAAAGTCAAAGGGAATTTGAGGTGGCTGTGACCTCTGCTCTTTCACAGGTTTTCTGCTGAAGCGTCTTCAGAATTTCTGAGCGTACGTACTTTCCCCACACCTGGAATAGTAACCAAACTAACAAGATTGCACTGGGAATTAATTTTTCTAACTTAATGGTAAATTAACACATCTGGGGCCACTAGTGCTCACTTAATCTCGTATAAGGGAAAGACTACTTCAAAAGTCTATCCACCACATGGCAGGAAAAAAAAAACATCTCCTTTCTCACTGTCTTCCTGTCCAGAGACCCAGGGTGGAGCGTGTTCAGACAGATGTGAATAAATGAGAAGGCAGCATCTCCACACAGCTCCTCTTTCTCACAGCTGCGTCTGAGTACTCTCTTTTTTCAGAGAAAAGACTGGAAACTTCTGAAACTACTGACCTGTGGCTCATACCACTAAGCTGCTTGTTTGGTCAATGTCAGTCTGAGGTGAGATTCCCTAGCTCTTCCTGCATGGGCTCTGCAGCTGCTGGAAGACAACTCTGACAGGGTCTGTCAAATGGAAGGAGTGCAATCTCTGTATAAGAACTAGAGCAGGTAAAACAACCAAAGAGAAAGTTTTGAGCACAGTGGAAGAAAGTGGGTATTGCTATTTCTTTTCTCTTATACACCTATGGGGAACTACACAAAAAAGCAAGCATGTACACTTCCCTATAAATTCCATTCTAATCTCACTGTAAGCAGCTCCACTGTATTTCCTCAAACCAAAGATACTGGTGACAATGTTCTCATGCTCCTGATGTATTTTAATTGCAAGAGTGTGAAAACTTGCCTGTTCAGGCTCTAAGTGTAAGTGGAAAGGAAAAGGTTAGACTTTATTAGAAAACTCATTTTTTCTCCAAACTACTTTCCCAGTTCTGAACATACAAGAACCAGAGAAAGTGCTCCAGGAACCTAGACTTTCCAGAGATGGGGCTGTCCTTTCAAAAGCTTGGACTTGTGCTCAATAACAGGCAGCTCACAACCAACACAGAATTAGTTTAAAAAACACAAAATTTAACACATTCTTACAAGCATCAGCATTTATAATTAGCATGTAACTAGACAGCAGAACACCTTATGGAGGTATACAAAGGGCTCCAAGGAGATATTTAAATAGTTACTGTTGTACAATCAAAAGCACAACCTTGATTACACTCACTGGCCTGTGTTGTACAGGAAGAAAACCAAAGGAGCCTGTTCATCTGCTTTGCCCTATTTAGTTAGTTAGTTAACTTATTTCTTAAGAGCATCATTGAAAAGATCACACAGGCATAAATTTTTATCTTGCAGAAACTAAAAGCTCCCTATTGCCATTGCTTAAATCCAAGTAAGAAGCAAAATATATTACTATTGAGACATTAAGATTCTTAACATCCATCAATTCTTTGATTACTGATTTAAAAAACCCTGAAATTTCTGTGCTTGTATGCTTACAGACGGCGGTAGCCTTTTAAATTTCCTTGGCACAAAAATAAAAGCTTTCTAAAATTAACTTTCTGCAACACTGTCCCTATCGGATCTCTGAGATAGTCCACCAAGTACCTCTTAAAACTCATGAGAGCACACCACTAGTCCTTAACAATTACATCAAGTGCGAGCAACTACTGTTTTGCATAAGGTTTTGGAAATACAGAGCTGCCCATCACCACACGGTATTGCTGCAGTCCACACTGGAAGAGGAACCCAGAGGCTAGCAGAAGCGTAGACACTGCACCAGGGTGCCCCAGGCCACCAGCTTCGCTCACGCCCCTCACCCACCCAGTCAGCACATACCTCAGCCTCTGCAGAGAGGCATCATTCTCAGAGCAGTACCAGGCAAGAAACTTTTGGCTCTGGCCACCTGCCTTGTGCTGGCTGCTATCTCCCAAGGCAAGACAGCTATCTATCAGCTCACAGGAGCTCCTACTGACACACAGCTGGCCGGTTGCATCACTGTCAACATCACAGCAGAGAGAAGAGAGAGTCAGTCTAAGAAAACGAGTGTTTAATCAGGAAACGAGAAGAGACAAGGGATAAGAAACGGATTACAGGAGAGTAATACCCCAGCCAAAAGAAACACGATTGTACAACTCTGAACAACCAGGATCAAAACATCCTAAGAGCCAGGAGTGCCCAGTGAGGGACACTCTTGAGAAAGAGCCTGAGCACTTCTGGCAGTCTCCAGGCAGCTCAGGGCAGTCTTGGACTTAGACTGCCCAAGCTCCAGCCTCTGCCATCAGCAGCTGCTGCAGAAAGCTGCAGAGGTGGCCCTGGCCCTGCTACTCCAGTCTCAGCTTCTCTCAGCAGGAGGTGCTGAAAGGAATGGAGGGAGCACTGGCTGTGCACAGCAGTCCCAGCCTCTCCCAACAGGAGATGGTGTGTGGAGTAAGAGAAGCCCATACAAAAAAAAAAAGTTTACATATTTATAAATGCCAAAATAAATATTTAAGACAAGACTTCCCCACCCCTCAAACACGTGCGTAATCACACTGCAAACTGCTCACAGGACAGCCTCCAGGGGCTCAGGGAAAAAAGCAGTGACTACGCCACAGGGCAGCCAGCTCGACTTCCTTCTCATTACCTGATGCCTCTGAAGCCTGCAGCCCACTGGGAAGGTGGAAGAAGAGCGAGCAAAGCAGAGCGCCAACACACAACAGTGCTGGAGAGGAATGTCATGGTATAAATACATCAAATCAGTGGTTTCCAACAAGTTAAAACTAAAATAAAAAAGACACCAGAAGGAAGGATGGTGTAAATGAAACTACAACTATGCGGGGCAAAGGTTGTGTGTCCGTGGAGCTCTGCCTGCTGTCATGGTGAGAAGGTGGTCATTTCCAGAGACACCCTTTGCCACAGCTCCTTTGTCTGCTTGCTGCGCTTTAGGTTCTGGAGGATATCATTAAACTGCATCATGCCCACGGGAGTCAGGCAGAAGGCGCTTCTGGCGCTGCGGATGGCATTCACAAAGTCATCGTAGTCAGCTGGAATTAGATGGATCAGCCGGTGATGGATGTACTGAATGGGAACAGGGAAAAAGCCTTAAGGTATCTGCTCACCACCTGCAAGCTGGTGACATTCTTAGCAGGACTCAAGAGCTCCAAAGGTGATACGTCACGCAATCATGTTACCCTGTGAGAGGTCCCGAGACTCATAGGCTCTGACAGAGAGGAGAGTTAGCTCAAAAGACAGTAGTGATGTATCTTACATCCTAACGTGGCCAAGGCAACTGCCCCCCTCAGAGTACCAAAATGCACTACACAGCATCAGCAGGCATTCTCTTCTTCGTGAGCACCATTTGGTGGCATAGTACAGAGCAAAAGGGTCAGCTAAAGCCCTTCTCCATTGCCCACCAGCATCCAGCCCTCACACCATTCATTCTGCAGGTTAAACATGGGGACCCGGCACAGTCACTGGACATCATCTTCACTGAGGGGTATGGCAAGAGTGAGGTTTGCACTAAGTTGCTACAAAATACCTCTAGGGCTAGCACTCTGTTGTCATCTGCTACTTCCATCAGTTTATTAACTAAGGCCCCAAAATTGCCAGTCCAGCCTTTGAGAAATCTGTTTCCCTAATGGAGCTCAGAAAAACAGCTCAAGTGAAGAAGCTGTCACTTCCCAGAAATACCATCCAGGTGATAGGACAGCTAACCAAACCTGGACAGTATGTCTACAGAACCACCCTTATGGTCACTTAGAGAAATAGGTGTATGTAGGGCGTCCTGTTTACACTGTTTTGAGGAACAGGCAGCTGGCTCACGGAAACACATTTATCCTGGTAAAAACCTTGTAAAACCTTTGTAAAACCTGAGATATCATCTGTACTGGTAGGTGACCAAGCCACTTCCCCTATTAATGCCAGCACTGGCACACCAGCCAGCCATGCCAGGGCTTTGCGATGTGGTGAAGACAGACTACAAAAGAGGAAAGAATAAAAAGGCTAGAAAGAGTTGGATAGGTGGCTTGAAAACATAGCAAGGAAAAATTTAAAAGACCTGTGTAGCACTTGGAGTGAGAAAGAAAGAGGACAGGGAACATAAAACCACTCCATCCAGTGTGGTGAGCACAGGAGGTGAGAGGCCTTAGAAGAATCAGCACAGTGTGGTCCTCTGTATGCAGCCTCCACACAGGCAAGCTGTACCTGCTGCAGTCCCTGCTGAGGGCGAGGCATGCATCACGCAGCGCACCAGTTCAGCTACCAGTACCCAAGGCCCCTTCCCCTCTCTGCACGTGCACACGCAGGCAGTTCCTGCAGGGCTGGCAGCGGCCAGGCAGGAAGACAGACCACAGATTACCTGCAAGTAGGCCTGCTGGCACCTCTGCACCAGCTGGTGGAAGGCTGGGGTGCGCAGGTGGTTGTGCACGTGGGCAGGGTTGAGCCGCTGTAGAGCTTCCATGATGATCTCCTGCAGCACAAAAGGGCTCAGCACCCCTTTGGCTGCACCAACACAAAATTGATGCACGTAGTTTACACCTGCACAGGAAGGAGAGGTCAGAACAACAGTGTTAAGGTAAGAGTCGCTCAAAAAATCAGGCATTTCCCAGCAAGAACCTGGACTTGGAGCACCTTCTTCTCAGGGTAATGTATCCTCCAGCAGGCTTAGGGAAGAGAGTCTAGCAAACTCATGGGGATAAGAGATTATTCTGATATATCCATCAGGTCTAAGTAGAGTCCAAGTACCACTCAGTCACTGATATTCCCAGTTCACCTGTCTTTAAAAGAGATATGAAAGAAAACTGGTGTGGCAAGGTAACTACAGAGAAAAGAATACACCACACCTCCTCCTATCTCTTCCAGCTTGCCCACCTAGGAAGCACCTGCAGCACCAGCACCCAAGTCTTGTGGATGCTGGAAGGAGATTCAACCTTCCCCACTGCTGTCTGCAGTGGAGCTCCCCTGACAGCAGCAGAAGTCATGCCACTGGGCAGGCTGTTTGTAGAGTTGCTTTTAAGTTCTTACTGCTGATGAAAGAATTAAGAACGTAAGATAAAAAAAAAAGACCCAAGATCAAAGTGTAAGTAAAACAAATCCCCCCAAAAAAGGAAAAGAAAACCCAAATGTTTGGTGGGTTAAACATCTACTCCTATAAGAGGTCTTCACAGAAGGCATAAATGCACACGAAGAAGAGAGGAGTACCTATGAGACAGTGGAAAGGGAAAAGAAAAAGTTACTGTTACAGAATGGAAGTTCTGAGCCCTGTCCAACCCCATGCGTTTCCAGTGCCTCAAAATTCAGTAGCATGCCTACAGAACCCAGAAAAGGGATGACTGCCTGGGTGAAAGAGCAGCAGGGATCTTCTGAAACCCTCAGAAATGGAATCAGATACCAGGCTCACCCAGTCTTTGAAGTTTCACTCTTAGAAGAGCTTTTTTTCCCCCCATGGTCCAAATCCCAAGAAGTGGATTTCTGCTGAAGTACTGCTCTGAGCCTTACCTAACTTTGCAGCTAACCCAAGGAGCCATTTTACATCCTCCGTGTAGGGTGGGCTGCGGGAGAAGTTGTTGGGATGGTCGTTGTGAGCTCTTCGGCCAAGCATCTCCAGAGCCAGCATCCCTGTGAGAGAGGGGCAGCCAGAGTCAAGCAGCACTTCTGCCCTGTAAGACTTAGTCTAGCACTTCACTCACTGCAACACCACCTCATTGGCCTGCCCTTCTCCAGCATCAAATTCCCTGGCTGCAAAAAGTCCACAGAGAAACAGAAGGCCCACCTTGGAGACTGTCACCAAAGGAAGCAGCTGGGTCTGCTCCAGGCTGGCGAATGTGCACAGCCATCACACCTCACTAGAGCTGCCAAGAGACACTCCACTAGGATCTACAGCAGGGTCCAGCCCCAAAGGCTGCATTATAAAAGTTGTCCTGAAAGCAACAGATTTGTTCCAAGTTTTGCAACAGAGAGGCTACCCAAATCAAGCTACTTAGCTGCAAAGACAACAGGCCAACAGTGAGCTGCAGTAGTGTCCATCTGCAAACTTTTCACTCATTCTGTTACAGTTCCTCACACAAGCGCCCATTTAAACAGCTTTAAAATACTAGCAGGTGCTATGTAATGCAAAAGCCGGTCTTGATCTTCCAGATCCTCTTCACCCATCCCCTTTTTCTGTTATTCGGGCTATTAAACGCCTTTCATGGCTTACTACTTACCGCTATGATGCTTCCCATGATATCTGCACCCCTTTCTGATTGACAAGTACTTTCTTCTCTAGCTTTCAACAAAAACTCAGGCAATATCCAGACAGTTTTTCTTCCATTTTCTTGCTGTTTCACTTCTTTTGCTGTCCTGTGCTGGCTTTGCTTATCCTGGGAGGCTTCCTCGACCCTCCCCAAGTACCTGCTGGGTTGGACGGTGACCATATCTAAGTAGCTCCCTGCAGTCTACGCTCAATCACAAACCCCACGACTGACTGACATCCCTGTACCAGCGGCAGTGTAAGGCAGAGACTATTTCCTCATAACCAGTGTGGCTGGGAAAGGAACACTATTACATCCCCACACTCTGTGTCAGTCTTCAACAACCTAGTTGGAGAGGCACAGGTCACATCCCTCTCTGCCTCTGAAGACTCAACTGGTATTAAACTAGAGGTGTGTCTGCACCATCTGTGAGCAGCAGGAACTGAACTCCACTGTTTCTAACCGTCACAACTTCCACAATCACATCCTCAGAACACTCTCCGGACTCCTTTACAATACACCAGCTGAAAGGCAAGACTCTTCCCAGTTCTAACCCACTGAGCTTTCTCTTCTGCTCTCATAGCTCTCAGCAGCAACTTTTCAACCTTCATAGCAAAGGAGGAAGGATCGCTATGCCTCCATTTTTGGCCTTCACATATGACTGATTATAAACTGGCTTTCCCCAGGTAGCTAGGATGCCATCGCCCCCAACAGGTGCAGTAGCAAATTGCCAAACAACAGTGAAAACCTGCAGCCCTGCCCTGAATCCCTCTCAAGAGGGCCATAGAAACCCACTTGGCTGTCCTTACCAACTCGGTATGCGGAGTGGAGGTAGTGCAGACCCTGGGGGCTCACAGGCTGACTGTGCTGCTCATCCTCGGCAGGAAAACCCCCTGTAACAAGGGAGTTGGGCTGTGAGGACAGAGTTGTCAAGGAAGCCCCCTGAATCGCTGGGAACGTTGATCCTGCATGGACACTTCCTACTGAATAGAGCAAAACAGCAGCATTAGGACCCACCACCAAGCCTAAGATAAGGTTTACTTGGGCCATCATCTCCCTCAACTGACTGCCCCCTGCCAATGTACTGTTCTGTTCCCCTAAACAGAACAATACAGCAACCAAAAACCACAGACTTACAACTGAAATACAATGGGCTAAGAATATCTCTATTTTATTTGCAAGCAGGGCCTGAAGGGAGTTGATTACAGACTTGCCCATCTCTTCTGCAGTATACCATGGACATGCATATCATCCATGTTTTACACGTAAATACAGGTATTCACTCCAAGGCCTTTGCTATTGCTAAATGATGTTTGGTTCTGATTTCTTGTCTTAAGGAAACACACGTGCACATCTACATCTGATGTGAAACTGCTGAGGAAAATCACTGAGCCAGAACAGTATTAAGTCTCTCAAAGAAAGTCCAACATTGCAAAGTTCTTCCACTCCTGTTTAAGTCAGCTATGACTCCATCCAGATACTATGGGGAAAGAACGTTACTGGAGGCTAGCTTCCAATCAAACCTCATAAAGAACAGCTGTTGCGTACACTGGCAGCAGATATCTACAGTAAAAACTGCAAGGAAACTTGAGACGGTTCTGTCACGTTCAGACACTAAACTAATATGGGCAAATTCAAGGGAAAACCCATTACACATTGTACCACATAAGCTTGTATAGACAGCAGCTAACTCTGAGCCAGTAAGCTGTATTCTGACAAGGGACTTGAGTTAATCTCTCTCAAGAAAGGCATGGAGAAGGAAAAACAAGGTTTTCTTGAGCATTTCCGAGCAGAGATGCCATCAGGTGGGTGCACATTGCTACCTGTATTTCACAGGTTCTCTGTAGTGCTACTACACCATGCTTGGGCAATGCTCCAAATTCTGATTTTTTTTTGTTCCCCTGACTCCTCCAACTTTTTTTTTTTAATGTTTACTAGTGAACAGCTGAATAACTGAGAACAATGTGCCTCCCAGGACAGATCTGTCCGACCTCCTCAGCCAAGCAGACACATAGTGCCAAACAACCGACAAAGTGGGGCAAAATCCACGCTACATTTGACGTCTGGCCGAGGAGAAAAACTCACAAGAATGAGCGAAGCTGAACTGTTGCCAGAACCTGAGCGTCACCATGTGCCTATGTACTCCAGGAACAGCAAAACAGTATTTTAAGAACTGAAAACAAGTTTCTGAAAACCATAAACAATGGCAAGTGGGAAGGGTGGGGATGTTTTATCCTTTTAAGTGCTCTAGGATTAGTTAACGGTTCTAGAAGATTCATAACTCTTACAGAAATGGTTTCTCATTGTTAAGAGTCACGGCATCAGCCTAGGACTAAGGCTGTCAGCAAAAGATGCTCTTCATATCTTGAGGCCTTCAGGACTCTTCTATTTCCTTTTGCGGTGTCTTTCAGCATTGAAATTAAAGATAGCACACTTTAAAATAACTGAAGAAGAATCCCCTTTCTCCTGATAATCTGGATATGAAGGAGGCCAGCACATCTCTTGTGTTTTCCCACATGCCAAGTTTCCAGAACCTAGTGAGTTGCAACAAAGTGATAGATAAGCAAATTCATAAACAGACAGACATTATAGCCTCTTCAGTTAGGGCATAACAGAGCCTGGGTCCAACCACAACTTACTTGTGCAGAACCCCGTGGCAATGAGAACACGTTCACAACTCAGTCAACATCTGCTGTTCCAGTGCTGCTCACTACCTGATGGATCTCCACCACCACTCAAGCCCCAACACAACATGTGAGCAGTCATTCAGACTGCCATTGACATGACTACCAAAACATCTGTCCTCTCTACAGAAGTTCCACATTTCAGGTACCAGCTGCCTCAAATTCCTCAGGGCATGAAAGACACCTATTAGTGCTACTGTCTGCTTCTTGCACTCTCTGTTCATCTGACCCAAAGGAATCACAAGTCTGCTCAAGGTCATCTATGCTCACCTTGTCCTGAGGAGGGGCTGCTGAGGGGGAAAAAAAAAAAAAAAAAGGAAGAGGGCTAAAGGTCTAGCAAGTTAGAGGTCAGAAGGGCCAGGACATCTCCAAACAGAGAGGACAAAATCTCAATACTGGAAATGTATTTACACAGAAATTAAAGCTCCACTAGCTGAATCAGGCCCCATAATGAACCCCAGTGCCCCTGAGCATGCGCATCTTTAGGCCGGGGTGGATTTGTTCAGAACTTCTCAGAGCAAGAACTCTGGTCCTAACCAACCGATGTTGGCGAGGAGCGGGACTTGGCTGGGGTACAGCCGTGAGGCTGTACCTCCCATGCTACGCCCACCAGCCCAGGGCTGTAACACTTACTCGCTACATTGGAAGACAGTGACAGTCCTGTCTCACTGTGATAGGGATGCACCGCAATCTGCGTCATGGATGGGACTGGCACACCAGGGAATGACACTGCTGTAGCTGCCAATGATGGCGTTGTTACCGAGTAAGGGTACTGAGCTCCTATGAACGCTGGATGGACACCCTAAGAAGGAAGACAAGCAACAGTCATATCTACTTTATTTGACCATTTAGAAGTTCAAAACATGATGTCCCCCACACAAAACCCAGAGCATGGGACATCCAATCTTACAAGAAGGAGGAAGCTCAGTAAGCAGCACAGTAACTAACTTGCACCACATGACTATTACATCTGCTTGCTCTTCCTCCATTTAAATCTAATCACTTTGCACAAAAACATTCCAAGAACTTTCAAAAACAGGCAGAAGTTAAAATAACTTTTGTTAATTTTCCCTCTGTAGTCTCTATTTAGTGTCAGGATGACAAACTTTCTGTCAAGTGCCTTGCATATTCTGAGAAACTATAGGGCAATTAAAATTAAAAACTAGTGTTATATTATCTTTTGTATTCTCTTGAGACATTACACGCACCCACAGAAGGCTCCTTATCAGCTCAAAAGCTGAGCTGGGAAGTCTAACTAGGTATCACAAATCAGCAAGTAAGTGAGCACAGAAGCCAAATCTCAAGACATGGCAGGTCCTGCCCCACACGCTCCCCAGCCACAGATACTTCTTCTGGCAGCAGTCACACAAAATTATTGTAAATAAACAAGCTACAGACAAAACTCACCTGCGGGTATGCTGAGCCAGGCACTGGGAAGACAGCTGGACGTGGCATGTGCTGGATAGTGTGTCCGATATACTGGGGATTACAGGGAATGTGAGTCTGAAGGGTGGTGTAAGGGTGGAGGCCCTGCGTGTGTGTGTGCGCCATCGCTGGCCCTGCCATTGTGTGCTGCTGGTACATGGTTGATCCCACAGAGATCACTGGCATGACCGTTGCTGCTGCAGTCACCGCAGCTGCTACTGTTACAGTGGTCGGCTCAGTGGTCACCCGGTTGTCTGTCAACCCTCGTGTTGCTTCGGAGGCAGCCCGCGCACCGCTGGCGCTGCAGCCCGTGGCACCTTCTCTCTGGGCCGGAGTCCCACCAACAGTCTGTTCATAAAGCCAGTACCACTGGTGAGCTACTTCAAAGAGGACTTCTGGGTACACACCACCTCCCTTTGCTGCCTCTTCTACTGCCATACAGGCCTTTTCCAGCATCAGATTGTCCTGAGGGTGGTGAGATAAAAGCAAAACCAGAGGTGAAGTGAAGAATGCAAAACCAGAAACAGAAGAAGGCAAAACTACAACCAGAGAGAAGTACAAGGCACTCTAAAATGACTGATGCTAAGGGGAGCAGCTAGATCACAACCATGCAGCAAAATAACCTCAGCTATTTATTAAGACAAACCTACAGAATTAAGACTAGGGCTATCCAGTAGCAGAGAGGAGCCAAGCCCCCAAGTAACAGTATGTGCCTGATGCTGGCAGTCAGCTTGTGCTAGTCAGCCCTGACGCGATGTTCACCTGTTCCTTGCACTGCACCAGAGCCCTCTGGATCTCATTTGGGTTCAGGGCGTGGGCGTGGGGCAGGCAGCTGAGCGCCAGTTCAGCAGCTGCCCGCACCATGTTGGAGTCTCTGGCCCGCGAGGCTCTGTCTGCCAACGATGCCACCTCCGGGGGTGTCAGATGTCCATCCCAACACTCCACCAAGATGTTCAAGGCTGCGCTACCAATCTCCATAGCCTGCCCTAAGAGTAAAAGAGAAGACTCTCACACTACTGACCATGCCCAACAGAGTTCCTGTCAGCTCTCCCTCAAAAGGAGATACACTCATTACTTCCTTCAGTAGCAGCAACAGAGCCCAGTTGCTCTTCTTACACTTCAAGTCAAATGTAGGTTCATCCTCTCAAAACACAGGGCAGGGAAGAGCCCTTGATAAGCCAGCAGTGAGTGAGGGTGCCATTATCAAAGTTAAGCTAAAGATGCATTTCACACAGTGAGAGGAACTTGCTACAGTTGATTTTAGTACCCAGAAACCACAGCCTGGACTGTTGCTCTATTTCTGTCATGTCAGGAAAACATGAATTTTCAAAGGTGTGTTTTTCAGGCTCTGGAAACCATGTGGGTAGAAAGCAGGCAGTAGGTCTGGGTACAAACAAGGAGGAGGAAAGTGAAACACTGAACACAGCCAAAGAGCACATTCAAACTTTACAAATGTCTATCTCTTTGGCAGACGCCCCAAAGGATAGGTTAAAACCAGTCTGTGTACCTCCTTTTCCCAAAACCTTCTGAGAAAGGTCTGTGGCTCAGAGGACTGAAGCAAAACACTGTGTAAATCACCAGTGCTCAGCCTGTGCTGTCAGCTGTGCCAGCAGCTTACATGACTACCATGGCACATCATCATCATCACATTTGGGAATAAGCTCACCCCCCGCCCCTTCCTGCCCAAAAGCAAGCTTCCCAATGAAGTTCTGCTGTAACCTGTGATCCAGGAGACATGGGAGGAGTAAGTTCGAGAAAGCCAGTTGGGGGACACAAAGTTGTGCAGCCCTAGTGCATACAGCCCGATCTCGAAGGCGCAGAGGTGAAGGTTGCGGTGTGGTCCCTGGTGCCCACCACTGGAAGAAGGGTGGGTGAAGATGGAGGTACTACTGTTTCCACCAGCTTTGATGAGGACTGTCTTGGCCAATTCAAAGTAGAAGTGAGCAGCTGCCTCTGACGGCTGGTTTGGAACATGAGGAGCATGGCTCTCCAGCCGCCTCCCTTTATACCTAGGGGAAACACACAGAGGAAACTTTCAGATAGCAACAATATTCCAAGTTCACTAACTTGGGTGCAGAGTTCCTATTTCAGGATCCAGAGGAGACAAAGCAAACTCTCCCAAGGAAGTACTTCCTGATGCACACATGCCAGTTCCCTGACATCAGGCCTAGAGGTTGACTCTGTGCAGTGACACTATTCATTACCTGCCAACTTCCACAGTCTTTGCACGGGCTCCCCCGCTGGCTCTCCTACTGCCACTGGAAGAGGAAGACCCCAGCGAATCACTCGAAGAACTGCTGATGCTGTCACTGTCCTGTCCTCTGCCCCACGATGTTGTTGCCCACCCCCCGCGTAGTGGTCGCCGACTGAGCGTTGGAGAACTGTCAGAGGTGGTTTCAGGAGCACTGCTGTCAATGCTAGCCATGCCTACAACACCAGAACAAACACAGTACAGTCAGCAGGTAAACTTCTACCCATGTCACCTACACTCCTAAGATCAGTCATGTCAGCAAGCATTTAACTTTGCAAACTAAAAGAGATTAAGTCAGCCAGTTTGGCCACAGATAGCACTGACATTTTACAGTTCTTGGACTAAAAAGCAGAACAATCCAAGAACAATGTGTTTGTCTTTATTTCCTCCTTCACATCGTCCCAGCCCCTCACCCCATCTGCAAAGCTTTATGGCAGAGTATAACAAGAAACAAATATACATACAAAGTTAGGTTCTATAGGTACCCTTCTGGTAGAGGCTGCACAATTTATACAAAGATTTTTCATATCCTCAAGCCTCTAACTTAAACCCTTCTGAAGAGGAGTGTGAGAGGCAGCAGCTCCTCTGAATTTGTTTCTGTACCCAGGAGCACAGTGTTCTGCTCCCAGAGCCCAACAAACATTCCGTTCCAGATAACTAATCCATCACCCAGAACACAGCTGCTGTGAGAAAAGGACACATATGGCAAACTGCAATTCAGAAGAAGGTGGGGAGGAAATCTATGGATCAAAACCTGTTTTGCCGTGCCAAACACCTCAGAGACAATCAACTGTTCCTGTAGTATAGGAAAGGCTGACAAGTGGAATGAAGGAGCAAGGGAACAACTGAAACCCCAGAGCAATGCCTAAGCACAGCCCTAGATGCTGTACAAACTAGTCAGTTCCTACCTGTGTGTTTCTTCTTCTGTCTAACAGGTGAACCCCAGCATCTCCCATTGTATCCACCTCGGTTTCCAAGGGCCAGACGACTGGGCACCTTTCCCTCTTGCTTCAGGACAGTGGACTCACCAGCTGGCTCACAGGGGGACCTCTGAGAGCTCTCTGCATAAACAGGATGGTGACACAGTAAACATTATGGTTTGTTTCTGCATCTCTAAAACCAGATGTGGTCACTTCAGAAGTATAAATATTAAAAGATGCAAGGTGTTTATAAAATGAGTGGTATTTATGAGTAGGATTATCTCAGTTTTCTTTCTGTATTAAGCATTTCATCAGATACCAGGCCAAGAACACTTAAGCTTAACTCAAGATTTGGAAAATTTGCTGCAACTGTGGACGAAGTTTTACAAGAAAAATGCTCCAGCAACCTTAACCTTATTGCATTTATCCTCAGTTATGAGTGATCTTTTTGGGAACAGTTAAGAGAGCATCCACTTTCCAACAGATGTAATGCTTGCCACCGAAGAGCAAGCACAGCTTGAAGAAAATCATACCCCATTTATCTCTAATGACCTTCAGCAATCTTAGTTATTTATCTTGCATGAAGACACCTGACTCAGTATGTGACTTTTTGAACACTGCACCTCTGATACAAACCTAAAAGATAGAAACACAGTAGTTTCATGGTAACTGGCTAACACAGCTGGGTCAGGATAGGAAAGCCTGAAAACTAGCTTGAATTCCTACACAACAATGATGTGTACAGAAATGCATTCAGCCAAACAACAGAGGAATGACAGTCTAGACCAAGCAGCCAGATGGTAATATAAAGTCACTCTGACTACTTCTCAATACAGACAAGAACATAGCATAGCCCTTATAAATCACATCTTACCCTGTGCACTCTTCTCCACAAAGTTCTCAGGACTGCTCTGGACTGCTGGGCTTACACCAGGTTGCTGAGTGACAGAAGTCCCTGTAAGCTGCTGGATAGCTGCAGTGGACTGGGCTGCGTGTTTGGAAGGAGATTTTTGATTTGCTACTGTAGGCTTGCTGGAGGAGTAGAAGGAACTCAGAGTCTGTGGCTTGTGAGTCTGACTCTCTCTGTCCAGGAGTTTGTCTAAAATCTTTAACAGCAAGGAAAAAACAAAGAAGAGCTTTCCAGACAGGTAAGAGAACAGGCATTACACTACGAAACAGTGGGAAAGTACTAAACCAACTTCCTGGTGGACAACAAATTCCATTTGGTTGGAGAAAAATGTTTATTCTCTTGAAAGCAGGCATCATCATCTTGCACTAAAGATTAGCTATGCACAGTTGACAGCCATGTGGCCTGCACTGCTGAGGAAGCAGTGCTTCATTTGTACTCAGTATTATCTCCCTTTTCACTTCAAAAAGTCATTTACTTGGAAAGCATCCAGAACTCACAATACAGAAGTAATTCTGGCACATCAAGGACAGAACAGAGGACTCTATATTTAGTGCCAGTTATTATATGTTCTCGTTTAAGTCACTAAAATTCTGTGCTCATCATCCAAAAAACCCTGTCATACCATTACTGAGAAACTGGCAAAGCCTTTTGAGATTTTCAGACACTAGAGAAATTATCTTCTACTAATCTACAGTAACACTTTCTTATCCTTATTTATTACAGAATTGAGGAACAAGGCATGACCACGTATTTTAGGTTTGTCCATTTCTACTGTTCACTTTCTACATGAAATGAACACCATGAGTGTGACAGAGCACTTATTTTTAATATTTAATATCATAGACTCCCTGTTATTCCCTATAGCAGAGAAGACTAGCAAGAGAGCTTCTCCTTTAGAAGACAGAAAGACACTAAACATATTCTTGCTGGGTAGAAGTGTTTCTGAGTATAAAACAAAAACAAAAAAAACCCTTCCTGAAGCTTCAGCAGTTTTGATATTTTTTTCTCCTTTGGGGCACGGGGCGGGGAAGAGGGGCAGAACTGTACTCTCTCTTGTATGGAAAATTAAGGCACAGGTGGATTGAACTTGTAAATAGAAGAGGTGAGAGATTAACATAAACAAAGGTTTTGCTAGATGCACTGTTCAGCAAGCCAACATCCCTGCAGCAAAACAGAATCAATCCCCATACAACACACAGAGTGCGCATGGAAAACCCCTGGGACAAAGGACTTGTTTAGCAGGTAAGCAAAAGCATTAGATACAGTCAGAAAGCATCCCTCAGCTGGAGCTTAAGAAACCTTTGGTAAGAGTGCCTCTTCCAGGCCAGTGCATACTGTGCAGTCAGATTTTGCATCAGAGAGACAAGAGAAACACAACATACCTTGTAAATCATCAGTACATGACATAGTGACTTAGGCTCACTGAAAAAACTCTGAGATCCATCAAAACCCAAACATGGTTTTCTCTGCACCTCCCCCTCCCCTTTTAAAGGGAGGCTCACCTTCTTCAGCTTAGACTGATCATCCTTGTAAGTAATCATCAGGGCTAGTGCCAGATCACCTTTCTCCCTTCGGGTGCCTTCACACAACAGAGGATGTTCTGCTTCACTGACAGTTGTCTTCATGCCTACAGGCCAGAAAAGAGAGGGATGAAAAGACAAGTGAGCCCATGGGACTACACCACATCCTTAGCACTATATATACACCTCAGACTATTTTATTCATCTCACTGTCAGGCAAAAGAAGAATTTTACCTATTCTACTGTTAACTTCAAAAACAGGTCATGAATAAACAGGAGCTGCTGTCTGTCCCCAGAATACTAAGCTTGCTACAACCATCAGAGCAACCTGATCATAATATGCCATGAAAAAAGAGCCCAGGCAAGTCCACTTCATCTTGAAACAAACTTTTCCAGTTTCTGCAGATGCTACAAGCCAGCATTCCTACACCATACAGAACTCATCTTTGCCCTCCCAGAGACGAGGCAACAGAGGGACAGGCCTTGTTTAATCCATTAAATTCCTTCTTTTGCAGGCAGCTTTAAAACAGGCATATACTATCATCAACATAATGCATATAACCACCGCTTTGTTGCTGAAGCTGCTAAATGAGAGGCGGGAATCCAGTACATGATAATACTCGAGAGTACTTCTGCTAGTCTTTCACCATCTTTGTCTAACCTCTTCTGAAATGACTGCCTTTTGTTCTCTGAAACTACCCATCTCCATCAAAGCCTAGGCAATACCTCTTCCACAACAAAAGAGCAGGAAGAAAGCTAAACTACACTCACTACGTTAACATTCAAGTTCCTGTCCCATATCACCCTTCCATTTTTTACAGCTTTGCAAAGACACCTCAAATCCGATGTACAGAATTTTTCTGCACCTTGCTCTGATAAACTGTGCAAGCCCTTTAATTTTTGTACCAAACTGGAATCAGCTATCATCTCTCACCATCCAAAATGAGGCAGGATGCAGAACATGGATGAGGCAAAACTTATATTGTAAAAGATTCTTACCAAGAGCAGCCACAGCTGCTTCAAAACCAAGCTCTTCATCTCCAGGCATTTCATTATTCCAATTACGACTTGGGGGTCTACAACCTGTAGGAGAAACCACTGAAAGAAGACAAGAGAATTAATGCTCAGCTTTCAGAACTAGGGCCTCAGGGCAAAAGTTGTTTCTGAGCTCTCTGAATTTGCAGAGCTTCCGGTGGTGGTGGTCCTATTCCTAATCCTTTTATCAGTTCCAGGATCACATCACTGCCTTGTTCGCCACACACACACACTTTCTCTCTCTAAACTCAGAAGCCTCCAAACCAGCCAGGTATATGCCAAGTAAGTAATCTAATCCCACATTGTTGGGTTCTTTTTTTCTAAATACTAGATTTATATTATCTTCCTCTGAATATAACCAGCATAAGAGCAGAAAAGTTAATCATTTTAACTATTTTACAAAAGCACACAAACAGTGCTGAAATATGGTAAGTTTCAAATGTAGGCAGAAGAAGAGAGAATTCTTATCTCCAGAGCAGCACGGAAGGAAGAACAAGCAACGGTGTGGGAAGAATCAAGATTAGGTTGTCTTATCCTGAAGACAGTTTCTCTTTGAAACCCTCTCAAGACCTGGAATCTCAGAAAGTTCCCTTTGCACATTCAAACCAATGCAGACAGTACCTGGAGTGCACAGGACATCAAATATAAAGCTAGCCAACATAAGAGGCAGGACTGGACGATAATCACATAATGTTCCTTCTCGAAGTTCTTCAGCTCTTCCTCGAATAGTATTCATCTCATTAGTGACCAAGGGAATCTTCTTCAAGAGGGCTACAATCTCAGACTCCTGATAAGCCAGCTTCACCTGGTTAGTATCCACAGAGAAAGAGAAGAAGGTGTCATCAGCACCATTTTTCCCTATGCATATGTTGAAGTAAAGCAACGTTTTTTATTCGATTATTAAATTACAGTAGCTCTTAGCTCCCAAGCCACCTTTACCATTCCCTCCACAGTGAACGCAGACATTCAAGTTTAATGCAAGTCTTGCCTCAGATTTATGCTTTTACTCATATTACCAGTTTTACCATATTACCAGCAGTTTTTACTCATATTACCATTTTTGAGCTGCATACAGAAAAACGCATCAGCTTTCATAGGAACATCAGGAGAAGTGTTTGGCTAAGTCCCTGGAAAAGATGGCTCACAAGCGTAGGAAAAAGCATGATAAGTTAAGTAATACACCCATTAGAGACGAGGGATTGATTAGCAGCTGAATGGCATGGGGTGACATCCATGTGTGTTAGCACACCAGGATGAAACCTACCACATTTCACTACTCTGTGTCACTCCTGCATTCTCTCCATTTTTAACGTGTGAAAGTGATTGTTTTCCCTGGAACAGCTTAGGTAGCTAGTGACTGCCAATCTCACACTTAATCTTCTAATCAGACTGTAAGAAGTACAGATAATCAGTGGAACAAGTGGACTTGGTGGATTACTAGCAATAATACTCATCTCCAGGGACTGCTCAATCCTGCAGTGAAAGCAAGGTGGCTGCAAATCACATAGACAAGGTCTTAATTGGACACTTCTCTTTTCTAAACAGGAAGCCTAGCAGTAATCAGGCAGTGTCCAAAACAATATGCCTGTGCTGTGCATGTGCTCACAGGCCAACAAATGAAATATCAGGTAAAGCAACAATTTTCAAACATGAAACAATTGCTCCAGTTCACCCTAAGGAATACACTTCAAACCACTTCACCAACATAAACACATACAATTCAGTTTACAAATGGCTTTTTCTTCCCTAGATTAGCTAAGCAAACTGGAAACATATTTGAGATAACAAGAACTAAACTGCTCCAATTGTAATAAAATATTCATAAAATATATTGCCCTCATTTATTGTTCTCATGTCTGTAGCTTCATTGAAATCACAGGCCATTTGGCACTGAGGTCTGATCTTCCTTTCAATGGAGATAAACCCAGATGAAATGATATTTCTAATCAAGTTTCTGGCAGATCAATGTGTGCTTGGGATTTGTGAACACCCCCTTTTGTCCCAATGTAATCAATCTTAAGGAAACATATAAAAGAAAAGCATAACCAAGCTTCAAGAGTTTAAACGGGAACCATATAAACATAAGCATTTAAGCAGCACAATATTTCTTATGGATACTGCCTTTTCAAAATGTTTTGTACCTCCAGAGCCTTGGTAGAAGCAGGTGGTCTCTGCAGCTCCAGAGCAAACATTCCTATTCGAAAGGCCAGGTTGTGGTACTCCAGCCGCTCACTCAACACAGTCAGCAGGAAAGCAGCTTTGGACAAGGTGTTGGTTGCCATCCATGTCTGCTTGCTGGTTGATACTTTGTTCTTTTTGCCCTGTTTGAGAAGGAATTTGTAATCAAGATCAGGCACATGAATGACACCCAGAGAAGTTCAACCCAAAACCAGCATCAATGAAGGGCCCGGAATCACAGTAAATGCGAAATGCCTGGGAATGCTGTTGTATCCATCCTACACCTTCCATCTACATTACCCACCCTTGAAACTACACAACTCTCTACCTTAGTTGGTGGCTGTTCCACTTTGAGATCTGGAGGGTTGGCTAACAGGTCCCTGGCAAGCTCTACAGTTAAGCGACATGCTTCATTGCTGTACCCATGTGCATACAGGGCCTCTGCGCAGGCAAACAGGATCTGCAAGAAAGAACAGATGGTAATATTCAAATCACATTCCCCCAGGCTGGAGCCAGCCTGCTCAAACCACTTGTCTCAAAGCCTTTGCAAACATAATTCACAATTAACCTCAGCAGCAGCTGGTCTCAGAGAACTCCTTCCTCAGTCTTCACCTCTATCCCTTTAAGTGCTCCCCTAAAAAGCATTATCTCACATGATTAGGTCCCATATTCCCTCCAAGTACTATGAGATCAGAGAATAACTCAAAGGAAACTAAAACTCAAATTGACTGACAATAACTATTTCCATGCATCTCCATTTTGGCTGCTTGCTTATATGGGTGCAAGCCCTAAACTTATTTTGAGGTTATTACAGGAATGTGACACCATCTATTTACTTCTTCTCTGGCCTTCCAGAGAACTCCTGCTTACGTAGCTACGTAGCTGGATTTATTTTTTTCCCGCTGGGCATGCCTCAATCTTACTTATTATGAATTTCAGCTCAGTTTTCACAGAATCACAGAATGGCTGAGATTGGAAAGGTCCCCTGGAGGTCATCTGCTCCAAGCCCCCTGCTCAAGCAGGGGACACCTAGACCAGGTTGCCCAGAACCAGGTCCAGGCAGGTTTTGAAGATCTCCAAGGAGGGAGACTCCACCACCTCTCCGGACAACCTGCACCACCACTCAGTCACCCACACACTAAAGTGCTTCCTGATGTTTAGACAGAACCTCCTGTGTTCCAGTTCATGCCCACTGCCTCCTGTCCCAGCACTGGGCACCACTGAAAAGAGCCTGGCTCCATCTTCTTTGCACCTGCCTTCGGGTATTTAAGGACATGGGTAAGATCCCTCCTGAGCCTCCTCTTCTGCAGGCTGAACAGTCCCAGCTCTCTCAGCCTCTCCTCAGAGGAAAGGTGCTGCAGTCCCTTCATCTTGGTGGCCCTCCACTACACTCTTTCCAGCATGTCCAGGTCTCTCTTGTACTGGAGGGGTCCCCAAGCCAGACACAGGTGCGGGCTCACCAACACTGAGTAGAGGGGAAGGATCACCTCTCTTGACCTGCTGGCAATACTTCGCTTAACACAGCCAAGAATATTGTTAGTCTTCTTAGTGACAAGGGCACATTGCTGACTTGTGTTCAACTTGATGTCCCCCAAGACTCCTCAATAATATCCTATACAGCTGCTTTCCAGCTGGGTAGCCCCCAGCACATACTAGTGCCCAGGGTTGTTCCTCCCCAGCTGCAGGACTTTGCAGTTCTCCTTGCTAAATTTCGTGAGATTCTTGTCAGCCCACCTCTCCAGTCGTTCAAGGTCCCTCTGGATGGCAGCACGATCCTCTGGTTTACCCAGCACTCCCCCTGGTTTCACGTCATCTGTGAATTTACTAGGGATGCACACTACCCCATCATCCAGACCATCAATGAAGATGTTGAACAGGACTGGACCCAATACTGGCCTGTGGAGTATTATTCTACCATTTCCAAATGGCTAGAGGAATAAGCAAGCACTGTTTTGCATACATTTCTAAGTTCTGGAGTGCGAGACAGACCAGCTAAAACTGAACACATTTGGAGTGAGCACAGCAAAAGGGAATCAAAGTTGTGAGAAGCAGAGAAGTGTGATACCAATACATTTAAGACTGTAGATACCTTATGATATAATGGGTTATGATGACTTTATAGTTAAGCACTTGCCATAACAACATACTAGGTTAAGTGTGACAGTTGGGAGGATGGTGAGAACATGATGTAATCAATACATGAAAAAAAAAAAAAAAAGGCAAAACAATGTTTTGAACTAGACTCAGCTCACCTCCATCCGGTTTTCCTGCTCCAGAGGCTTTATACCAGCAAATATATCCTGCTCCTCTTCATTCCCCCCTTCAACTTTGTCATCATCTTCCTTGGCTACCTCTTGTGCATTCAGATAGTACACCTGGTAATCGTCTTCCTCTTCTCCATCGTCCCCTCCCCCTGCTGCACCATTCTCTCCTACTTCTTCTGGCTTCAGGCTCACACCGCCGCTGTTCTCGTCTGCAGAAGGCAGATCATCATCACCACTACCCATTTCCCCCACAGGATCCTTGGATGATTTCTTGGCTGTGGAACTGCTCCTGACACTTGGCTCAGGTCCCTCGGAGAAGTACACCCCACCATCCTCCTCAAAGGTATCCCTGTAGCTCCTGCTCAGTGGGCTTTCTGTAAAACTAAATGTGTTGCTGGCTTCTGCCCCCAGAGCCAAGCTGCTGTCATCCAGGCTCATCTCTGCTAAGTCTGGCTCTAGGGAGCTGTCTTCACTGCTCATGCGCCGTTTCCCACTATGTTTACTGGTCAAGCCTTTGCTCACTGGCAATTTGGCTTTGCCCACTGCAGTCTTATACACAGCTTTATCACCTTCTGCTGAAAGTCGCCTCAGAACTCTCTGTGGCATTTCAGACACAACTTTCCGCTTTCCAGTGAGTTCCTTCGGGCGAACCGCTGGCTCCTGGAGAGAGGGACGCAGCCTGTCCCCAGGCTGCAGACATGATCCCCCAGGCTCCTGTCCATGGGCTCTACCAGCCTCGCAAGCAGTTTCTGCACACTGCAATCGGCAGCTCCTCTGCTGGATGGCCTTTACCCAACAGAAAGAGTTCTTCTTGTCAGAGCTGCTATAGGTGATCCCAGGAATGGGATAAGCTTCCTCCCAGTTGAAGTAACAGGCTTCCACAGCTGGCTTGAAACCCTGGAATAGCTTCTCCAGTGATTTCTTGTGCTGACCCCTCTTAACATTATCTATGACTTTCAGCTGCCACTGTCTGAGCTGTGAGCAAAGGTCCCTGCGCCTAAGAGAAGAAGTAAGAGGACAGGTTAGAAAGCAGACACAAAACGCACCACCAACAAACTACCTCTTAACCCACAAAACACCTCCTCCTTTTGATCAGAAAACTCTTCTGCTGAATTAACTATAAACAACATTAATAAGAAGACAGGCTAGAAAAAGGAAACAGGTCTACTAACAACAAAGTCCTGAATAGGCCCATGACATAGAAACAAAACGCAGATAGTGCCATCATGAAAATATGATACAAACTGGGAAGTTTAAAATGAAATGCCATCTGCCCTCTTTATCTGCCTCAGATAAGGCATTAGCCATGTGAGCCTCAGCAGTCTCAGACCAGCAAGTGCCATGAGGAACTGCTGTAGGAATCATTCACCAAACTCAGCACTGGTGTGGCCTCACCTCAAGTACAGCATACAGTTTTTAGCACCACAATATAAAAAGGACATAATAAAACTATTAGAGAGCATCCAAAGGAGAGCTACAAATATGGTGAAGGGTCGAGAGGGCAAGACATACAAGGAGCAGCTGAGGTCCCTTGGTTTGTTCAGCCCAGAGTAGAGCAGGCTGAGGGGAGGCCTCATGGCGGCCTGCAGCTCCCTCACGAGGTAGGCACTGAGCTCTGCTCTCTGGGGACAGCGACAGGACCCGAGGGAACGGCATGGAGCTGGGACAGGGGAGGGTCAGGCTGGGTGTTAGGGAAAGGTTCTTCACCCAGAGGGTGGTCAGGCACTGGGACAGGCTCCCCAGGGCAGTGGTCATGGCACTGAGCCTGACAGTGTTCAAGCAGCATTTGGACATGGCTCTCAGACACATGATTTGGTTTTGGGGTAGTGCTGTGTGGAGCCAGGAGTTGCACTTCATGATCCTTGTGGCTCCCTTCCAACTCAGGATATTCTATAGTTCTGTGATAAAACAGTTTGTAGCAGCTGTGAAATGGCACTGTGAACAACTCCAGTCAAGACTTCCAGTACAACCTATATAGCCTGCCCAGAGAAGTACTATGTCAGATAAGATCACGTAATCTACCTCCTAGGCATGTATCTTTCTTCCCCGATATGCCTATCTAGAGCCCAGCAATTTAATTTAGGCTGTAGCAGGCTGTCCTCTGGAGACTAAACTATTGCAAACCATAGGCACAAAACAAGCAGAACAAAAACTGATGTTTAAACAACTGAGGAAGAAGCAAGCTAGAAGGCTTAAGTTCACTTAAATTACACAGCAGGTAGTCCCACGTTCCACATTATCACACAAAGAACAAAGCGTTTCTGCATTTTGCAGCTCTGAATCTCACATACAGCCTAAGCATGCAAACAAGATAGTCTGAATGGATAACAATGTTTAGACAAACTAGTTCAAGAAGTTTCTAGAAAGTCTTTTAGCTCTGCACCAAGTGTCTCAATCAACTGCCATCTTGTTTCTGCCACAGATCTAAGAGATTTGAGGTACAAGTCCAACACTTCAATCCCCTCGGATTACCCATCAAAAGCTAAAGAAAACCAAACAACATCAAAATGGGGTGACCCAAATAAGGTGAAAAGGGTATTAGAACAAAATAAGCTCAACAGAATAGACTGCTTCTATTTATCTAAAGAAATTAATTCGCAAGGGAGCAGGCCAGTGGGGCTTAACTGAGGAGAGGGTTTTCAGAAGGAAAAAGAAGGAGGGGGAATTACTCAGGAAAGGTAACTTAAGGGTGAGCGCCCACAATGAATTTGGACTTAGGTAGCAAGTCTGCTTATGGTTCACTGGACAGAATAGAAAGGATGGATAGAAGAAGGTTCTTCTGGTGACTATTCAAATCCCAAGAGAATAGGAAATCAAGCAGAAGTATTTCAATTATACATGAACTCAAGTAGATCTGAGCAAATTTGAACTGCACCAGATAACTGGAATGTGAATATATGTAGCATTATTACATATTTTATTAAAAGCCAAAACCTTTTATGATTTTTCTATATAATTTGATTGATGTTTGTGTCTATTTTAAACTTCATTCCCAGTTTCCTACAGTTTTTGACTTGTCTTCATCTGCTGTATTTACCTACTTCATACCATAAACTTTACAAGACAGAAACTGCACACATTTAGTGTCCCTGGTGTACCTTACAAGGATATGGCACTGTACTAACGTTACACAACAATTCACTGAAAGCAAATGCTGTTCACATGTAATTGTATTTAAAATACCATCCTGTTTTCATCTGTTCTGAAAAACTTTTTCTGACTATATATTTCACATTAGACGTTTTCAATACATTTAGCACCCTACACTTCATAGACTGCACATACTAAAAATATTATCACAATGCTGACCACAGTATTTCAATGTGAGGCATCAATATCTCAACTGCTATTCAAGTTGTGCTACATAAAGATGGCAGTGATTTACCAAGGCACACTCTGGTTCAGAAACCTGCATAAGCTTCTCAGTATTTCCTCAGACAATTGAAAACACTGACAGAAAATAATATACCAGTGACACTGTTTGCCAATACGCTGTACAGAATAAGCTCTGTAAGTACACAGAAAGCAAGAAATGGTTCATCTTGAAATAGACAACAGTAAATGATTGCACTAAACAGAAATACATTAAATTGCCAAACAGTTAAATTCAAAAAGCATTAAAGTTTATTAGAAGCCTTTATTACCACTCAAATAAATGTTCTCCACTGGGACACTGAAATGCAGACATACACCCATGTGTGAAGCAAAACTCCCAGAAAACAACAAATTATTCACACTACATGACGTTGCTAAAGGTAAGCAGCAAAAGCAATTAAAGTTAAAGGCAATTACAATGCTCTTCAGCCTTACATAGCACATGCTCCAAACAGACTGGGTAATGGTTGAACAGTCAACGAGGTAATGATATAAACACAGGTCATCTACAGGAAAAAACTCCTGAGTGTGTTTGCACACGACAAAAATAAACGAGAGGTTTCTGTCCGTTGGTTAAAGAGTTCTAGCTCCCATTAGATTACCTGACTTTGGTACTCACCTCTGTGGACTAATAGTTGGGTCTAGGACAGCCAGCCTCCAAAGAACCACCATCTCATCACACATACTCGCACAGGCATGAGCAGCTACTTCTGACTGGCCATTGCTGCGCCCGGTGTGGCCGCTAGCACTGCTGTGTGATGCAGATGTTCTCACACTGTACCACCAGCCGGTTATCTGCAGAAGAAAACGTTCAGTGGAGCTGTGTTGTGGTTAACATCCCACTCCTTGCTCTCACTTAACTACAATACCCACAAGGAAACAGAAGCTGAAGTTAGTACCATGTTTTGATTTGACTTCAAAATAGCTGAGAGCATTAAAGCTGTATTGGTTTGTGAGAACTAAGGGCCTCAATTTTTTTTTCTGTTTGGAAGGCACATGCCCACAGAACAAAACAAAACACTCGCAGGAGGTTCTCTTGCTAGAGGCCTTCACACCTGGAGGGAAAAAGTGAACAAATGTGATAAATGAAGCATTTCCTTTCTCCTGCTCAAAGTTGAAGTATGTGACAAGGTAATAAGGAAACGTGCACTGCATTTTATATTAGAGTGAGATCAGTGTCCTAAACTGCCAAAGAAAACATTTTTCCTAATATTAATTAAAAAATTATCAAAAAATCACTACTTAGACCCATCAAAATATATTTTCTACAACAATAACCAAAGAACCTGAGGTTCTATCACCCAACACATTTCTTTAGGCTTTATAAAAATGACAGCTCATATGTGATGTACTTGCTTAGGAAAAAAATCATTACAATAGATCACCTTGACTGGCCAGAAATCAAAACAAATTTGCTGAACAAAACAGTTCAGACTCCATATATTCGTGTTAAAAGGGTTGACGTATTTCGGGGATACAATGTTGCTGGGACAACACTGAATCAGCACAAGAGCAAGCTACAACATAAATTAAGCGTGGAGCAACATATGCCCATAATGAACATAGGCTGTTAACAAAAAAGTTATTTAGAGATGGATTGTACAGACATGGGATCAGTCACTGATTCAGCCTGGTTCCCCAGAATTTTTTCCTCCATAGCAAAGAGGCTCAGATACCTGTTCATAGTTGAGACACTGGTCAGTCAGAATCTCCAGCAAAGGAGCAGCATTGCTGTCCCGTCTCTTAAACATCTCCCGCACGATAGAAAGCAGGTTCCAGATTCCCTCGGGCTCCCTTCCTCGCAGGGGACGCAGGAGACAGGCCCACTCAGCAGCAGCTGGTGGCTCCGTGGAAGAGAGATACATCGAATTCACATCACTGTGGATAAAACAGAAGTGCAAGGATGAGAAAAAAATGAAATCAAGCAAAGCCACACAAAATCCTGAGTATATGCTATATCCAAAAGTATATTTGCATCTTAAATGGGACAGCCATGCATAACTTAGAAGAGACGACACATAATGAGACTGAGAAAACCACACAAGTAAGGTACTGTGCAAATACAATGTGCTCTACTGAAGTAACATTGGACAAGCGATGCAAAAATACAATCCAGGAAAGGTACCTCGAAACTAAGCATCATTCATGTCATGGAATCATGTAACGGTACATACTATACAGTGAATAAGCGTACAGATTACATGAATATTACATTTTCCCTTCAGTAGGAAACGATTTACCTGAAAACAACAGGCGAGGGTCCACAGAATTTATGAAGGGTTTTCTTTATATTGTCACTCAGAGTAGATTCATCTAAGTACCAAGTGCTTTGATCTGATGCAGAGGGTCCAGCAGTGGGATCTTGACACAAGAACACATACACAGGTTTTGCAGATTTTGAAGAGATTTTCCTCTGGTGCCCAACCACAGAGATTACGGGGAGCATGCAAGCAGTGTTACTCAGTTTATTTCACCCCTTGCAGAACTCACTATTCAGAAATATCTCAAAATGTTATCATTACATTACCTGAACAACTGGCAACACTTAAACAGGAGACATGACTCCCATTTAAAAAAAGCACAGCTAGCCATTCAATGAACTTATTCTATCCCCCTCTGTTTGTCACTGCTAAAGTTACGCCTGAAATACTGTATCCAGTTTTGAATCTTCCAGTCCAGGAATGATACTGAGAAACCAGACAGGATATAGCAGAGGGATACAAAAACAGTGAGGGGAATGGAACACTGATCTACGAGGAGTGGCTTGGGAGTGTTTTGACTAAGAAAAAAAGGGTGAAGGATTATCATTAATAGCCTACAACTACTTGGAGTCACAAACACACACAAACTCTTATTAGCAGTGCAAGACAATAAAAATGGGGTGCTTACATTGGATATCAGGAAAAAAATCTTGACCATAAGGGTAATGCAGTACTAAAACAGCAATACTCTATAACTTCCCTGGTAACCAAGACTTGGCTAAGTTAGCCCAAGACACAGCTAACCCATTTGAGAGTTGCCAATAATCTTGTTTCAAGTAGCAGGTTGGAGAGGTTCACTCCAACCAGCATCAAACAGAAAAATCTTCTGTTAGAAAAGGTGCATTGCCTGATGCTCCCTTCCCCTGAATATACCCCAAGGAGTCCATCATACTAACAATTTCTGGTAGCTGCACCACATGCATGCTTGTACTTTTCCCTTTTACTTTGACCTCCACCTGCAATCCCAGATACTTTGTAACTTATCATTTCAAAAACTCAAAGCAATGGAAATATATCTGCTTCCTATCTTTGACATAGATTACTGAAATAACATATATCAAGGTTACCTGGGGCTCCACACACTGTGTTGATGGCAGTGGACTGAGAAGATAACAGCTCATCGAGCAAGCGCTGAGCAGTTGGAAGAATCTGCAAACGTGAAGGAAACTTTAAATATACACAATATACATAGTGTTTCTTACCCCAATATATGCAGCCAAATATTTGCCTGGATTTTCCTAACTGAAGGACTCACACATCAGAAGTATCAAATACACATTCATGTTTTCAGAAAGGACGGTAGAGGGTGCTAAAGATAATCCAACGGCAAACTAGCTGTTAGAATTCCTTCTCTCCTTTCTCAAAGCAAACCTGTATGCAAGACTTCCTCTCTATGCTCACACCCTAAGAGGTAAACAAAAGCATTGTAGGTTATTAGTTCCTTTCTCATTTCTTGAGGAGGAGACAACAGACTGTGCTACTGCAGCCAGTTTTGGGAGACATGGAAGTGACTGTAGTTGCAGTCACCATTTTCCTGCACTTTGAATGTTCTGTATTTCTTGTTCCAAAATTCATTTCACTAAAAATAATTATTCCACTATTTCCACTATTAGGAACAGAGGAACAAACTGTAAGTTACATCTATACATAACTTTTCAGACAGACTTTAGCTCATTTACTATGCCTTTAGCACAGAGACCATACATATTTTAACTCTGGCTCAGCAGTAAACTAATAAAATCTCAGCACTAAATGAATGCTGTCATAGATTCTGGCCAGTTCATAGCATAAGCAGAGAAAGGTCACACCTGACAGCAAAATCCTGAGTAGACATACACATAATTTGGCCTTATTGAAAGAAAAATGCATAGCAGAAAACTGTTCTTCCCTCACTTTCAGTCTAAGTCTGGGCTGAGAGACCTTAGATCCGTTTAGTCCTTATCATGCACACTAACAACAGGTTGGGCATATAAAATAGTTAGTATTTAAATGACTTGCAGTAGAACATCTGATAATCCCCCACCTCTCTCTGCACAACAACTGCGGTTAAAGATCACACTTATTGTAAAGCAAGGAATATTCAGTACACCTTTATATTTGCAAATAACATGGACTCATCCAAACAGACAGAAGAAAACATTTCAGAAGGATATTTTACATTTCTACAAAACAGAATATAGGCCTTCCAATACCCAAAGGGGGCCTACACGAAAGTTGGGGAGGTACCCTTTGTCAGGGAGTGTAGTGATAGGACAAGGAGTAATGGCTTTAAACTAAATGAGGGTAGATTTAGTTTAGATATAAGGAAGAAATCCTTTACTCAGAGGGTGGTGAGGCACTGGAACAGGTTGCCCAGAGAAGTTGTGGATGCCCCATCCCTGGAGGTGTTCAAGGTCAGTTTGGATGGGGCCCTTGCCAACCTGACCTAGTGGGTGGCATCCCTGCCTAAGACAGAAGGATTGGAAATAGATGATCTTTAAGGTCACTTTCAACTCAAGCCATTCTATGATGGCTATGATGATCCTATGGTCATCTGGAAAGATAGAAATAATTAAATTGTCCAGATGTTCCTGGATGCACAGCTGGTACACATGAAAGGAGAAATAAACCTTGCAAAAAGGAGCAGACAGAATATATGAAAGCATTATATCACACAAGCAAGTCACATGATACTCAGGAAACTAGTAGTACCACTACTGACCTTTTAAAACCCTCCTTTTCAAACAGACTAGTGACATATGACTTTCAGATCTTAAGGAGGGAAGAAAAGCTTTGTCTTTTATGTAACGAAGCAAGAAGCGCACACTGTTGGTGTTTAAATTTGAGCAACAAAAAACAGTTTGTTTGGTTTTTTAATCATTTTCATATTATATGATCTCTCTATTTCCTCTCATAAGAAGATTACTATTTCTGTAGGAAAGTTAGGGGATGTTTTAGCAGTAGAATATCTTAGTGTCCCAGGAACACCATCATAATATAAATTTTAGGCACACACTGACAGTATTGTAAGTCTTAGACCTAATTAATACACACACTACTGAAATGTGACAGATACTCATGTAGGCCAGTGTTTCTCAGCCTTATTTGACTGAGCCATCATAAAAAGTTGCCAAATCTTTATATTCTTAATCTTAAAGCAAACATTTTGCAGTTACTTGGGTATTTTTATGCAATTTGAGCTAGCATTTTAGGCAGATTATGGAAGTGACCTGACCTTGAATTGCATAGATATTTAAGGAATAATAAAGCAGATTTTGTCTTTGACTAACAAAACGTCATGTCTATTACTTTGCATAACCCAAATGATTCTTTTGAATCAACAAGAGGCTGCATTGGGCAAAGTCAAAAGGTCACCATTTGGGTACATTAGAAAGTACCTACCTAGGGTATGTATATACAGTGCATCCCCTATGTAGTCTTCTCCATTTATCCAACCACAAAACACAAAAAGGAATAACCTGTTTTATTCTGACCAAAGTTTTTCACAACTTTGCTTTATTTTACTGGGTTTGAACTTTGCTTCCACAAGCTAAGTGCATATTTATGCTAATACGAATAGATATCGCTCTTCTTTCTTCTTTTAAGACACTTTTAATCTTTTACTTGACAACAGACAATTGTCAAATAATAGAACGGCAAGCTTGAAAAGGGTAAGAACTAAAAGCTTTTCCAGCAACTCACAATCAAATAGCATAACTGGTGATCTTGCAACGAAAGACATCACATAAATTCACCCAAAATAATGATAACTGAATTTAACAAAAAAAAAAAACAGTCCTATTGATCGTCCCGATTTACCTGTTGTGGAAGTTCACTGATTAGGTACTGAGCAAATTTTTGCAATTGGTCTCTTTGTAGCCGAGACAAGGACTCAGAAACAGGTGCTCGTAAGCATACCGCAGATGCCTGAAGAAAGAAAAGGAGATATAAACTGTCATTACCAGGTCAGACATAATGAACCTGTGCCCAGTGAGTGGATAAAGTGTCACAAACAGTGGCTATGTTGATGCATATCATGCTTGGTCTTGACGGACAATTTTTTTCCCCCTGTAATTATGTGAAGTGTTGCAGAAAAGATGCAAATAAGCTGTCTAGGTTTTATCAAAACTGTTTTTAAGAGCTTCTTGTCAAGGAAACTGCTTTAACAGCTGTGCTTAAGATCTGTTGTTGCTAGCAATTGCACAAATACCAGCAGGAATTTCACAAACAAACCTCTAAAACAGGACATTATTCTTTAAGCTTCTGGCAAAGCAACCCGCTCTGTAGGGGACTGTTTCACAGAATCACAACTGCCTCATTTATCTCATTTGAGATTTTGACTTCAATCTTAAAATCACTTCTTCTCCATGTCTTAAAACAATAGATCATAAAATGAATACTAGTTTCTTAACCTTTTTCAATATACAGAATAAAAAGTACCCAAATGAAACCCACATAAAATTTAAGCTGGAAGCAGGAGAGAGCACTTTGGTAATAAAGATGCTTCTGATATTGATTTGTCTACCCAGAGCAATATCCCTTGGCTTGTATCTCACTAGTGTCAGCAGTCAGTATACACAAACATGAAAATGATTTCACTGTCACTTTCAGGTGGAAGAAAGGACAGGGGGGAAAGGGTGATTTCTGTCTTACAGAAGATCCAAACTTTCTGAATGTAGATAGTGTAATTTAGGATTTGTTTCCTATCCTCACTTTTAATATTCACTTTTTACAATGAAAGTCTTTCAAAGCAGAACCTTTTTTTTTTTGCTAATTCTCCTGCTCTAAGTACAAAAAGTATATTGATATTTGAATGAGACTACACCCGAGTATAATTTAATCCTATTATGATTGTCCAGTGTGAAATGTAAACAAGCTTCAGGAGGTTATCAGCACTCATTTAAGAATCTGGAATTAATCATAAATAACCATATTAGATATAAAAGGTTCCATGACAGCAGAGAATCTTCTGTTTCCTTCAATCATCCAAGCTTAATCCTTCCTTAAGATATATTTCTCATTGCTTCCTAAAGACTGAAGAAATAAATCTGTATGCAAGTCTGAACCCTCAACTTGTATGTCTCATGTTGATTCCACCTGTTTTCACCTGGAGTCCCTGGGACAAGAAGTACCTACTTTTCACTCTATACAAGGCCATGCAGAATGCTAGCAGTCAAGCAAAATTATAAAAGTACTGTTTGAAATCTACAAGTAAAAATGACACTTATCTGTCTCACTATGTGTTTAAGTGAACTGGTGAACATAAAGGCCAACTGTGATCAAAATGACTTTTCTTCTGCACTCTCAATGATCAAACAACCTCAAGAAAGAGCTTTCAAATCCCACATTTACCAAGACTTTTAATAAAAAAATAAGTATCGGTGACCTTCCACTCCTGCAGAACTGAAGAAAGAATGAATAATTGTTGCATTTAAAAGAGAAACAGGAAGGGTCCAAAAAGGACTCTGCATCTACTCTTAGCAATTTGCACATTATCAAAGGACATTCTGCAGTTTAGAGCCCCAGTCAATTCACACTGCAGACTGCAACTGTGAGTGCACATTTGCACAATCTGTAACCAAAAGGAGTGCCAAAAACAATTTCCCTAAAGAGAGTGCATGCTGCATAAAATGGTAATGACAAGAAACTCAGAGAAGAGGATGCCTAGGGGAGAGCAGAAGTGTATTTAAAGGCCTACATTGTGTATCCGGAAGAGGCAGAGCGCCACGACATGAGCACACCACTTGGCCCCAGCTCCGCAGGTACAGCTGCATGACGTGATCCTGCATCGGTCAAACATCACTGCCACATTGTATGCACCTTTGGGCGGCACCATCTGTGGGGGTATCACAGTGGCGCTCAGATGGAAACCTGTTAAAATTCAAAAGTCCAAAGTTACTATGCTGGTGCCTGGAAGACAGATTCATAGAGCATGGAAATTTAGGTATGTGGCATTTAAACAGCGAAACTCTATGTCTAGCAATGATACCTACAAGTTAGAATCTCTAGCACTTCTTTCTTACCAATCAGCTGTGGTAGAGTATTAGCAGAGAGGCAAAACACATTGTAAAAGGTTTAAAATTACCAGATTTTAATATATTAAATTTAAATTTTACAAAGAAAAGCAGGACTGGATAAAGCCAGCACTGAAAAGTGGGACTTTTTGATCATGGGGTCAAAGTCAGACTATACATATTTTAGGCATGATTTCTACGTTAATGAACTCTAGCAACAGTGCAAAAGAACAGGTTAGGTGACTTCTTCAGAATTAGTTCCCACTCTATTAATTTTCACAATTCTGCAGTGAACTAAAGAAGGCAGCACTTATATCTGAACACTTACTATCAAGTTATGGCTTCATGGGCTACCAATTTCTCACAAATTATATACCTATTTGAAATTTTGCAAAATCCCACTTTTATAAACCCTGTACTCAGAAAACAAACAAACACTTGCTTAGACTAAAATCACTGAAAAAGGAAATTCTCAAAAATAACACTTAAAAGAATCCAGCCTCGTTTGTTTGTGATCAAACACACAAATTATGAATCTCCTCTCAGGCAGGATAACAAAACACTTTTAACAAGACTTGGCTTCACATAACCTCATGTACAGTGCCTACCAGTTGCACTCAAAATGAGGCTTCCTCTGCAGATAAAGATTATTCAAAGGCACACATATTACAACCAGGAAAAGGCCATCAGGAGCATGAATATTCTGTTTGTCTTTAGGGTTCCAATCACCAGTTAATCATCATTTATAGCAACGAATATCAGGCTCAGAACCTTTATGCTAGTCTTAAATTCAGTTTTAATGCAGCATGGAAAGCACAAAGGGTATCAAAGCCGCAACCAAAATTCAGTTCAACAATCTACTTTAAGTGAAAAAATATGGCTTGTGACAGGTGATTGAAACAGTTTCTCCATCATCAGCACAGGCAAGTACGTTATAAACCCACACTACTAAACTTTTATTATGATATTGTGAGATTATTATAACGATGGTGTTCAAGAATGCATGTGACCTACTAAATCTCATTTAAAACAATGTGCAGTATTTCCTCCTCAAAATACAATCCTCATGCCAATACAAACTTGCTCTTACCTTACTTAACCTTTCTATTTCTCCCGTTAACCAGAATTAAAATCCTCTTCCTGATGTGGGTGATTATTTTGATTAGTACACATAATGCCATCCAAATTCTTCAGCCATTTTAGCAATTGGAACAGAATCAAAACAAAAGAAGGCATCACCACAAAATTACTGCACTGCTTATTACTAGCTACAGTTCTATTTTATATTCCACACTTGGATAATAGAACCCAAACAGTTCAGCTAGTCCTTCTGGTATACTAGAAGCATCTCAGACTAATGCCAAAATGCCCTAATTTTCACAAAAGCAAATTAGGCACTTCACAAATTGTAATTGAAGCAATTCTATTTCACCGAGAAAAAGAAGTATTCTAAAGGTGTTAGAGAAGAGTGGGTCACAGTTATGCACTCTTCTCAAGCTCCTACCGTGACTTTTTTTATTTGTATATGAAGACAGTTAACTGATAAAAGGCAAAGAGGGAAGAACTAGTATAAAGAGAGAGAAAGAAAACTTAAGGGCTTCAGCATGACATATCACAAGCTTCAACTCAAACTGTAGCTTAATGAACACATCCGCTACTGGCACTGCCAATTCAAGCAAATCCGTCTGATTCCTCTGCACTGCCATCTTGCTGTACTGAACAACTGCTTGTGGGATGGTACAGGAAACTAATACCACAATTCAGTCCACTGCACAGCTTATAAAAGTCTGAACCTGCAGAGACTGAAACGGTGACAGTGCAGGGAGACCATTCTGGACTCCCTAACCCAAAACTCCTGTTTAAAGAAATGGCCATCAAACTGTACTTGTTTACAGTGAAACTGCAACTACTTGCAGATTGCAGCTGTTACTTGCCTGCTTAAACGTGAAGACAAGAATCACACTCACTGCACCATGAGCTTACTGACCCAGTTACCCCACGGAGGTCACAAGACCAAGGAGTGTTCTTCCCTCCCATTTACCCCCTGCACTCACTACCTGGTACCAGCTTATCTACTCCATGTATAGCCATACATTTTTTAAAACTAAGTGTACCAGTAGCACTCATTCTACAACTGCATGTAGCCCACCAAAAAAAAATGAGATGTATTTATTTCTATTCTTGGCTAGCTCCGCTCCAGGAGACCTCACAAATGGGCTGCAGGCCAGAGGAATTGCTTTGTCACGAGTCTCGCTACCATTTTTCTTAAATTCTCTGCACAGAGCAAGATTAGCGCTTCTGTGAAAGCATTTAGGCTTCTACACATAAAGTGCATCTTAGACTTCTTACAAGCATGAGATTTACTACTTATAGAATCATTTGGGTTGGAAAAGACCTCTGTGATCACCAAGTCCAACAGTTAACCTATGCATAGACCAAATTTGTCAAGCAGCCAGTACCAACACTTCAGAGGATATTTGGCTAGGATGCACTACACGCAATCTACTGCACTCACGAAGCAGGTCTTATCACAGTGAAGAAGAGGTAGCAGCATACTATCGCCCCTGATACTCAATTAAGACACATGGTTTGATCAAACAGAAATGCTAAAAAAAATCAACTGCTGCCCAGACTAGGTCCCATGAAACACAGATGCCTTGTTTTTGCTCCCCAGCTCCCTGGGCCGGAGCTGCAGCCTGTGGAGAGGAGCCCACGCATGAGCAGGGGATCTGGTAGGAGTTGTTGAATTGACAGCTCTATGGGAGCTGGGGAGACTCTTTCTGGAGCAATCTGTTTCCAAAAGATGGACCCCATGGTATGGACCCATATTAGAGCAGCTCTTGAAGAGCTGCAGCCTGTGGGAAGCCCACACAGGATCAGTTTGGAAAGGATGGCATCCCATGGGAGGGACCCCATGCTGCAGCAGGGGCAGAGAGTGACCATGAAGGAGCAGCCGATGAAGTGTTATAGACTGACCGCAGCCCCATTCATCTGCACTGCCTGGGATAGGAGATAGAAGAGGGTAGATATGGGGGGGGGGGCACATGTTTTTAGCTTGCTTTTAGTTATTGCCTATTAAGAATTATCTCCTTACATGTAGTCTGTTTTGCCTGTGACAGTAACTGGTGAGAAATCTCCCTGTCTTTATCGCAGTCCTTGAGCCCTCTCCTATCATATTTTCTCCCTCTCTTCCTTTGAGGAAGGGGAGCAAGACAGCAGTTGTGGTGAAGTTTAGCTGCCCATCAGAGTGAAACCACCACAGACAGAAGAGCACAAAGCACATTCCAACCTTTGTCCTACTGATCATAATGTCACAATACACTGCTGACTCCCCCCAGAATCAAATCCCCTCTCAAAAAGTTGCTTCATTTTCTTACATTTATTTTCATGTTTGTCAATATATGGAACTCAAAACTGCAACCACACACTGTAAAACCATTTAGAGTAAACAAGTGAACTGACATTCACCCCACATGTACTGCCCCTCTTCTGAGCTGCTATTCAGAGAAAAAAATTATTCCTTAGACAAAGTTCCCCTCCCAAGGAGGAAACAATGCTACTATTTAAACAAAGTTACTTCCTTCCCTTCCACACACAATCCTTTGTTAAGAAGTTCAGTTGCTGTATGCATGGTCAAGAAGTTCCTCCCCTGTGTCATTCACCACCTCCTCTTTTTCCTACTCCTTTCCTCCTCCCCCAAGCATAGGTTTTAAACTAGCATTCCCAGACTTTGCTCATTTAAGTTTTTCTATACCTCCTTTCAATTTTAATTTATTACTGAAACAGGTTTTAACCACAGTCTTAGCACTGTGTATTAAATATTTTGCTCTTTTCCACTATCAAAGTCCCAGGAATTACTGAATTTCTGCCAGTTTCATTGTAACTCATTTTGTCTCTCTTAAACATTTGTCTTCCTGAACTTCAGCCTTAAAGGCCTCTAGCAGCATCTCAGTCTTGACATCGGAGGTCTATGTAGGCAAAATTCAATTTTATTCTATTTAGCTCAGTTTTGTTGATGATCCAAAATTACTATCTGGTCTCACTGACAACTTCAATATACCTTATGTATGAGGAAGTACTTTGCTTCCATTCCCAAGATGCCTGCTATCGTTATTAGAGTAGGCAACAGCCTAGACAAAATTCTTTCAGAAGCTTTACTCCATATTCAGAAAACTGTTTATAAATCTCTTGCAATTTGCATGTACCAATGACTGCCTCCTTCTCCCCCAACTTTTATAGCATGAGTCCCTTTTATACCTTTTAAGGGTTCTTTACCAAATTTATTCATTCCATTGATCACCAAGATTTAGGTATTACTGGTACCAGAGATAGAATAGGCCCATAGAAGTCTCCATCTCTTATCACAGGAAAATACAGGGACTTCCATCCTTAACATTATGCATCTTTTTATATTACCATTTTTCTTCATATAACCAATTCCTACATGATAATTAATAACCTAATTTTGAAGCTTATACTTGCAGAAAAACAATACATCTGCATTGAGCTGGCATGACCCACCTTGATACACTAATGTCCTTATTTCACATAAGCCCTTCTGTCTTACAGCTGTCACTACAAAAACTAACTCAACATTATTACTCACTTCAAAGGATTTCATGAAAAATCCAGAGTCCAGTTCCTTGTTTAAGATAAAATTAGTTTTCATAACTGTAAAATGTAAAATGAGCAAGGTAAGTGAGAAGGTATAAAACCCACTATCCAGCAACAGGGTTTTCCTTCTGCCTTAGTACCACAAGAGTAGCTGTATTATAAATACAATTCTTTTGGTATAAGAATAATATTTAAGACTTGCAAACTTCACCTCTGCCATACATACATGTTAGGCAAGGCATTAATTGGATCAGACTACCAGAAAGCCAAGTTCTCTTTATTAATGAGAAATTTAAGCATTATAGAGACAAAAGCATTCTATAAAGTTTTTCCCAAAATGCTGAGACAGATTAAGGATCTAATTTTTAGGGCATTTCTGTCTTTTCACTCAATTTTACAGTTGAGTTGATTGATGCTGAAATAAACATACTATTTAGCTCAAGACATTACAAAAATACATGTAGCACAGGGTCTAGGATACCAAAAAAGCTAGTTTTGAGACATGGTCATATCACTGCAGATATGGTTTGGGGAATCTTAAATATATTGAGACGTGGAGCTGCAGAGTTCTCACCTATCTGGAGAGGGTCTTTGACTGCCCTCACCCGGAAAAGCTGTTCCCCTCGCTGGAACTCATCTGCACTGCCATTTGCCAAACATGAGTACAATCTGTAAGAGATAAACATAACATACAAAGATCAACTGTTTTTGAGAAACTTCACATTACTATCCTTTTGCATTTCTAACCTAGCTTTAGACAAATATTTACTATCTTCATCTTTAAGATGAAATCTAGCTCTTTTCTGCCATTTCTCCATTACGTTTCAACCATAAAAATCATTAGTCTCTTCCTAAGTGGGTTTGCATACAGCCCCTGACATTTTTAGTAATTTCAGCCTAAAGACTCTGGAATACAAATACATTCACAACCTAAAATCACTTCAAGGTCCAATGTTAGCAGGCAAAAGTAAAATTCCTACTTCTAGATGAGTTACCCACATGATCATGTGAGATTTTTACACCTGTGCTCATCAGAATAACAAGCATGTACAACCAACACCTGGCTTGCTCTAGTCCGTCACAGGTGATCTTCATAACTCTTTATGTGTCAGCACTTCTGACACCACCCCCCCCACCTGATACCAGAATGTTAGGCGAAAGAATCTAAGAATTATCAGGATGATTCTTTCTAAAAGACTATAATACCATACTTTCCCACAGAATTATGGATGCACATTTACACAGGTAGGCATCCTATAGTAAAAAAAAAAAAAAAAAACTTCAGGCAAAATACACTGCTAAAAGATCTAAAAGATCTAATAACAGAGTTCTTGACTACATGCTCAACCAATTTATGTAGAAACATAAGAAATATGGTCATCTCCCTGGCTATATTCACTCTAACCACTGACGTACTCAGCAAATTCCTATTCTCCTACTTACACCAATAAAAAGCTTGCACAGCATATTGAGATATCCCTCCCCAACCATTTCTGAGCTCAGTTAAGTTCTAATTCAAGAAACACATTCAAACTGGACAGAACACTACATAAGACTTAGGAAAGGACAAAACTTTACAAACAGGTTTTTGTCAAGCAAACTAAAGTGTGCATTTAAACTGCTATCGTTTACACACAGAACATGCACATGCATATTTTCTTCCTGGGAGACAGGCAGAGCAGCTCACCCCACAGTAAAAATCCGTATCATGGCATATCCCACATTAACCCATCCACATTTTACAAAATGCATATACCAACAGCAGGAGCCGTGATCATACAGGACATTAAATGGACAGTAATTCTCCTCTAGTGAATAGAATTTTTCCATAAGACAATGAAGCAGAAACAGTATGCATTACCTAATATCTTCCTCATTTTCAGGGAAACTCCAGAAGGCGATCCGAAGCTGCAGTTGCTCAGGCACTGGAGGATAAACTTTCTCCACAACCTCGAATGGAATGTGAAATGCAACCTGTTTTGCAGACAGTTCCACCAATGGGATCACCAGCCCATCTGGCAAGACAAGAAACAAAATGCAATTAACCACTGAGGGAACTAAACTCAACAGAGGCTAAAGAGATCAGAGCAGGCAGCTCTTCCACTTCCTCTCTTATCTCACCAAATACCAATTTTGATAATACAGTAAAATGCAGCACAGAAGTTTTCTGAAGAACTGCCTCCCAACTCTATGTTTGTTTTCAGCCCCTACAAGGCACAGGTAGGAACCCATTCCTGAATATCCAGTCCTTCATCAGGAGAGCTGCACTAGCCTATACAGTGGATGTTGGTAACTCAAACTTTGTCTCCTGACAAAGCTAAAACCATTTAGTAAGACCTGTGGTAAGCAAATACTTCATATATTTTACAATATGGCAGCCAACATCCTGTGAACACCACGTGATTACACAGAGAAGAACTAGTACAATGTATATGCACAAGAGAGCAATGGAAAGATTGTCCAGGAACCTTAGTATTGACTTTTTGGTTACCTTCAGGATTTTGCAGTTTGCAAGGCTTTCATTTAAAAAAAAAAATTGTTTTCTTCCCCTCTCCTCTACCTTTCATCTATCTGTCTTTATATTTCAAGTTCTTTACAAAAGCAACTGGGAATTCACGTTTGTACACTGCTGACTACAGTGAACTTCTGAGGATCTTAACTAAGGGCATAAGAGCCTTCTATAAATAAAATTCATCATGCTCTTTCTACCAAATTACTTTTCACATTTTTAAGCACAGATAAAGATTTCTTATCATGAGGCTAAGGGAACACTATGTTTCTGCTTTGCTCTGAACTACATTACACTCTATAATGAAACACCAGGCTTATGTTCATAGAATCATAGAGTATCCTGAGTTGGAAGGGAGCCACAAGGATCATGGAGTCCAACTCCTGGCTCCACACAGCACCACCCAAAAATCAAACCATGTGTTTGAGAGTAATGTCCAAATGCTGCTTGAACTCTGTCAGGCTTGGTGCCTTGACCACTGCCCTGGGAAGCCTGTCCCAGTGCCCGACCACCCTCTGGGTGAAGAACCTTTCCCTAACACCCAGCCTGACCCTCCCCTGTCCCAGCTCCATGCCGTTCCCTCAGGTCCTGTCGCTGTCCCCAGAGACTCAGTGCCTTCTCCTCCGCTCCCCTCGTGAGGGAGCTGCAGGCCGCCATGAGGCCTCCCCTCAGCCTGCTCTGCTCGGGGCTGAACAAACCAAGGGCCCTCAGTTGCTTCTCATACGTCTTGCCCTCTAAGTACTATATGGGTAATCTTATCTTAAAGGAAATTAAAAAACGTGAAGGAAATTTAGTTCATTAAACAGGACTTTTCCCCACATGAACACATGTTGGCTGTGACCAATGACTGCATTATCTTTCAGGCATTTTTTAGTAACTTCCAGAATAACTTTCTCCATAACTTTACCAGGCACAGAAGTGATACTGACAGGCCTGTAATTATCGGGGTCTTCTTTCATGCCCTTCTTGTAAACTGGAACAATGTTTGCCAGCTTCCAGTTGACTGGGACCTCTCCAGATTCCCAAGACACGACATCAGCCAGCTCTCTGAGTAAACTGGGATGAGTCCCATCGGGCCCCATAGACTTACGTGCATCCACCTAGAGCAGCAAATTCCCCACAAGTTTAGTATTGACTGGGATTTTACTGTTCCCATAGTCACGGTCCTCCAGCTCAGGGCTCTGCCTCGTATCACCAAAGATTTTAAACTCAACTACCGCATGGTCACTATGGACAAGATGGCTGCATATCGCCACTTCACCCACCAGACCCTCTCTGTTAACAAGCAACAGATCTAGGAGGGCCCCTTTCCTAGTCAGCTCCCTTAGCACCTGTACCAAGAAGCTATCACCAAGGTGTTTTAGGAATCTCCTGGACCTGTTTTTATCATCTGTGTGATATTCCCAGTTCACATCTGGCCAGCTGAAGTCATCCATAAGAACAAGGGTGGTAAATCTAGAGGTATCTCATCTCTTAGTTCCTTTGTGATTAATTTATTGGCGTCATCATCCTGGCTGGGTGGCCTATTGAAGACTTCCACAACAACATCCACTTTATTTGCTTGTCCCTTAATCCTTTCCCACAGGCTTTCAACCGTGCCATTGCCAGCTGCAAGCCCCTCCATTATACACAGCGCTAGCCCCTGCCTTGCCTGCCCTGCCTGTCCCTTCTGAAAAGCCTGTAACCACGTATCATAACAAACCAGTCACAGGACTCTTCCCACTAAGTTTTCCTTATGCCAATAACATCATAGCTCTGAGACTGAGACAAGTATTATATCTCCTCTTGTTTGTTCCTCGTGCTGCTTGAATTGGTGTTACTGGTTATTGCACTACCTGCAAGGACCTCACTGCTTTACTGAGATCACCTCCTGTCCTACAGCAGCCTTGGTTCCCTGGCTTCCCAACCCTGTTGCCAAAAGCCTAATTAATTGAGTTTCAGGTATTCAGTGTTACATCTCTTCACCTCCCTAACCAGCTTCTTACCCACCCCTAGAAGCCAGCATGTAAACCAATCTGTCCCTCAGCTTCCCCTCTCCACTCGCCTCCAAGCAACATATCCAGGGAGAGCTGCAGCCCTGATGTCGGCAATGCTTTCTCACCCACTGCCCAGAGACGCCCTCCAGCCAGAGCAGCTGTGAACCAGAGAGGAAGGGAGAAGGCTTTGAAAATGCATACATGCAGCAAAACAGTCAGCATCTCCCCCAGTACTGAACAGACCTATCAAATAGTAGGATTACATAAATATGGAAAGAACATACAGTTTTCAAAAATCCACTTTTATGATTTTTTGATTGCAGTGAAATTAGATTCATTAGGCAGCATTCCCTTCTCACAGATAGAGTCAGTCTTTTACCTTCACAGCATTGTTTCTCCGTTGCCAGTGATTTTTATTCTACATTATAGATGGAGCCTCTGTTTTACCATGCTATAATCCCATCCATAAATGTGAGAGCAGCAGATTGTAAAATGAACAGTGATGGTAAAGTGGATTATTCCTTTCTTTGCAGCAAGGAGATAAACAAGATATGGTGGAAAAGTCATCTCATTTCCACTTTTGACAGCCAACGCAGGTCAGTAAAATAATTACTATTTTTAATTAGTACAACACAATCACCTTAAATATCATTGCTGTTACTGCAGTAGTAGTAGATACAACAGAAGGTGCAAACTGAGGCACATTAATACTTGAAATAACTCCGAGCAATGAAAGGAGAGGTAGTTTTTGTGGGTTTAACCACACTTTTTGTATAGAGGCACTTTATCCAAGTCTTTCATTACACAGTACTAAAAAATAGATAACGCCTACATGACCTCTGTCCACAAAGGTATAACAATTGCAAAAAAAAAAGACTTCAGTATCAGGTGAAATGCCTGTGCATTTTTTCAAAGAGTTGTATGACTACAAGTGGATGGTGTTCCTTTTTACAGCTATTTGCTGTAGATTGTGAAGGTCAGATTAGAAATGCTAAAGTCAAACTGGGTTGACAGAAAAACAGCAAAGCAAAAGCATTCTGCTTATTATTCTATCAGTATGCCTTACTCTTAAAAATACTTTTCTTTATAGTTCCAATGGACTAGGACCTGCATACAATCAGTTACTAGGTCTCAGAAGTGCTAGCAGAGGAACAGTAGTACCAGGAGCACTAGTACAATCACTGCAATTACCCTCCACTCGCTTCATTACACAGCATGGCTGTTCTCTTTCAATCTAAACTAGCTCAAGAAAAATACTTTGACAACCATTACTGAAATTACCTCTCCTGAAAAAACATCTGTATTCCAAGTGAGAAAGAGAGATTGCTAGTACACATAAGAAACTCATGCTTTCTGATGAATCAGACAACTTTGTAGCCCCTGATCTAACAATTTTCAGGACCTTTCTGTCAATAAGGCAGTAGTACTCAACCTCATCACGAGAACCCCACAGTGATTTCTTGCTGTTGCAGGCTATGTCCATTCCCTGCCCACAGGGTACCTCACCCCAAAAAGGGAAGTCAAGACTGAATAACCATCATTAGAGCAATTTATGTACTACATGGTGTACTTCCAACCCTCATCTTTTCTCAAGTGCTTTTCAGACACCAGCAGGGAGTAGGCTGGATAAACAGTCCTGACACCAGCAGGACCCTGCTTCCAGCTGCCACTTTTCCCCACAGATCCCTGCCTCCCTCTCACAATCACATGATATATTAGCAAAAGGCTCCTTTGGAGGAAATAACTTCCCAGGAACCACTCTAGCCAGCGTCCCCTGTTCTTCTGCATCATCTACCAAGATTTCATACTATGAGAAGAAATTGTAGTTTTACTGACGAAGATGAGTCACTTCAGCAGCATTGTGTCAGCTCACAAACTTACATGGCTGCAAAACCCCTTGCCATTGTAGTCTTAAATTGATCATGGATGACAATGACTTTGGGACAAAAAAAATCCACCATAACTGTATGGAAGTCAGCCCTATTTGAGGAGTCTGTTGAATTTACTCTGTAAGAAAGATACTGGGGGTGGTACCAGACATCCCGGCACAGGTAGCACATGACTTTCAGAGCTTTTCTCTTCCTTGTCAAACACTTCTGCTATATTAAGTGAAAAGGACAAGTGGGAAAAGAAGACGGAGTGTAGGAAATAAAACGACTTAAGAGTTGTGTGTGAAAATACAGAATATTGAAGCATTTTGGAACAAATCATAATACTGGAGTATAACCATTTATAAACATCAGAGAATGGATTTGAAATAAAATATTTTAGAGTGCTATGATGGGTAGACTCAGTCACAAACAGTAAGACCAAAACAGATGAGACAATGTACACTATACCAGATGCCAAACACACTTAAGTATTAATCTTTTAGAAACGTAATCAAGAAGAAAAATTCAGATGCCGCCATGGAAATCAACAGTGGGGGAAAAAAAAGAAAAAAGAACTAAAATCTAAGCAAGCCTCTTTTCTTCTAAGGATGGCCTTGCATATGACCAAAGAATTAAACATTGTGCTTTGGGAGGTGAAGATCCTGATTTTCACAGAAGAGTCAATGGACCAGACAACCAGAGACCTCCTCATCTGCTCCAGTGCAAGTCAGCCCCTGACTTTAACAGATTTACACAGTGAACTAAGGTAACTGGTTGACTTTGCATTGACCTCAGCTTTTTCAGCTGTACTGTGTTAGTAGTAATCTGCAGAAGACAGCAGTCAATTAACAATCATAACTATTGCTTCATTGTGCTTTCAGACATTCAGAGCACACAATTTAGACCTCTTCAGAAACAGGTGAAAGCAGTAACACCTGTTGGGGAAAAATAATCTAAAAAGCAATAGTCTTATATGTAAGGCCATGAATCTGCCTAAAATGGTTAATTTTCTATAAGGAAAAGAGCCATGGAAAACAAAGGGTAGGAGATAACTGAAAAGTAGAAAATAAATTTTCAATGATACTTTAAGGATGGCCGAATTCACAGTAGCTAAGCTGGCACATAAGGTGAATACTAAAATTACAAAGTTAAACTGCCCTTAGTTTCAAGGGGGGAGTCCCTAAGGTGAGAGAGACACTTATCTAGCACATGATTAGGCCTCCTGTGAAGTCAGCTGGACAGCCCCAGCTAAGTGCTTAAATTAGACTCTGACTTTCTTTTGAGTCCTAAACAAAATGTTTTCCAAAAGTTTATCTCTAGATACACAAATCTACTATTGGTGAATTCACACCTGCTTGTATCAAAGGTTATTATCAATAAGACAGACAAAAGGTACTCTCAAGTACTACATAAATACATTTTGGGCAAGAACAAAAAATTAAAGTCTGCTAGCAAAGAAAAGGAGAAAGCATGCACTCAGAATACAATGATAAAGACATCAAAGAAGATTGCAAAGAATGTAAAAATTATACAGCAATGAAATCAAAGATGCAACAGAACGTTTACAAACTTGAACAATAGATCTGAGGGAGAAGACTATTTTAAACTGTGAAGCACAATAGCAAGAGTCTCTGCTTCCTCTTGGGAAGCAAACATGATCGCCCAAGCAGAACAAAGGAAACTCTTCAAGTCTTGGAAACATAGGCAACCCTCATCAATTCTGACCTACACATTAAACGACTAGCAAAACCCAAAGCCCAGGTCTAGAAGAGAACTTGAGAAATCATCTAATCTGTACATCCTATCTGAGAGGCAGAACCAAACACATCTAAACCATTTCTGAATAAATTACGTCCCACCCATCTATTGTCACGTGAAACACACAGCTTACATGAGAACCATCCCACCCTTTTTGCTACTGTTTCATGTGAATTACAGGGTTGATTTTTATCACAGTTTTATAATAGCTATAATTATTCCTGCAGGGTAAATAACAGCAACAACAAAACAAAACCAACAACAAAACACACAACAAACCAAACCAAACCAAACCGAGCCCCAAAACAGCTAATGCAAGCTATTCACACACACATGCATTTTCACCAGTGGAAGCAAATTCTGTGCCAGCAGGACTTACTGACATAGGTGTGCTACATTGCTTAACTTTTCCTAGTATAGGGTTGGCTGTAGGAATTGCAGCCAACACTTCTTCATAAAAACAGATCATGTTCCAACTAAGCTACGTTTTCTTCAGTACAATAGTAGAGTTTGCATGACAAAGAGAGAGAGAATAAACTGCTTGAATAATCAGCAAAATAGGGCCAAAGAGAATACAAAGGAGTTATCAAATGGAACTGAAACAAATCCAACTTGGCCAAGCACTGAATGTTATCTAATTACATTATTTCCATTGGGTTACTTCCAGTTGACACATGACCCTAAAAATAAACTATACATACAAGTGAATAAATACAAACACAAGTGAACAAATCTCACAGTATGACATAAGACAGTGCAAAGACAAGACTCATTGTCTTTTTACATATACCTTAAAGAAAACGGGGTGGCATTTCTTAGCAGAACAAGTAAACTACATTGTAAGACATCTTAGGCTGCATTATCTTTTGACAGATCAGTCTACAGCTTTGATTTTATAGCTATCCCTAGCCCACATCTCACATTTCCTCTCACCTCCACCATTGGCCTCAGTCCAAAATGTAACACAGTGGAACAAAGTAATCCAACTATAGATAGAACAAGGAGATGGGGAAAATGGAGTGAGGAACTTCTGTTATCAAAAGTGAAAATGAGAAGAACAGAAAAACTATCAGGAAAAAAGCAGAGTGCAATATTGACCAGTGAAGGAGGTGTGTGCAGGGCTGTCACAAAACTTGTTTTACAAACCTCATTTAAAAAAATGGTAAACATTACATTCCTTTTTACAGGATTTGCTATGTAGAAAGATAAATCTGCCACTGTGGAATGCCACTTAGGCATTTAACTAAAATAAATCAAGCAGATATACATATCAGTAAAGTGCCCCTTGACTTAAGGCAGTTACATATTCTCTCTTATACCCCTTGAAACCAAAAAAAGTGCTGAGAACTCTCAAATACAGGCAGCAGAACAAGCCTTGCATTTAACTATAACATACGTAAATCAAACCTCTTCAAAAATGTTTGTTTTCTTACTGTTTTCTGTACATTTCTTTCCAAAATTCTGCTGTTGGTTTTACTTTAATCTCCCTTTTTTCCTTTCTAAAAATTTATTCTCAGTGTTGATATCTTTAAGAAGTACATGTGAAATCAATATATTCCTTTCTGTCTCCAACGTTGCAACAAATATCAGAAAACTCTGCCTGTCTTGAACTCTGTAATACTCTAAGCTGAATGCTTTGCACAGTTTCCCAAGGTGAACACTGCAGAATGAAACATGACCATTGAAATTAAAAATTTACTCTTCATTTTGAATAAAGATTAGACCCAAGGCATTTAGGCCATTACTTATACTTCTTTCCTTATTATTCTTCCATTTTGCTGCATAATCAATATCCTACAAAAACCAGGATATATGTTTTTTTAAAAATAATCAAAATTCACCTCTGAACTGAGGATAAAACACACGGTACACTGCAAATGCCTGAAAATAGGATATATTCTCTTCCTTCAAAAGCATTTCTCATCCAAAGCTCCTTCCACAAGGCCCCGTTACTTTAGTTCTCTTTCCAAAGAAGAGGCATTCAGTTATGAGCAGAACAATCTCAATGAGTCACAAACACACCACCACCACTCAGTTTTCTGCCACATCAGCATTGTGCCCAGGCAGATCCCAGCCCTGTAAAGTCATCGGAAAGGGAAGATCTTCATAAGCCTTGAACTAATGTACTTGCAGCCCACGGAAGCAGTAAGGGTACATTTCTGTCAGCTTGCTGGTTTGTGGCTTTCAAGCACAGACTTGTGAGACAGGAAGCCAATACCTGTCCTGTACAATTTCCCAAACTTCAGGTCATACTATCAAAAAATGCAGCACATCCATAATACAGTAGTACAGCATACATACAAATAGTGGAATATTAAGAGCATCCTGGAATAGTCTTGGGATAATGATCTTTGGAGTAAATTACCTAAGCACAGTTAAATGGAAGCTTCATGACGCAGTCACAAATGTAGCAGCTATGTTTTCAAAGACATAAAGGAAGAGTTCTTCTCCATCAGAGTTGAAGAGGTATTGCAGCCACTCTACTCTTTGCCAGCAAGACTTTGTGAAATATGAAATACTCAACCACAACCACCAAGCTCCAGAAAAGAAACTAAATACTTACAACACGATGCAAACAAAATAACTAACAGTTTTAAACATACAGAAGACAGAGAGAGAACAAACAATAGCATTATTCACCTTTAAAAACCTATGCCAAAATGTGCCAAAGCTGGGGGAGAGAGGATTTAAGATAAAAACGTTTAAACTAAATTGAACCGCTTGAGAAAATTCCATTGTAAAGGCTCACAGGCAAACTGCTGGAGCAGCTATAAAGCTATAATACGTAGTAAAAGAAATATTAGCTAGACCTGTGCTTAGAATAGACTATCTAATAAAGCACATTAGATAAAAAAGAAAAATCTCACTCAAGATGCCCTCTTTCAGGCTTGTATGGTGATTCTTACAATTAGGAAGTCATTTCCCTCAAAAAATCACCACACTCTGCATTATAATGACCTTTTGGAACCAGACAGCTGGTCTCTGGGCAGTTCATAGTGGACACGCACACACACACATCACAGATTGCTCCAGCACAATTGGAGCAAATTGGTGTTCTCATGGCAGCTCAGCAGACATGCCCAAGACTGAACAAGCACAAAGAGTGTAACTTCTTGCCCCAAATACCAGAGAAGAAACACAAACTGGCAAGCCAAGGGGTGATGAAGCTGTGCTATATAGTCAACCCACAGATGGGGCAATTCAGACCCCAAGACTGAACCGAGACCCTGCAATGTCAGACCTGGACAATTGAATGGACACAAGAAGCTCCCACACACATACCTCCCCACCCTAATCCAGGTCTCGCTTGACTACCTATGGCATGACGCAACCTGAGAGCTGAAGATTCAGCGTAATACTCAAATACAGAGTCCCCGCTGCCTTCAACTGGCATTCCTCTGTTTCAGATTAACAATTCCATGCCATTTTATGCCAAGGGGAAAAGGCAATGTTGTTCCTTGTCAAAGCCAAGCAAACCACAGTGTTGCTAAAAAGTAGGGGGTTCTTTTATTTTACAGATTAAGAAACAAATGTGAAGATGCATGTTCCTGGCTCCTAAACCAGTCAAACAGCGTCAATCTTCAGAAAATAAGCACCTCCTTTACACTAGGACAGCTTCTCTATCAAGTCAAAATAAGGTTTCAGCAATTTGTTTCTCAGATACTACTTCAAACCAATTCTTCTGCAAAACACCTCAGCATTAACAATGCGGCTGCAGTAACAGAGAGCAGCCCACTCTGGAAGAAACTCTTCAATGGAATTCATCTATGCAAGTTGTTCAGATGCTGAGACAGAACAATAAGGTTAGATGAAAAAAAAGGTATTAAGTGAGAAAGTATGCTACAAACGCTGCTGCTGATTGTTAATCAAGCTTGCTCAGAAAAGATGACTGAAAGGAACAGTCTCATTTTAGTGCTCCTTTTGTTTTGTTTCCTTTGAAAATGTTTTTGTTCCTGTTAAAATGTCCACATACTCAGAACAGGCTAGCAAGTGCAGCTAAAGTTTTAAAACCTTAATGGGATCAGTGTTCACAAGACTTTCTTATACCTCTTATTTCCCCCAACTAGAGTTATACAGCTCTGTCTGGTTTTCATAACCATTTTTCAGCAGTGAAATTACACTGAGAATAATGTGGTAGGGTAGCAAATGCAGAGATATATAACACCATGTTGAAAGCAAAAAGGAGAATTTGGGTGAGCCTACATGAGACTGAAGCCACAGAATGACATTTTAATGTACAAAATATTCGAGAAGTGGAACGAGTAACAGAATTTTTTCATTAGGGTATACTACATAACCATCAAGAGATTCATAGCTTTTAAAAATACAAATAAATCCCAGATGGGCAGATTATGGTCAACAACTGGAAACCTCACATTTAACTGACAAACTGCAGCACCTATTACTATACTAATTCCATTGCAACCACAATAAAATTTTAAGAATAGCTATTTATTATTTTATCCAATGCAGAGCCTAATTTTATCACAAGAGAGTGTCCAATTCATCCTTAAAGTCTCTGTTATCTGCAACAAAAGCCATAGCACAAAGTCAAATCTCAGCTCAATTTGGTTTCTGAAAATTGCTTAACACTGTCACAAACAGCTCATATAGGTAGCAAATATGCTACAAATATAAAAAATACTTGGTTGCTCAAACTACCTTTTTGTTCCTGTATTCACACCTCATTTCAAAATCAAGTAAGTATATAATTTGGCTAAATGTATAGACATATCCTGACACCATGACTTCTGTCTCCATGATTAGGAAGCAAGAAAGTATTTTTTCTTTAATGCAGGTCTTAAAATACACCCAAACACCAAAAATCAATACTTTTGTTTGTTTGTTTTGCACGTTAAGTCCTAATAGGTTTGCAAAATACAATACTCGATTACACTCTGGATTTGTGGTGGATAAGCATTTTGTTTTGTTTTCAAGTGTCAGTAAGTTTAAACCTGTTAAGTCCTGCAGGTCTCCTTCTGGTCATCTGAATCGTTTAAAAAAAAATCTGAGAAACTTATTTCACAGTCATTTTTTATACTCACTCTGCATGCATATAGAGCTAAAAAAATAAATAAAACAGCTGACTTAACTTTGCTGTTAGAGAAGTAACATCACCACTGCCCTAATATCAAGCATAGAGACTGCAACCCAGAACAATTTTTGTTAAAGAAGCCAAGCACCTAACGGAGTAGGGATTCTACATGCTCAATTCCTACTCATATTTGGAATCCTACATATTCAACTCCTACTCATATTTAACTCCTACTGGTGGCTGTTTCAATATTAGGGTGAGTTAAAAAGTATTTTATCTTGAGGTTATTGTTTTTAAAGTTACATCTTTGAAATCATAAAGTGTTGAAGTATTAGGCCAGCTTCTCATAATACTTCCACAAGATTTCACAAAGCACAAAAAAAGCTGGTGAGTCTTTATAATCCTATCCAACACCTGATAAGAGAACTAAACCTTAGAAGATGCATGATGGTTGTGTAAGGCCCAAGAGTCTGAACCTACTTCATTTCTAAATCAGTTAAGAGTATACCAAAAATCCCAAAGCCATGTCTCAGCTTCCTCTATAGAATTCTTCATTTCTCCCTATTCTACACAACCATCAGCCACCATCCACTGCTATATAAAATGGTTGTGACTTACCTTCAGAGAAGCATTCTTCTGAGATGCTCTAGCTAGCAGTACCCCTGCTTTTAATGCTAAAACAATGCTGAAAAGAACAAGCAACCACAGATGAATGCAGCAACTACTTAGAATTGAACAGAACAAAATAGTTCAGTTGGAAGGGACATAAAAAGATCATCGAGTCCAACTGCCTGACCACTTCAAGGCTAACCAGAAGTTAAAGCATTTTATTGAGGGCATTATATACATGCCTTTGGAACATTGACAGGCACAGGGCATCAGCCACCTCATTAGAAAGCCTGGTCCAGTGTTTAACCATCCTCAAATTTCTGTTGAATTTCTAGAGATTAGTGTAAAAATGGCTTTTTCTTCCCGCACTCTTTTCAAATTAGCCTTCTCCCTTGAGAATCAGAACCCTTACCTCTGTGTCACACAGATGAGAGGAGAACTGGAGAGACACGGACAGCAGGTTTAACACCCTCTACCAGATCAGCTACTCAAATCTTGTTGTCAGATATCCCAAGCACAAGTTTGTTTGAAACTTCCACAAAATGATTCAGAAACATTATTTCATCCCACAAAATATAGTGTCTACTATAATCGTACTGCAACAACAACCAGAGCAGTGACTGTTACTTTTATCACAACTTAATCAATAAGAAGAAATTACAATTTAATCCAATTCATGCAGTACTGGCATGTATCACAGAATCACAGAATCGTCTAGGTTGGAAGAGACCTCCAAGATTACCCAGTCCAACCTCTGACCTAACACTAACAAGCCCTCCACTAAACCATATCACTAAGCTCTACATCTAAATGTCTTTTAAAGATCTCCAGGGATGGCGACTCAACCACCTCCCTGGGCAGCCCATTCCAATGCCTAACAACCCTTTCAGTAAAGAAGTTCTTCCTAACATCCAACCTCAACCTCCCCTGGCGCAACTTTAGCCTATTCCCCCTCGCCCTATCACCAGGCACGTGGGAGAATAGACCAACTCCCACCTCACTACAGCCTCCTTTAAGGTACCTATAGAGAACAATAAGGTCACCCCTGAGCCTCCTCTTCTCCAGGCTAAACAACCCCAGCTCCCTCAGCCGCTCCTCGTAAGACTTGTTCTCCAAACCCCTCACCAGCTTCGTTGCCCTTCTCTGGACTCTCTCAAGCACCTCCATGTCCTTCTTGTAGCGAGGGGCCCAAAACTGAACACAGTACTGGAGGTGCGGCCACACCAGAGCCGAGTGCAGGGGGACAATCACCTCCCTAGACCTGCTGGCCATGCTGCTTCTTATACAAGCCAAGATGTTGTTGGCCTTCTTGGCCACCTGGGCACACTGCTGGCTCATATTCAGCCGACTGTCAACCAGTACTCCCAGGTCCTTCTCTGCCAGGCAGCTTTCCAACCACTCATCTCCCAGCCTGTAGCGCTGCATGGGATTGTTATGCCCCAGGTGCAGGACCCGGCACTTGGCCTTGTTGAACTTCATACAGTTGACCTCAGCCCATTGGTCCAGCCTATCCAGATCCTCCTGCAGAGCCTTCCTACCCTCGAGCAGATCGACACACGCACCTAACTTGGTGTCGTCTGCAAACTTACTGAGGGTGCACTCAATCCCCTCATCCAGATCATCGATAAAGATATTGAAGAGGACTGGCCCCAGTACTGAGCCCTTGGGGACTCCACTAGTGACCGGCCTCCAACTGGATTTGACTCCATTCACCACAACTCTTTGGGCCCGGCCATCCAGCCAGTTTTTAACCCAACAAAGCGTACGCCAGTCCAAGCCACGAGCAGCCAGTTTTTTGAGGAGAATGTTGTGGAAAACGGTGTCAAAAGCCTTACTGAAGTCAAGGTAGACCACATCCACAGCCTTTCCGACATCCACTAAGCGTGTCACTTTGTCGTAGAAGGAGATCAGGTTCATCAAGCAGGACCTGCCGTTCATAAACCCATGCTGACTGGGCCTGATCACCTGGTTACCCTGTAAGTGCCGCATGATGACACTCAAGATAATCTGCTCCATGAGCTTCCCTGGCACTGACGTCAAACTAACAAGCCTATAGTTCCCCGGGTCTACCCTCCGACCCTTCTTGTAGATGGGCGTCACATTTGCTAGCCGCCAGTCGACTGGGATCTCCCCTGATAGCCAGGACTGCCGATAAATGGTGGAAAGCGGCTTGGCCAGCTCCTCTGCCAGTTCTCTCAGTACCCTCGGGTGGATCCCATCCGGCCCCATCGACTTGCATACATCCAAGTGCTGTAGCAGATCGCCAACCATCTCCTCGTGGATAGTGAGGGCCACATCCTGCTCCCCATCCCCTTCCACCACCTCAGGGCACTGGGTATCCAGAGAACAACTGGTCTTGCCACTAATGACTGAGGCAAAGGCGGCATTAAGCACCTCAGCTTTTTCCTCATCCCTTGTAACTAAGTTTCCCCCTGCATCCAGGAAAGGATGGAGATTCTCCTTAGTCCTCCTTTTTGTGTTGATGTATTTGTAAAAACATTTTTTGTTATCTTTAACAGCAGTAGCCAGATTTAGCTCCAGATGAGCTTTGGCCCTTCTAATTTTGTCCCTGCACAGCCTCTCAACAGCCTTATAGTCCTCGTGAGTGGCCCGCCCTCTTTTCCAAAGATTATAAACCCTCTTTTTTCTCCTGAGCTCAAACCACAACTCTCTGTTCAGCCAGGCCGGTCTTCTTCCACACCGGCTTGTCTTTGGGCACGTGGGAACAGACTGCTCCTGAGCCATTAAGATTTCCTTCTTGAAGAGTGCCCAGCCTTCCTGGACTCCTTTGCCCTTCAGAACCACCTCCCAAGGGACTCTGCCAACCAGTGTCCTGAACAGCTCAAAGTCAGCCCTCCGGAAGTCCAAGACAGCGGTTTTACTGGTCCCCTTCCTGGCTTCACCAAGAATAGAGAATTCTACCATTTCGTGGTCACTCTGCCCAAGACAGCTCCCGACCACCACATCGCCCACCAGTCCGTCACTGTTTGTGAACAGAAGGTCTAGCGGGGCACCTCCCCTGGTAGGCTCTCTAACCAGCTGCGTCAGGAAGCTATCTTCCACGCTCTCCAGAAACCTCCTAGACTTCTTTCTCTGGGCTGTGTTGTGCTTCCAGGATATGTCTGGGAAGTTGAAGTCCCCCACGAGAACAAGCGCTGACGATTTTGCAACTTCTGCCAGCTGCCTGTAGAACTCCCCATCCATCTCCTCATCCTGGTTCGGCGGTCTATAACAGACCCCCACCAGGATGCTTGCCTTGTTGGCCTTCCCACTGATCCTAACCCACAGTGACTCAACCTTATCAGTCCCAGCCTCAAGTTCCACAACATCAAAACACTCTCTAATATAGAGAGCCAAACCACCACCCCTTCTGTGCTGCCTGTCCCTTCCGAAGAGCCGATAGCCAGGCATTGCAGCACTCCAGTCATGAGAGTGGTCCCACCCCGTTTCCGTGATGGCAACCAAGTCATAGCCTGCCTGCTGCACGATGGCTTCCAGTTCCTCTAGTTTGTTACCCATGCTGCGTGCATTAGTGTAGATGCACTTCAGCTGGGCAATTGCCTCCTCTCCCGGCCTTGCCATTGTGCCCCCTGGCACAGCTCCAACAGGCCTTATTTCAACCCCGTCCCCCTTCTTACCTAGTTTAAAGCCCTCTCAATGAGCCCTGCCAGCTCCTGGGCTAGGATCCGTTTTCCCCTTAGAGATAGGGACCCGTCTGCAGCCATCAGGCCGGGTGCCGAGTAAAGCGCCCCATGGTCAAAAAAAACAAAATTTCTGTGTTGGCACCAGCCTCTGAGCCACGTGTTAATCAGGTGGGCTTTCCGTGTCCAGGGAAGATCTGGGGCAGTCTTAGGACTGCTGAACAGACCTAAACCAGAAGAAAAAGGCTGATGCTTTCTGCTACAGGACTTTTTAGAAAATGATGCAAGAAGCAGCTCCTCACAAGAAGCTGCTACAATGTGCATGAAGATGGAGGCAAGCTCCTCAATACACTGTTTTGGAGCAGCTGTTCACTTCTACCCCTCCCAACTTCATCTGTAGTTTCCTATGTCAGGAAGAATACTTTCAGAGACAAAATATCTGAAGGAATCCTCTCTTCAGGGCACTATGACATGTTAATAAGAAAAATAATCACTTCTGTTCTGTTACTCCTTTTTTCACCACTGGTGACCATGACTAAAGAGTTTCAGTATGTCCAAGTAACTAATTGCTGAGTAGATAACCCTCAAAGGTCCTCTTGCACTTTCTAGGCTGAAGAAGAGCCACAGATATGAAAACTTTTTCTGCACTCCAAAGGTCAGCTGGCTGAAGAAGAGATTTACTTTCCTTCCTTACTAACTTGTCCTCATGTCCTTAAAGCATCATAGTTAACATACTCTTCATATATTGGAAACCAGATCTCTAGAAAGAATACTTGATTCAATCATCAGAACCACTGGACAAGGCAAAGGTGTAAAGCTACACATTATATTTAATAACCAAAAAGATGTTTGATAGAGAAAGGGGGGGAGATAAAGGTGAAACCAAAATTCATGATTTCTAAACTCCAGGACAGAAAAACCTGAACTTTCCTCCATCACTAAACTCGAACTCCTAAGATTCTAGTCACTTAAGTTCTGCCTCACAGTTCACATAAAATATTGTTGCAAAAACATACAAGGTACCTAGAGAAAGCATCTGCTCTCAGCATGTCAGGATCTCTCCAAACGCAAGTCAAAACCAGATCAAAACAGAAAGCTGTATTTTCCATTTAACTCTATTGCTTCACCTGTGCAATGACTGTGAAAATCTTGTGCACAGAGCTGCACTGATGAAATTGGAGTATCTGATGTTATGCTGATGCCTTATGCGAGATGAGATCTGTTTGTCTCTCCATAAGCTCTGAATCTCAAGAACAAAATATCAGCAAGCTCTTCTCTCAACTCTCACCCACTCTAACATGACTGAGGTCCAAAAACTGTAATACCAGCATTAGGCAGGCAATGCAGCATTCACAACTTGACAACCTCCTCTGGAAATGCAGACAAGAAAGTTCTTAATCCAATCACCCTTCACCCTTCTGTTTCCCTCCCTGAAAAAAAAAAATAGAACTCATTTCAAAAAAAGAGCAGCCTGGGCAAGCAACTGACAGCTGTTAGAAAACCTAAAATGAACAGCAGATTTTTGTAAAGAAAGACAGACAGTGCCACAAAACACTGTATTCATGCCAGTGCTGGCCAAGGTTTCACAACAAATTGGGCAGCTTGCATTCAGAATAACTCCACAGCTGATGAAGCAGATCAGCTGCAGGCTAAGTCATTTTCCCGGCGCTGTTACCCCTCGCACTCCATGCAGAAGCACACTGCATAACCTGCATTGTGCATTCAGAGCACAGAGATCAAACAGCCTCTGTTTCCTGAAAGGAAGGCTCAGTGCCACCACTTATTTCCACTTCTGCCCCACACAAAGTATTTTATAATCTCAGATTTCAAAATTAACCACTGTGGCCGACAACAAACAAGCAAGTTACAAAGACCACCAGGGACCATATACTATTCTGAACACAGACAGTGGAAGACAAACACAAATCAAAAACCCAGACTGCATCCCAGCTGAGCATCTGTATCAAGAAGTATTGATATGTTTTCTAATGCTGCAAGGATGTCACACAAAACACCATGCAACACACAGTATTTAATGTGTTGCTCTCTACCATTAGTATCCATCCTTAAGTATTACATGCAAAATTAATCTCTAACCAGCTTTTTCCTATGCCTAAATCCCAGAGCGGTATCACTTGGCCTCCAAACAAATGCACTGGCAAACACTGAAGCGCTGCATTACTGAGCTTTATCAGAATGAGATCAGGCCAATTTTATTAGGCTTATGGGAAAGTTATTGGCTGAAAAGAACAGATCAAGGATGAGGCATTCTCATCTCTAGGGTGAAAAAAAATTAAACATCTGTCAGAACCTAAAAGAAGATACCACCTTTTAGTATCACCAGTGCAAAACCATTACAGGTTTAAAAAACTGTTTCCACAGATAGGAGTCAAAAGAAGTTTGATACCTAAAAATATTTCAGAAAAACTCTTACCTGACTCCTATTTTTACTTCCTTTGGTTTTGTTAAAACCTCCCCCAAATCTAACCTTGGGTCTACAGCTTTATGGGAGGTTACAAAGCCCACTCAATGCTATCCCTCAACTCTAGGGTCTCCCAGTGCAGTTGAGAGGTGCAGCACAGCAGCCTGCGACTGGCACGAAGTGCTGCTGCAGGACACAAGCTCCCAAAGACAGCAGTCCCCAGCCTTCCTCAAGCTCTCCATCCCTCAGCAATTACATTTCCTCTCACTAGAAGTAAGACATCTGTCTGATCATTCTTTGGTATCCTGCAGTTGGAAAAAGTTCCATCTCTAACAAGAAATGACTTCTCTTCCACTTCCCTCCCTCCCCTCCCCTAGAGAGGGAACAAAAGGGTGGAGAAGCCACCTCGACACAAAGCTGAGTCTCGAGGAATACAGGAACAGGCCAGCAGCTACACAAGGTTCACAGAGGAGAAACTAATTACAAGTACATCTATCATTTTCAGTGCACAAAAATAATGGCAAATGCAACACAAAAAAGCTGTGAGGCACTGATTAAATACAATCCACTGCATGAATTTGCTTAGTCAGATGGGCAATACCTTCCAGGATATTTCCAACATCACAAGACTGAAGCAAAGTCAACCATCTTCTGAAAATATTTGCAGAAGTCTTGAAGCATTTGCTGCTCATAACCAGTAAGAGAACACTAACTCCCTGTCCTTGAGAAGGTTAAGCAGCTTAGCTGACCCCGCACACGACTGCTTTAAAAGCAATCCATTAGTCAATGAAAACTTCCAAAGGCATTCAGGGTCAAATACAACTAACTTATCTGTGTCAGATCACCTTCCCTTCAAACCATGCACGAAAGTTATATGCAAGTGTAAGTTGCAAATATTTTCACACCTGGCCCATCCAGCTAGCTCCAGAAAATGCATTTACAGCTGCTTTTCCCTTTTTCTCCCATCTCAGCATCAACTGACCTAAATATGAGGTAGCAAATGTAAGTACACGTAATATGCAGAAGAAACTGTAAACAGCTCAAGAGAATTATTAAATGATGCCCTACAGACTTCACCAAGGTATAAGATTCTCATAACAAGTACTCATTTCATTTTTAGAGCTATTAATTACATCTTTACTTAGCAGCAGGATTACAATGAAGCTTAAATGTCAAATACTTAACAATAATTTTTACAGCAGCCATCAGCACTTCCTAAAAGCACCAAACTTAGGCATTCAAGCCATCATCAAGCTCTTCAGTTAGCCTCTAACACGGATTAACAAGGATTCGTGTTTGTACATTCTCCAGAGGATGGGCCAGATGCAAATTTATCAAGTAAGAATTCTAGTACAGGGATATTAAAAAGGAAAAATAAATAAATAAAGGTTAAGTCTCAAGAATAACATTTTGTTAATACATGAAGTCAGACAAATTTGAACATATATCAAGACCTGTAAAAGCTGAAGCCCTTCAAACACAAGAAACAAGACATGGACAGATTCCATAAGGTCACACAACATTCAATGTTCACAGCTTCAGCAAATTTTTTTGTATTTCAAAGAGGAATCTGTCACATACATTGGCAAGATGCCAGTAATAACGGTTCAGCTACACGTAGGCATTGTTTTAATGAATCTATCTAAAAAAAGAGTCCAGATGGTAACTTGGCTACATTCACTTTAAGGCCACCTCACTTTTTCCATTCTTGAATTCTGGCTGGGGAGACATGCTCAAAGCTGGATCTTTAACAATCTTTAGCCTAATGAACAAAAAAGCGGCAATTAACTTTTTGCACCAGTTTATATGGAAAAAAAAAGGGGGGGCGGGGAACAAAAAACTATACTAATTAGATTTTAAAACATCAGTGTTTTCATTTTCAGAGCTCTGCCAGTGCATTAATCCTGTTTACCAGTACTTCTGGGTGGCAAAGAATGATCATCACCTACTTCCATTTTTCTCCTCTCTAAATGAAGAGGAAGCCAGAATTGCTGGCGCAGGTGCTCACCAGCCCACCTCAGTAAATTTCTTAACTCGTGAGGTCTAAATATGTCTGGATGCCCTCCTGTAAATATTCTCATTGCTTGCAGACAAATTCTGTGTAATACTTCTTTTAGCACACAATTTATATTTTTGTAAAAAATGTTGACTTTCCTCCTATTTTTTGGGAGGGTGTCTCTGACCTCCTCTTTCATTTTGTTGAATCTATTCTCCCTTCTCCTGCATGACAGCATCCAACATTTCTCCCATGGACAAACAGGATTTCTTCTGAAGACAGATTTTTTCATCCTCCCTCTATCTTATCCTTTCCTTTTCTTGTACATGCCAATCTCATACAAAAAAAGGAGCTTGAAAGCTCTACTATTTGTCTCACAGCCACAAACTAAACCTAGTGGACCAAAGAAAGGCATAAAAGTCATCGAGGCATCAGGAAATAACACTCAGGTCTACTGCCTGCAGCAGCCAAATGAGGATGTTATGAATTTCTTTAAAGACACTATTCCTGCAACCTTTTCAGGTTTCCCTCTTCTGTGAAAAGAGAATGTCTTAATTTCCAATTTTTTTCAGTGCTGCCAATTTAACAACAGACTTTTATTTAAATACAGAAAAATCAGCACAAAGATTTGCTCGCTGAATATAATGCATCTTAAACGTTTGACCTAGTTTATACTGTTCAATACTTACATTTTCTCCTTTTTTATGTTTTGTTGGAGCAACCTAGAAACACTAATAATTCATAATAGCAATACTATTTCATTAAAAACATATTTTTCACAGCATTATTTTTCTCAAAATATGCAATTCCAGAAGACTTTATGTAACAAGTATAGCCTGAGAGAGTTCCTTTGTTTCATTCTTTTAGAAGACATTATGTTTCCAGCTGTATGTAAGCAAATATAAATGCATTAAACATACTAAAAACGACAGACTTTCCATAAGCCATGCCCTTAACTTTTAAAGCACCGTCAAAAAATGTGGTCAAAGATTCTAGTTTCAGTGTTTTCTGATAAAACTGTTGGAAAACTAGTGTGGCACAATCCATAGCCTTGCCAGAATGTTACTGCCATTCCACAGATGAAGAAACCAAAAAGGACGCATCAAAAAACACACAAATTCAAAGGAGTATGAGAATCTTCTGGTTGGTAACCCTATGCCTTCTGACCCCAGACTACAGGATCAGAGAAGGAAACTTAGAAAAGTGTGATATGGTATTTTAAAATTAGAACTAACATTTTAAATATTTTGTATATTACGCATCATTGTTCTTTAATCTTAAAAAAAAAATCCTAATGTTTTAAACACTTGATATATATGTGCTTTCAATTTTACTTTTGAAGTGTTTAGAAGGGGGTCGCAAAAGAGAAGGAGGGAGGAAAGAGCTTAATACAAATAAAGTGCGTTAAAATAAAGTTGAAAATTAACATTTAGCCATAACACCATTTTAAATTACCTTTACAACTGCTTTTCAGTCTTACAATTGGATAGGTGACAGAAAAAAAGCTGTTGGTAAAGAAAAAAATCTTAAAGAGATGTCTACACTTTAAGAGCTAAAGAATAAATTTGTTTTGACTCTTTGACTTTTTACTTAACGATATGAAAAAAAAACATATCAAAACTAATTATAGATATTTTAATCAGACAAACATTTACCCCAAAACTTTGTTAAAGTATGTAAAACATCTTTTGAAGCTGTACATTCCTTTCTTCCCCTGGAACAAAGTACTGTATAATAACTAGGACACCAGACAATTAAAAGGAGATGGTTTCTGTTCCCAGTTTTATAACTGGTGTACAAGATGTTGGTCAATCACTGACATCCATTTCTATTCCCTCAAAGGTATACTGTAGGGAGGAAGAGTTTTTTTTTATTTGTTTGTTTAAAAGACCACCTTATGACCAGCCATTTACTTTTATTTATTTATTTCTGGTTCATATTTCTTAACATTCAACTGTGTTATCTTTTTCTCAACATACTGGAATAAGTTGTATCACTCAGCAACCACTGACTATCAATAACTTGCTATGGTCAAGAAACCACTCTCCCACTCACTAAACCAAGTTACAGTAATATGTACACATTTCCCTTCAATTCTGTGCAAGTTTAAAACATGTAAGGGCACCTTTGTTACACTTGGGAGCTCGTAGAGTAACTTAACTCTTTTAAAAAACTGGGCATCAAAACCAAGCAAAGGTTCATAAAGTATGCTGTACAAAAAGCAGCTTTCTCAGTTACTCTGAAAATGAATATCCATTTAAGTACTTAAACCATTCCTAATCTTCTACCAAACTTTCATAGCTGTAATTACTGAATTTATATTTGCTTAAAAATGAACTTTACCATAGTTACTACACAAGTTCACTTCTTTTCTCGCTTCTTTTCTCACCAAAGACACAAGAAATTTATACTGCACAAAAGGTGCTATTTTTCCATACACAGGTTATGTTATGACTTTACTGCTGTTCTTCAAACAGAACTGCAATTCCAGACTTGTAAACCTGCATATTAAACTGCATTTAACCGGTGCCTCTTCAAACACAAAGATCATGCCACTATATTAAGCAACACCACTACAGAGTAAGAGGTGTATGAAGCTGACGATAGCCGAATGCAATTTATGAAGCTACCAGGCCACTTCTGCATAGTGAACAAGCCTGCCTGGCTTCTGAAAGCTCCCATCACTTTCTGAACTCAGCAACTTGCAGAAAGATCTCCAATGGTCAAGTGAAGAGTCGCAAAGATTCACCCCCATTGTAGTATGTTAACTCTTCAAAAGCAGACACAGAAAATGCAGGTTTTGACATTGAGTGATCTGCCTACAAATGAAGATGCATCTTGTGAGTAGCCAAGCTCTAATTTTAAATCTCCCAAGGTTTACACTAGGGCAGGAATTACATCTTCTCCTGTACTTTTTAAGAATTATCAGGGGAAAAAGAAAAATCTGGTCTCTTTTGCTCCTGACATAATCAGCAACACTGCAGAAGCAGCAGCAACATTTTCAGTTTCATTCCCCACGGCTTCTCTGATGGGTGACCCCAGACATGCAGAGGGGGCACGGCTCAAAGCACAAGGCTCTCTGCAGTGGCTGTAAGGCACACAAAATTAGTTTCCCACTTGCTCTTCCTGCTTGCAGCACCAGATCATACAAATATTCAAACACATTAATTTAATGAAGAAAACAACTTTTGCTGTCAGCATTCAAAGAAGTGACTTATGCAAGAAACACATGTATAAGCATTAAAAGAAAATGCTGTTTTAACTGTGTTATCCTGAGTAAAATAATCAATGAAAGACATTTGCATTTCATTGTCAAATGAATTTGTCCAGATAACCACATACTTCAAACATGAAGTGTAGCTTGAGGTGCTTTTGTCTTCACTTTGTTTTTTACCTCAGGAAAGAGTTAGTTAACTACATGTAAAAAAAAAAAATCCTTTAGCAATAAAGAACAGGTCAAAGAAAAATAAAATGGTGGGAAGGATGGTGGATATAAAGACATGGATAAGAAACAAAGGAAGAGAGCTTGATCCAGAGCCTAGAATCAAAGCTGAATCCTTGTCACTGCTTCCCTGGAGGTGAGCATGTCACAGAGAAGAACCGCTATAACTTCAGTCCACCTGAAATTCAAAGAGAGGACCTGTGATCTCTGGTCATTCAGCAACACAAGGTGAAAGGAGAGAGAAAACAAACAAAAAGAAAAATCCCTGGGAATCAGGAAGGCCTCCCCGTACAAAGATGAGACATTAAAATATGGAAAGAACGTGCAAGACTTCTCATGAGGAGAAGTTAGTTTAAAGGAAGAGGTCAGAAGACAGCAACAGAGTGACACCATTTAAATTTGGCCATTTAAAATTGCAGTAGTAAAGGTACATCTTTTCCTGATAGCTTCTTTACGTGGTTTCCCCAATTCCATCCCTGAAGAGAAGGGTACACACTTGCAGTTGTCTCAAAAAGGCTCAGGAAAATGCAAAAGAAGTGGCAAACGTGTGGGAGTCATTCAGCTTGTCATCCTCCCAAAAGACAGAGGTATCACTGCTTTATGAAATAAATTTTTGTTTAGTAGAAACTTCTAGACAGCTTCTGAAATCTGCATCCCTGCTCTGAAGCGGTGCATTTAATTATGCCAATCAGTCTTGATAAATGGCAGTCTCCAGAGTTTCTTCAGTACCTTCAGCTCTCATGAACTGACATCACTTTTGCACCTTGCACAACCTCTGCACAACCCTCAACTTGCACTTTTGCGTCTGCTATACAGTTAGTCAACACTACCAAACACTATGTGTAATGGGATAGAGTACGAAAACAGGAAAAATCCACTTACTAGAGTGAGAAAATATAGAGAAACCTATTTTCTACTAGGAGCTAAGCCTTCACTTCCATGTTACCTTTCCTCTTTGGACAGCTAATCTCCGCTCATTTCATAAGCATTTGCAATATCTTCTCACTAACATTCAGATTTTTAATTCCTATGAAGAAACTCATTGGGCAGCTATACAATACTCTCGTTTAACAGTTATTGTTTTTTTTAATGTTATCAGCTAACTTGGACATATCATAACAGATATTTGAGCTAAAACAGATTTGTCACATTATATTACATTAAAAAACACACACACGTAAGATGCATTACATCTGCATCTCCCAGAAGTACAAGCTGATTACATAAGCTCCCTCTCAATACCAGAGGCACAAATAAAGTAGAAAAAAATCAATTGCAGCCATAATACTCAGTAACAGTCAGCAACAAAACTGCAGCAAACCATGGAGTGTTCATTTCCAGATTCCTCAGGCTCTGAGTGGATACTTTGGATGACACCAACACTCTTCTCAACAAAGAACAAGAGTCTGAAGAGCACAGTATAAATTTCAAAGGGAGTATCGGTTTTTCTTGTTTTGTTGTTGGGTTTAGTCTTTTGGTTTGTTTTTGATTTTGAATTGCTCTTTGAGCAAGGGTTAATTTTAACTTATTAAGTTGTTACTGGCAATGCTGAGAAAGAAGTGTTGCTCTCTAAGCTATTTATTCTTTGTCCTTATAAATGAGTGAAAATCAGTCACTGCCATTTTTCCAGTGTAGACACTGTTCCAGCTTTGATCAGGTTGTCTCTCTAAACTGATCACATCCATACCTCAGGCTCTGCCTATTCTCTGCCAACCTTTCCCTCACTATGGCTTGTATTTTTGAGGCACTGTGCCCGGTACTTAACATTGTGGGCATTCCTAACAGTTTGGAAGTACACAAATTTTCTGGGGCTGGATAACAAGAATATTTTGTAAGAGATTACTGCCTGCATCAGTTCTTAGTTTAGTTTAAGGGGTTTTTGCCATATGGTAGGCAGCAGTTAAAGGAAAGAAAAAAAGATCAAGCTTTAGCACTATAATCACTATTGATTACAGTTTCAATGCAACTCGTTATTACACTTCCAATGTAATGCAGTGTGAATGAATAAATGCAAACTGAGCAGAAAGTATTGTGAACACATTATTTAGCAATCCTACAGTATTTACAGCAACTTCTTAAATGTTTGGTAAACACTGATGCTTCAGAAACTGTAAAAGACTGGGTGGGAAAAAGCTTAGACACTTTCAAGAAGAAACAAAGGCGTGGTGGGTTTGGAGCATACTTCAACACGCACTCTAAGACCTCTGTTGCAAAAAATACTCATGTATTGTCATCATAACTGACGACAAAACCTTTCCAGGTATACCAGGCTGATTTCAATTGCCAATAAAAAAAATGCAGCTATTTTTAAAAGTGAGAAGGGAAATCAGACAATCATACTGCCTCTCAGAATGGTTTCCAGGGAACAAAAGACTACCTAGAAAATTGGGGAAATGGCAAAATCATTGGTAGAAAGGTGATAAATTGGTGAAATGTAGCTTGATATAGAAGAAAGTGAGTTAGAGCCATAAACCAACTTGGGGAAGCAGGCAGTTCTTAAAACACTGCAAAGACATTGTTCTTCAAAACGTCTGTTCACATAAACTTCAGCAATTAATTCAGTCTGCCTGTTACATTCTTCAGGTAGCACAACTGCAAGCTTCTCATCAATGATGTATATAGTCAAATATATTACTAGGATTATCTCACTCAAAATGAAAAAAGACGGCTGAAAACAAGTAATCAAGGAAGCCTAGTGTGAGAAGAAGCCATTTCTAAAACAGAGGTACAAAATTATTTAGTAAGTTCTAAACGACTCTTGGTTTTCCCAGAACTGACATGTTTTGCTGAAATTTTGTCTGGAATTTCAGTACAGGTGAATCCATGGAAATTGTGAGGAGTCTCAAAATCCAAGGACATTAAGTGGACACAATGCATTCATCCTTTATATTATCAATCCTACATTTAAAAAGACAACTCCTCTATTGAAAGTAACATATGAGGAATTTATCATAAACCAGTAAAAATCAAGTTGAAGAAAAACAATCAGCTACAGTCCTGTTTTTCTGATGCAACTACTCAAGATACTTGATTTTACAAAGAATTCAGTTCCAAGGATCATATTAGAAAAAATTAGACATTTTTCATTATTTTCATTATAAGACCTTTCATTATTTTTTCTAGCACATTGACAGAGTGACTAACAAATAAGTAAATAGCTCAGCAGTGAACGCTGTCTCTATTTGCAACAAGACTTATTGTTAAATTTGCAGTAAGCATAACCATAATACAGAAAACACCCAAGCACAAAGTAAAATGTTGCAAAAAGTAAAAAAGCTGCAAGTGGTGGGGATGGTGGTTTGTTAGTTTGTTTAAGAAGAAGAATCCTCAGCCAGCAGCACTTCCCTCAGTCTCAAGGGGATTCTTTTTGAACTAATTAAAGAAGAATTGGACTCTCACAAGGACAAACTCGAAACAATTGAAAAAGCTAGAAATTATCTCTATTACATAACTTGTCTGACTGATTACAAATCAAAACACAGGCTGAGTTCCAAACTGGAGGAAAAGGCTAACAGATTATAGTTCCTCTTATTTTCCTGTAGATTTTAAAATCGAAGCTCTCTGTGTCTAACGTCATTTCATGTTTGCATAGGCAGCTACATCACAGGCCACTACAAAATGGTAAACTGTGGAAATAAAAAACACACAAGCTGTACTTAGAATTATCACATTTTAGAAGACTCACTACAACTGACAACCCCAGGATCCAGCAAGTTCTTAACATAAATTATTTTTCTGACTGCAAAAAAAAAATCTCAAAAAGAGGTGTTAAAAATAGTTAGATTTGTACAGGCTTTCTGGAATCCACGCAGATCCCAGATGATGAAAGATTCCAAGTCAGACCAGACTCACTGGCAACACGCTGTGTATAGTAAAGTACCTGCAAGTGTTCCATGTTAGTAATACCATACGTGAACCCATAGAGTGGATAAATAATTATTTAGGTAGCAATCCATGTTCACACACCTCTCAAAATAACCCTGACCAGAGCCTGGGACCGCCAGCAAATGCCTCAACAGCAGGCAACAGCATCCCTTCGGAATGTCTCTCTTGTTAAAGCAAAACTTTAGCACAAACGAATTAAGTCTCCCTACAGATAAAACCTAAAAGGTATGAACCAGATACAAAAACTGCAACCTTTGCCTACACAGGTCTGCAAAACCTGGAACAGCAACATCTCCATATGGTGTAAATAATGACAATTATCACAAATACGATGTTAGCTGCTTAGTTTCCCATGTCAGGAAAGAGACCAAAGATTGCAATTATCTGCAATCTATTGAAGCAATTTTTCATTTTAATGCAACAACTGGATGACAGTAGAGAGAGCAATTGCTGCTTGCTTTTAATTCAGTCAAGAGAGCTAAAGGAACTAGGCCAGGATCCAGAAAAACACAAAATCATACACTGAAGCACTGGAGAGCAGACAACTAAAAGCACCACCACCTTTCCAAGTATCATTCTGACCTGCTGATCTCATACAAACCAGTTTCATACACCACTGTTGAACTACAGATTTTCCACAGCAGCATGTTGTCAAAACTTCAGCTCTTTTCAAACAAGTTAATATACACAACAAGACTTAAAGCAACGTGAAGTTTACTGTGCCCATCCCTTACTTCTGCATCTCAGGATTTACACCCTTAAGAAAACAAATACAATTCCGACACTGCTCACCCTCTTTACACCTTCAGGATGTTCCATATGAAAACCAGTGCATCCCACCAGCAGGAGCAGCATACAGAGCGCTATCCACCTTGGGTGCGTATTCAGCTTTTCTCTCTCTCTCTTTTTTTTTTTTTTTTTTTTTTAAAGTTTCCATCCCACCCTGAACTCTACTACTGACTTGTTGACAGATGCAGACAGTTTCATATCTGGGAGTAGGGACAGTTCTAATCTTTATTAAAAATTTAGAACTTAAGCTACTCTGGAAAGCCTATGGTTAATGCAAAGTGCACTTTCTGGTCCTAATCCAGTGACAAGTGAATGTTTGTCCATAGCATAGCACTGCCAGATTTCAGCACAATTCATTATAAATTGCACTCTCTGTACATGGAAGGCCAACATTCAGAAAAGAATGAAGCTTTGCATTTCAGATAGGGAGATATTAACAAGGCAGCTGATGGTCACGAAGGTCAGCAGTAACAGGAAAAGTACTGACGCTGGACTGAAAAAAAGAAAGGAGATAAAAGGAAGAGCAGAAAGGGCTCGTGTAACTTCTGTTAACTGTATGTCTGGCTCTTCTGAGTGTAAACGCCGCCTGAATTCTAGGGTTACGATGCATCACGATAAAAGACAAATTATATTTTAATTAAAAAAAAATCAAACAAAGATTTAGTAGCTATACCATAAAGATTTTTTTTTAGTTTCTAATGCTGTCTATTTTTGTCTGCTATTAAAAAGAAAAGACTTATCAATGGAAAAGAAATAAAACAACCGTTTTGAAGCAGACACACTGCAGTTTTCTCATTCTTTTGTCACAGACATATGGCCCTCTTGCTTTACTACTACAAAAGAAAGTTTGTTATTTTAATAGAAAAGAGAAAATTAAAGAAAAAAATGAGAAAAATAGATTGCTCTATACAAAGATGCCTGTACATGAGTAGTTTTACAGCAATTATAAAGACCTTTGTGAAACCTTTGAGTAATGCAATCAGTGCAGCTGGGAACCGACCTATGTATAATTATTTCCAAATAAGTTTGTGTTTTTTTTACAGAAGGTTGTTTCTGGATTTCCGAGAGCAAGCCAGAAAATCAACTGAGAAAAGCAGAACTACAATAATACAGAGAACAGGCAGATGAAAAGTCACACAAAAGACTACTTTTTCTTAAGAACCCCAGTAAATTCTCAGTTTCAGTCTTTGTTCAAAAGTTATCCTCACAACTAGCCTGCATTTGACTTCTCTTTGCACTGTTAGTACTTCTGCAGATCTCCTAACCCAGCAACGCCCCCTCACCCCACAACTCCCACACGTCCAGAGAACAGCCCGAGGGAACCGTGTGATCTAACCTTTCATTTTGACAGTGGGAGAATTGGGTCCAGCTGACTGCTTCCTCCATCCTCTCCAGTTCTGGCAAAGGCTCTCTGCCTCAGAGATGAAGGAACAAAGAGAGTCCTCTTCAAAGTGATCAGAGTCTTCAAAGGAAAACCTCTCCCCGTCCTCCCACTCGGCAAACATGAGTTCCATCACATCCGACAAGCAACGTGGGGGGAAAAAAAAGAAACAGAACTGCTCGCTTTAACAGGTGGAGGGACTTGAGGACTCGTGTAATGCTTAAAATCTCGATTCCGTTCAGGTCCCCATACTACGGTACCAGGAGAAACGGAGCAAGTGTTGTCTTGAAGTGGGAGAAGCAGGAAACCATCGCAAACTAACGGGCGCTTGTAAAAAATCCCAGGAGACAAGTTTCGCTTTGTTTAAAAAAAGTTTAAAAAAAAAACAACGTGTATGTCCGCAACGTGTATCAGAGCCTGGAGGTGTGGCTCGGGTGTGCAGAGGTGCTTCCAGCGCGTGTGACACGCGGAGCCCGGCCACTTCCAGCGCCGGGCGCCCCCGAGCCGGCCGGGCGGGGCGCGGAGCCGCTGTCCCTGAGCTCGTGCTTTGCTCACTCTCAGTACACCAAAACCCACCCGGCGGCCCGGGTCCGGGGGAGCGACGCCTGTGGGGCGGGGGCCAACTTCCCCCCGGCTGCCCGGCGCCGTAAAAACGCCCCCGGGGCGGAGGCAGCGCGGCCTCCCGGCGGCTCGGCACCGCCACCGTCACCGGCGGCCGGCGGACAGCGGCTCCAGCCTCATGGGGGCGCGGGCGGCGGGCGGAGAGAGCCCGGCGATAGGCGATGGGGGCCGGGGGCGGCCGCCGCCGCTGTCGCCGCGGCTGGAGCCCGCGCTCCTAGGGGCCCATGGTCGCCGGGGCCCCGTGCGCGGATGCCTCCTCCCGTGCCCGGCCCAGCGGCGGTTCACGGTCCTGGCGCGGTAACGGCGGCGGCGGCGAGTGGGTGCCCGGCGCGGGCACCAAGATGGCTCCGCGCTTCCCAGCTTCACCTGCGACACCCCCCCGCCAGCTGAGCCCCGCTTCCGCCGCCGCGCTTCCGGCTTCCGCCGCTAGGCAGCCGCGCGGGGCATGACGGGGGGGAGGAAACGGCTCGCTGAGGGGCTGCCCGGGGCGATGCGCCCGTGAAGGGATCCCCGCGGTGGAGTCTCCTTCTTTTTTCTGTTTTCCCCCTTTTTAAGATAACCATAGGCAGTGAGGGAGCACAGCTTGTGCTAAAACACACCTCTTGTCCCCAGCATATACCACAAATATTTCACCCGAGGTAGAAATAATAGCTACGGTCACCTAAACAGGGATGAAGGAAACATTAAGCTGCCCAACACCATTTTCACTTGGTGTTCTGTTTTGTTTTTGTTTTAAATGCATCTTTTAAGAAAGAAAACTGAGTTTAAAAATAAAAAAATAAGACATGAGGGGAATACTGCTCGTACAGGAATAAGTAGAAGGAGCTGTATTCAAAAATAAAGAGTCCAACAGCACCGGCCTCTTGTCTCAGGCCAAAAAATCTCCTTTCTCTCCACCAGAGCCTGGAGGGAAGGAGGCAGGTGCCTGGGGAGTTGGAGGAGTCTGTACAACTCTGAAATTAAAAATAAGAAAGTACCTCCCATCCCAGTTACGTGAGGAGTTACGTTAGGTTTACACAATATACCTACTCTGAAACCAGAAGGCTTTATTTTGAGCTTTTTCTATAATTCTGTTTTATTTTGGAGACCTATTTAATTGTTTCATTGTGAGAGTAGGCTGGTGTAAAACCTAATGGTAAATTTTCTCTGTAAGTTGAGTAAGCATCAGCTGAGCAACCGCAGGCTGGACCTGCATCTTCCTTCCTGTATTTGTACAGAGGAAAAAAAAAACTCATAGGAAAAAGAAGAGCTAAGGAAAACAGAATGAAGTATTAGGAAACTATTCCTAGAGCTGAGAGAAACTGAAGTGCTCTGTCTGAGAACACTTAGCATGTTACTCATCTTAATTCACCGTAGTCCTCAATCAAAAAAAAAAAAGAAAAGAAAAAAAAGAAAAGATAATTGATGAAACCTCATAGTGGGTCTCAAGAGATACCCCTTGGACCTTAAGGGAAACTATAATGCTTACCAGTATAGAGTTTAAGATCTCAAACACAGAAATGTGCATTAATAAAATGTCCATCAACTGTAAAAAGTATGTTTACCTGTATAAATGTCAGATCCTTCAGTGCTTCCTACCAGTAAGGAAAAAGGGAGCAGTCCACAGCTTCTTAATCCTCAAATCTTTCTTCTATACTTCATCTGACTTAATATGTTGCTTGTCCAAAGTGGCTGTTCTAAAAATACTTGTACAATTCCTTTAAGGGATCTTCTTGAGGAGATATCTGGGGTAACAGATACATGATAAATGTAGTCTCTGCATGTCTTTTTACAGAAATCATTTTTTTGCTAAATAAACTCTCACAACACTAGTAGGCTCCCCATGCTTTTTTCTCAGATATTTTTTTGCCAACAGGTTGCCTGTATACATTTTTATTTCACAGGAAGAGCTCATTGATAGCCATGCATACATGCATATGGCATATCTGAAGGGTGGTACTATCCCTAATAGTCTGTTATACAAGAATGTATGTATTAAATCCTCTTAAAATCAATTCAGGAGCTCTGAAATTCACACTTTTCCTTTTGGGAGGGGAAGGGGCGTGGAGCCTAGAACCTGTTTTTCAGCTAGCCAGAAATGCTATTAATTAACAATAGTTGCTGTAATTACCGTGTGAGCTAATGACAGTCAGTCAGGTAGTTAGGTAACTACTGTCCCTTTTTACAGTGTGCAGGGGCAAGCAGAAAATGATATTCTTTAGAACCTGGTGATTTAGAGCTTCAAGCAGAGTAAAATTCTGTACCCCTAGTTCTACAAAGTCAAAACGTTTAGACCTTGGCTTCATAAAGATAACAATGACAGGATACTTAACATCCTCAAAAACACAACAGCAGGGTGTCAAATGCTGACTCTACTGATAAAAAGTTGTCTGAAGGAGTATCTTCATCAGTGTGACCCTAGCATGTACCCTATTCTTCTCCACACTTGGTACCTCACCATCCCGCCCAGGGGTTCCTTTCCATTTTCAATGATATGAGGTTTAGGAACCTGAATATCACTTCTCTCTCTCCCCGCCTCCCGCCCTCCCCCCCCCCCCCACCTTGAGAGAGTAGATTCAGAGGTACTCTCTCACTCAAGAATTTACCAGAGTTGGGGGTTTGTTAAGCTCCTACCAAATGACTTCAATTAAGACTAGCTGTCTCAAAATGCAATACAATAACTAGCCATTAAAAAAAAAAAAAAAAAAAAAAACTAATCAACCCAAATGTGGCCTAAAGTCATAGCCAGGCTTGAAACAACAGTAGGTCACAGTGCAGAGTGCAGATCTGAAGATTTTTCTTCAACTTTCTGATGAAGGACAATTTTCCTCAGACATAGCCCACAACAATATTACTAGATAGAGGTACCAGAGCTGTTTGGTTTGGGGAGGAAGGAATTCCCATGCATGGTCCAATATGAGAATTTGAGGAAAGATGTAGTTTGACACAAAATCCATGCTCAGATGTTCATGTAGACACCTTAGGGACCTGAACCAATGCAGAGTACTGGTTCTAAGCTGGGCTCACAAGAGGACTGTCAGTAATGAATTATTCTGTTTCATGGCATGAGGAGGATTATCACTTCTTAAACTAAGATGCAGAAATAATTCCTAAATTCAACAGCATGTGGGTCTCCCCAAGTCCAAGGACAATTTGCATCCTCTATTGGGAAGACAGAAGACAAGAATACAATGACAGAAGACTATGGAGGAGCAGGATCATACTTCCAATGTCAAGTATCTGAATCAGATGCTACAGGAAGATGCCTAGCTTCTAGAAAGTATGCATACCACTACTCCAAGCATAAAAGCCTTGCTTAGTGGGTCCCTTCATTGATTTGGGAATTTGGAATGGTTCTGTTTTGTCTTGGTTTGTTTCTAGGTGTTCTGCCAAGCACCAGGCTCTTTGCCAAGGAGCAGCTCTCAGGCTCTTCACTCCCACCACTTCTGTCCGAGTGTGTACTTCTACTGCATGCCATGCTCCCAGGCTCGTGTCACGGCCACAGCTCCCCAGCCTGTCCACCTCGGCAGGGTATGCCCACCATGCTCTCTCTTCAGCCTTAGTATGGCATCCAGTGCTGCCCTACCCCAGGTATTCCACATACTTTCTGCTGAACTTCCTGTGGCTGGTGCAGCTGACAACTCTTAAACAGATGAACAGATACATGCACAGAAAGGACAAATTGAATTTCTACAGTGGGCACAAAATTTCGTATAACAAAGCAATGCCCTTTTACCACAGAGTTGTTGCCTGTTCCTCAGTGCTGAATACAGACAGAAAACAAAGAGGTAAAAATGGCTTTTCCTGTTTTCACCATGTTACTGGCTGGTCAGTGCCTGGATGTAAATGGCATCCTGACAGTTTTGGTGTTTCGCCCAAGACTTGTCCCCATGTTGCAGCTAACATCGGTAGCAGGTTCTTCTTCCAAGGGACCTACTATACACATCCCCACAATGCAACAAAGTCAATGTCCTGTAGAGCGCTTGGCAGATGGGCAGAGGCAGGACACCATGCAAGCCAGGTACCTGGCAATATGCTGTATCACATAACAGCAAGTTCTGTCTCATATGCTCTTGCTAATCTGGCAGAAAAGTTGTCTTGCACTGATACACAGATGGATCAAATTTGTACTGCCAAATGAGCTGTTAGTGCACAGCACCAGCAGTAATTAGAGACACACCTTACTGACAATGGAAGTTCTGATGGTTTACATCAATAGCAGTCTGGGTCATGAGCTTTGATACATTGCAGAGAATCTCTGCCCTATGAGAAATCAGAAATACCTGAAGGTATCACAATATTTTATGAAATGTTGCATGAAAGAAGGGTTTGACCTGCAGGAACAGAACTGGTGAGGAAAAATGATTTAGAAGACGGTGGGAGTCAAATAGAATCTAAAAATACAGCTGAAATTTTGAACCGTGTTTTGACAGTTAAAAGGAGATGAAAGTAGAGCAAACTAAGAAACTAAAGATTTTGTCCACAGAATGAAGAGAGAACTAGGGGTGAGATTCTGCACCCTGACATGACCTGTTGTAGGACTTGAAATAGCATTAATAGGCAGGGAGATACTTATGGCATAAACCTAGTGCTGCTCACTGATATCTTCTGTCAACATTATATGCAACACAACACTATTAGCTCTTAGCAGAATCCAGTAGAAAACACAAGTTGCAACAAGAAAAGACAGAGGACAGAAGAAATGGCAGAGAGCTTTACTAATGTGACTTGCTTCATATTATAAGGGGGTTTCAGCACATTATGTTTACCTATATTAAACTGGAGCAATCCTCATTCACATTCCTTCTCCTTCCAGCTTTCATGTATCACAAGTTGCAGAAATTTCCAAATAAATCTTGCTTCCACTTTCTCAAACATCACAGGCTGAAAGCATGAAAGAGGTGATGAAAGTAGTGAGACAAGCAAAGCAGGCAAACAAATTTGCACTTCTACCTTAAAATGCACATCAGGAGACTGAAAAAAAAATATGTCTTCTGGCCTGTGCAGACCAGATTTGGGTGTGTTCTTTCTCTGGCCAACATGAGGGAATGCAGGGGTGATTGCTAGCTTCTCCTTGTCCTCAGGGCTATGGCTTGGAAAGGCACAGTTCATAAACACTCATTCATCTTTTTCCAGTCAATGTATTGCATGAGACAGGCATGCATTTTCCCTTGTGGATCTCCCAAAAGACAGAAGCCATAGTCACTGCTGAGGAGGCTGTGAAAAATAGTATCTGATGATTTCATCAGTGCTCTGCTAGCAGGACAAAAATTCAATAAGAAATTCTGCAGAGATGACAAAATTGCAACTAGGATGTTTTTTTCTTTACAGGGATGTACTTTTTTTTTATCTTTCTCTTTCATTTCAGAGGAGTGAAATTACTGTTCAAAATTCTTTTGCATCTATTACATGCAATTTTCAGAATGCAGCATCTCATATTAGAAAGACAAGCAGTCACACATACCCTAAAGCAGAATTGCAACATACACATTTGTTTCCTGTCTTAAGGTCTCACCAGGGACTGAAAATCAAGGAGAGTCTGTGTTGCACCCCAGAAGTGTCTGCTTTTCACTGATGAGTCATGTGGTACTCTGTCAGTCACATCCAGTGCGTTTTTATTCCTCAATGCACAGAAAGTAAAACACATCCTTGGTATGGCTGGAATCTAACAGACTCAATAACAAATAAAACACTCTTGAGATTTTATCACTGCTAATGCAATGAGACCCAGCTGTTCAGCTACGTTCTGAATCTGCAAGATTTCATTGTCTTTCCACATGCAGTCATGCAATCAGAAATGACAAGTAAAGGTAAATTTTTAAAGCACATATATGGCTTTGTTTCCAAGTAAAACACTGGTTGTGCAGAATTGTGGTTCTTGTGCTCTGGCATCATGACATTATGGTAAACTGCAGACAATTTTTGTATCTTCAGTTCCTGTTCCTTGGAAAGTGATGGTGATAGGACAGCAGTCTGTTTTGAAAAATCGCTTCTCCTAGAAGACCACTGCTTCATGATATATCAATCACTGTTAATAATAAATATCAAATACCTCCAGAGAAATCACAACCAACCACCATTGTTATTTATTTCAAAGCACTGGAACTGGAGAACAGATAGAGCAAATATTGTTATAACACAAAATAAGGGACAGCACACAGCCCATTCTCATTTGATCTACGTTTAACTACACAAGTGCCTGTGCAAGAAGGACAGAGCTTTCTCAGACACTGAATACAACGAAGCTGAAAGCAAAACTACCCTGAGGAATCAGAAGCTCTGGAAAACAAGTTTCCTCCATTTAGATTGAGCAGTTTCCAATCTTCAGTTAATCCTATTCACAGAAGAATTTGATCTGATAGTGTCAGAGGTTCTCTCTTTGAAATTGTATATAATGGGAACATATGCCTAATATTAAAGCCTTATTAAAAAATGAATTCACTATTTGTGAGATGAATTACTGTTACATACATGGAAAATGGATTCATTAGGGGGACACTTTGCAACAGCTGTTAAAATTATTGTTATAATGCAGACTACAATTGTGGCTGAGGTCTCATGTATGAACTATTATGCTTCAGAAAGCATAAGATGCTGTTTATAGATAATGATGTCTGTAGGGATTACTGAGCATATTTAGTCTGGCCTCTTGTATTTCAAAGGTTAGAAGTATATATTCCTCTTTCCCTTACAGTAAACTATAGGAGCATTTGTTTTCTTTTTCACACTTTGTTCATTCTTCTGCCACTGCCAAAACTGTCTGGCAGGATCTAATATGCAACATATATTCACAGATAAATTAAAGAAGTAGCATCAAGCTAAAAGGAACTGCAAAGAGATGTTCTACATTTCTCAAAGAAAAACTGTTAAACTGCTAGTTTGTTTGTTTTTTGTTTGAGACCACATTTAGATGTTTCCTCAGCTAAAGTGAAAAAAATGTGAAAGCAATAATATCTCTGTCTTTTGTGCTTAACACATTTGATACCCCATTTATAGAAACTTAGGAATTGATAATTCAGTTTGTCTAGAGAAATTATTACCCTAGCTAGTAGCATTACATACTTGAAAGCTTCCTAAGTACTCTGAAAAGCAGGCATTAAGTCCCTAGCTTATTTTGGTTTCAGTCTGCTGAGAAATAATCAAAGTTCCTAAACGTGATGTTCCTTCTCTATCAAGCTACAGTGTTAGAAATGAAAAATGATAGTCAAAGGAAGAGCTGCTATATTAGGTGATTCTCAACATGCCTTTGCTGCAGAAGTCACATTTCTACATTTGTTGCTGAGGGTACAGGCAGTTGACTAGTAAGTAAAGAATTACTGTTAGGGAGACAAAGGATGTCCATTTACTCATGTCAAGCCCAATATTCACTATTCTGCTATATATGTAAGCAAATCTTGGCTAGAAGAAATGATCCAGCAAACTTAGAGTAATCTTGCTCTACTTTATTTATGTGCTTCTTACATACTCAGGAGAGGAAGCTTTCCACGTGCTATGAAACCTGCTACTTCAAGTAAAAGTGGCCATAGCAAAATTTGCACTGTAGGTGTCTCTCAACACTTTAGTCTTTCAAAATATAAAGTTCAGACACCTTAGCACTTAAATATTGGAATAACAGATGATTCTGAAGTGCAAGAACAGCACTATACAACATTAAATGGATAGTAGTCTGTCCATTTCTGCACAGATATTCCTCAGGAAAATAATCTAACCTCAGAGTTAGTGATGTGACTTTTTTTTAATTTAAAAATGTAATTAATGTTATATCCCATCAGAAGTTTAAGCCAAGTCAATTCAGTGTAAGGTTTTCTCTTACTAAAAATGTTGTTTCTATGACCACACACCAGTACTCCATTTAAGAAAACATACTTTGAGTTTTGTATTCACAAGCACGGGTGAGGGTCAGTGCTTTCTACGCTATATGTTTAACTAGCCTCTTTTATGCAACATGTTTGGGGGAGACATTAATACAAATACTATGCAGTACACAATGACTGAAAATTACCTGGGCTGCTGTACCCTGGACCTCAGTCACTATTCTGTTTCTGTAAAAAGTGAGGGAGAAAACATGTTCTTTTTCTTAGACCTACTTGACAAAGCAGGATCTACTGTAGGGTGCTCTGTAAATACAAATCAGTTGACCTTTAAAATCATGTGGATTCTTATAAGTAGAGTGCTTTTCTTTCTTTTTTACCTGCAAATGTCATAGACCAGATTCATTTAGGAAGCAAGCTCTTTGAACTAGATTTCTCCTCCTTTAAGAGACTTAGGGAGCCTAGATTAAATCAGCTGCTTCTATTTTCAGCTTTCTTCTCCAGGTAGCTGACCAGTCTGTAGAAGATGCTGAAGGCTGTTTTGTGAGCTGACTCAGACTCTACTATCTTTTTTAGGCAGATCTTCCTTTCCAGCCATGTACCTGCAAAATGTTGTGACAAATTCCTGTAAAATTCTGTCCAATACTTTAATGCATTTCCCAAAGTAATTTCACATCTTCTTGGGGTAATAAAAGTAGATTTGTATAATTCTATTATCGCAATTGTCCTCTCAATTGGTGTTAAATCTAGCAACCTATATTTATTGAGGATAAATAGTAGGAATTTAATGAATAGAAGCATGTGCTTTTTTTCATTTCACCAGGTATCTTGTGTGAGTAGACACTCCTGTTTCAACTGAGCAGGACGCCCCCAACTGAAACAGCACATTCTGCACCCCTCTGCCAATTGTCAGCAACAAAATTGCAACAGTTTAAACAAATTGGTAAACCCATGTAACTGCAAAGACAAACCCTGTATGACAATAAAGATTTCTCAAGTTTTAATCAACCTAGCTGTGGTTTAAATATTTGGAGAGTTGAAAGGGGTTCTGTTGAGACCTCAGTATTTGCGCTGAATCACAGGACCCCCCCTCTCCTTAGTCTTGCTGGAGATAATGAAATGGTCAGCCTAAAGTAAGAGAGCTTTCCTCTGGTGCACTTGGTTACTGGTTCTATAAAAAATAATCAAACGCCAAGCGTGCAGACATCTGAATAGTACCCTTGACCTCTCTTAAACAGGTCTCTATCCCATGATTGGAGGTTTTAATCCTACTTGATCTCCAGCAAGCCTGTGCATGCAAGGGGGAGTGGAAAAATAGCAAGGAAGAAATACTCTTTAGAAGTACATTTTCTTCTTCGCTGCCAGCTCAATTTTATACAGGGTAGATTAATTAAACCACAAAGAAGAAAGTGTTTATTTTTGTTGTCGTTCAAAGGGCTTTTTGTTCTACTTTTGAGTAGGAAATATCACAGAAATGTAAACTTTTTAAATGGTTTCTGCTGAGCTGTCCAGTTACATATCCATAAAATCTCTCATTTCCAAAAATCTCTCCCAAACTCTCTACCGTGACAGTGAGGGGCCTCACCACCCAGGCTAGCATACCATGCAAGTGGGACAACAAGTCGCTGCTTGACCCCTTTTCATGGAAACACCTGACAGCTACCCACTGCTGGCGTGGGACCCACAGGGCTGGCATGGGCTTGGGTTGTCAACGTTAGTTAGGGCTTCACAGCAGGATTAATTTGTTGCAATTTTAATTCCTGCCAGTTTGTTTCTCCTGTGGGGAAGCAAGTTTGTGTGAGCCCAGCATTGAGCTACACCTGTTTCCAGCTCAGCCCTTTGAGCCAAAGCTGCCATGATGACTGCGTGAAGGCCAGCACAGGCATAAGCAGACAGAAGAAACAAAGCTTTTTGTTTGGCTGACATCAGAGTAGCACAGCTTCTCTTCTGGTAAAGCTGATTCACAGCAGCTGCCTCTTCCCTTCAGAAGACAGGGTAGTTTTGAAAATCTGTAAATACAAAGATGCCTTTTAGTTTTTGGCAGAATGCAATGGATTTGAAAAGTGGGGAGGGGAAGATCAGGTGGTGGAATCAGGGTTTCACCAAATTGTTTGAATTTGTCTGTCCTACTCCTGTCCCCATCAGCACCTCTTAAATCCGAGGTTTTTCTAAACAGAAATGATTCTAGATGGATCATCCACTACTTAAAGACCCATGTTGCCAGCTCTGCTTCCTCTTTTTGCTTTCACACAAACACAATCCTACTGCAAATCCAATTCTGTTACCAATGCTAGGTATCCCCCTGTGGAAATGCCAGGTTTGTTAAAGAGTGGCACAGCATCCAGCCCAGCAGCCCAAGGTTGCCTGAGCAGCATGCCATCTTCCTCCATTAGAAAGGAATTTGTGTTCAAGATTTTTTTTTTTTTATATTATTATTATTTTAATGTCAGTGGTAAAACCTGAATTCTTGTCTTCCTCCCTTAATAACTCTGGTAGCGATGGTAGCTATCCTAGTTAGAAAACTGCATGGACTAAAGCCCTGTTTTCTCCTGATTTCTTATACCAGTTTTGAAATCCGAAGTACCTTATAGCTGACAATCTGAAATGAGTATCCTCCTCCCAAGCCTTTGTACAACCTGAAGGCAGAAGTCAACTTCTTTAATACAAAATATGAGACCTGACAGACTTGTAACCTTAGCTTTGGTTTTGACATTGTTTCTTTCCCAAACAGTGACTATGTGCTTTGGAACTTACTTGGTGAAACAGTGCTTACTGATGTTTGAAAGGCCATCTAAAATGCACACGACTCTGCTTCACCACTGATACGCGTCGGCTATTCTCACAAAACCTCAGCCATGAGCTCTCAGCTTCTCACAGGGAAAAGAGTAAATACAAGTAGGTGTACAAAAACCCTAAGTAAAAAATGAAGAAAGGGAGGTGTTAACCACAAACAGCTCGCACTTCAGTGAGTGCGTGCTGGTTCCCAACAGCAAGCTAGAGACAGTATGCACAAAAAAATTATATGCTATAATACTTAGAGTCCTCACCAAGCCCCAATCTAATCATAATGACTTGGGAAAGCCACTGCAGTAGTCGGTGAGTTACTTTTCAAAGCAGGCATTTTACACAACAATACAGATTTCAGCTTTGGAGGGTGGCAGGGGGAGAACAGTGTTCTTGCATGAGTGTTTCATTCAAATTGCATTTTGCTTCCACTTTTCCAAAGTTTGGCTTTGATCCTTCAATTGGTGATATACGAATCCTAGCCTGGAAGGAGACAAAATCATTTCTGAACAAGTTTGTTCAAAACTAGTATGTAAAGATAACAATAGCAATGAATTATGAAGCTGATACATAAAACCCTGTGTTGAGTGCAATTAATTGATTTGCAGATACCCTTCACCTGTTCCAAACGGCCATAAAACATGGCATTCAAAGAGCTGTTGCATTTCATTTTTATGGTAGCTAATATGATACTGACTTTATAACATTCTTTCACACATTAAAACTGTTCCAAAAATAACATTAATACAAATATTTAATTAGCATAATTCAGTGCTGGGAAAAAAAAGAAAAAAAACACCAAAAAAACGCAAACGAAAACATGCCCTTGGAACAGGTTCCTTTATTACAAATAAGACCGAGCCCCACACAATCACTGTATAATCCATTTATTAACATATCTTGTGAGCCACTGGTGTTGATCCAAAGGACACAACAGTTTTGGCAACAGCCTGATTTTAGAGGTACTCAGCCCCCAGTTAGTAGAAAGGGGTTTTAATAGGACTGAGTGGGCTGAGTGTTCCTCCTTGATGTAGGGAATTAAACATTTTCTTGAACAATTAAAAATAAAGCCCAAGACATTGGTCCAGGTCAAAATGCCTCATTCCACAGGGAGCTGTCCCCAGCTGGTAACCACCAGGGGCTCTTCTGTTCCTGTGTCCACATCCTCTAGGTGCAAGAAACTCCCAGCAAATCTATCAATATGGTGTCACTTAAATACAGTTCATCTGCCAAAAGCTTTCCTCTGATGGTTGAATATACACATAAAACGTTGTCTTCAAGTGGTTGATAGATCATCACAGCTTCAGGATACTGGTTTCAGAAAGGAAGGCAGATAGACAAAATGCAAGCCTAGTTCTCCTACCCCTGAGAAAGCAAATATCCATGTTCCTGTATCCTAGCCAATCACTCCACTAATACCTTTGAGGAATTGATCTGCTATTCTTTGCTATAAAGGTACAAGGATTACAACAGTAATTGACATCCTGTCCAGGTTCATAAACAGCTGCCTGCTTAATTACAGCATAGAACAACAACTAGAAATCCTCTGAACAGCATTCAACTGCAGGAATAGGTTAAAACTTTACCCCAGCTTCAGCTGGCCAAAGCCTGGGTTTGTGTCAAGACAGGGCAGAGGAGGGTACCCAGGCAGGCACTACAGGTCAGAAAAACACCAGCCCGGGTCAGCCTTTGCAGAGCACCAGGGTATTCTCTTAGGAAGAGGGATAACTGGAGCATTAATAGCTGCTCTTTAGACACTTAACATAGACACCACCTAGTCAACTGTGTCTTTCTCACACAGCCAGCGTGTACCACACTGCTGTAGGAACTTGTCTCACAAAGCGTTCCCATGGCACAGTGCAGTTGCCAGCAAGAGTAACTGAGCTGTCAGCTCCTAGAAGTGCCGTAAGGGCATCAGCCTCATTCCACTGACTAATGCTGCTCAGACAGACTGTCTCAGTCCTATAGGTATGTCAGCCAGGGCAACACTCCACACAGATCATCAGGTATTCTCTGCCCAGAGCTGCATTATACTTCACAGACATACCTACAGCAATTGCTCTGAGCTTAGAGGTGCTGCTGCACATGCCAGAGACAGGGTAAATTGACCTTGGCTGGTTTTCTCCCCATTGTAGCTGCCACCAAAACTACACCAGCAAGGTTAAAGCTATCTCCAGTATACATACGTAATATACATACAGTGCTGAAATCACTTACAGCATTGCCTACTATAGAAAATAGTACTGAAAATTATCAGTAGATTATTTTCTCAAACTGCATTCAGTTTAGGCTCAGAGCTTAAACATCAGCAGAAAGAGAAGGCATGGAGAGATAGTTAGCATCTTATCAGATAGCTAGACAGTTTGAGTTGAAGAGAGACAGAGAAGCCACTGTTCTAGGAAGGGAACTATCTGTAAAGGATGACAATATAAAGCAAGGCCCCTTAGTTCCTCTTACAGCTGAGAACACAAGGATAGATGGGATTCAATGAAAACAAAAGGCAATTAATTCTGGAACTATAAAAAGAAACAATGTACTACAGAATATAAAATGATATTGGTTATCTTTGCCAGAAAATATTGAGGCTTAGTTGGATTAAATAAGAGATTAAACTTTTATATGGAAGATCAAGTTTGGTTAGGTTAAACAATTTTTTAGAAGTTAGGGAGATGAACTCTGATATTAAGGAAAATTAAAAAAAAAAATAGTGCACAGTGTTTGTGCAATACCTAGAAGTCTGAGTACTTGTACTTTTATTTTAATCGTGATAGCAATGCAAGTAATTAACTTAAATGGGCCAGGAACAAAATTCCCCAGAAGAGAAGGCTGTTAAAACTTGCTCAATACAAATGCACACGCACTGTCCTTTGAAATGTCTGCTGCTGGGCAACATTAGGTACAAAATACAAGCTAGAGTGGCTGAGTGCTGCTCATCCAATCAGACAATTCCAGTAAGCCCAGTGGCAAAGCACGTGAGTTTGGCTTGGACCACAAAGAGCAATAGTGGTGTTCTGAAACAGGTTGGGACAACGGGGGAGAGTATTTGCAGGCTTGCATACAGTACAAGTAAGGTGCAAAATTAGATGGAGATAAGATAATTCCTTCCCTCCTCCTGGCTCCTGGAGGACTCACAGAACATTAACTACAATGATTCTCACAGTTTCCACAGTGACAAAATCCAAGAGATACATTTTGAGCTGGAACATGGGAATCTCAGAATACACTGCCAGGCCTGTGTCTCATACGTGTTACACGGTCATTTTTAATAACTCCTGAAGAGCAACCAGTAGGCTTAAGGAAATAACCTTACTGTTTCAATCCTTTCTATATTTCTATGCCTCTTTGAATTATAGGTATGAGCTGGAAGATCAAACCAGGTTAAACTAGAGGTGTGACAGCACTCAAGGCACCTGCAGCATTCCAGTTTGGGAGGCTGAAAGTTAAAGCCAAATCCCTCTCTATTCCCAAACAGGTACTGCTTCTGCCAGCATGGAACTTGGGATTTAACCCCCTGCAAGACAAGAGGTCTGTAACATAATTGTCCTCGGTCCTCCTGTTATTTTAATTCCTGGGTGATAAGGAACAGTCATCAGCTTGTTTCATAGGGACCCTCTGCCAGTAGGTGTAGGACAACCTAGCCAGCACGGAGCCAAGCATGGCACTACTGAAGGACCAAACCTGGCTCTTCAAACAGGGTTATCAGCACAAGCTGACTGCAGACATTCAGCCCCACAAGAAGAGGCACTAACAGATCAGATCAGTCTCAAATGCCAATTTGCAGGGGTTCTTACACTGCATGTTTTAGAGATTCCTACAATTCTTTTTTTAAATAAAGTTTCCAAGCAGGATATTTAAACAGCCCATTGCAGCATTTGTAACCCAGCTGTCTTGTAATCTACTGGAGAGAGTAAATGCAACTGTTTGGTTTAACTTTCACACACAAAAACCAGACACCTTGCCAGGTCAGCACCTTTAGACTAAGCTGCTTTATAGGTGACAAATTAAAACTTCAGGCAATCACTGCTAGTTGAATCCAAGACAATTTCTAGGGCGCTGTCACCACTTGTCCTGTGAGATGACATGGTTAATCCACAGGCCATACTCTGCCTTCTGTTCTCGCCTTGCTAATCCCTAGGTATTGAACATTTCAGTGCCTTGAGTACACACCTCCCTGACAGCAGACCAGTGTCTGACCCAGTCAGTGCCTACACCACAGTGCATGAGTGAACCCAAAACATGCACATTTGGCACAAGTTCCACATGTCCCATACCATTTTATTACTCCATGTTTGGACCATCAGTTATGCAGCAAAGCTGCTCCTGAACAGACCTTTCTTCTCTCTGGCTTGGCCACACAGCTAGAACACACTGTTGTGCACTGCACAATTGTTAACACACTTAGCCCCTCTATTTGTATATTTTTCTACACACTCAAAAAAAAATTAGCTTTCAAAAGTAAGGAAGGCCTAAGAGTAGGAAACTGTTCACTTGTTTGGATAAGAGGGAAGGAAGAAATTGAAGTATTCAACAACCCCTGCTTTCTCTCAGTATTTTTTCTGTTCAGCCTGAAAGGTCTGAGCTTAAACTATAGCTTGATGGCACTGCTGTCATATTCTTAAGCCAGTTTACTTCCACTGAGAGGAATGAAAAGAGAAATAGTGCAGAGAGAAGAGAGGAAGCGCAGTCCAAAGGTTGCAAGAATAGCACACACTTCAGAAAAGCAGGAAGCTGCTTTGCAGCACACTTCCTGTTTTACACCTCAAGCAAATTACTCAGTCCTTGTGTTTGTTTTGTATCTATACCCCAGAGTATTTCCATGTTTCATGGGAGAACTGCGAACACAGAGATGTTAAAGACTAAGACCACAAATAAAGGTCAGTTAATAACTATGATAAATAAGGTACCAAGAAAAAGTCCCTGCCATGCTGTTAAATTGTCTCAACACCTGTTTGAGACTAACATTACATTTGGATTTAAAGAAAAATAACATGTCTATTCAGCCTTTTGGGGTCACATTTTTAAATTACTCACAGTAATCATGAGGGCAAGAAAGCTGTTGTCTCTTAAAAATGAAGATTTATTCTCACACAAACAACTGATTCCAGGAGATGTTATTTCATGGAAAAGAAAGAAACAAACAAACACTAAAGAATCACTATATGGAGAAAGCAGCAACAAAACTACAGCGTCTGACAACCAGAAACGTGTGGCACAGGATTACAGCTGGAGGGATAAGCACCTCTTAGGAGGAACAGATACTAAAGGGATCATGTTGCAGAGGATCTACTATTCAGAAGTGAAAAGGTTCCCCCTAGAGATCTAACAAGGAAGGAAAAAGAACACAACTGTTAGCCTGTTGATCAGCTCAGTCAAATCTTCTGATTCCTGCAACTGAAGAGAGACACATTAGGAAAAAATATCTGAAGATTTCCACTATGCCAGAGCCTGTTGCCATCTCCGAGCATCTCACCTCTCCTTTCAGTGTTTTTCAAATGACAAACATACAAAAATTTGGTAATAGATTTACAGAGACAGGCATCTCCAATTCTACCTTTTCTGTGTGCCAGGGCAAAGGAATAACTGTGACTGCCTTACAGGACTTGGATGGTCAAAGCAACACAGACTTATTTGTCCTACCAGTGTACACCTGCTTTCTCTGCTCAGATATTTGGGACTAAAACGAAACTACAGAAAGAATCAGCCATAACTGGTTTTCTCCCAGTTCTATATAAAAGTCTTCTCCCAGTGTCCAAATGACAACATAAACCTCCACCAGTCACAGGCCGGAAGCCACAGCCTTCAGCTGCTGCAGGGCAAAAGGACAGTACGCTGAAGTTCCTAGGGCTCGGACATTTTCATTTTAGCTTGGTCACTTTCTTGATCCAGGGTACATATTTGCTGACCTTTGTGTACACACCAGGGGAATCCTTTCGACCACAGCCATAACCCCAGGAAGTGATTCCCAGAATGATCCAACGTCCATTTGACCTCTGACACATGAGTGGGCCTCCACTGTCACCCTGGCAGCTGTCCACCCGTTTATCTTCAGAGAGGTTCCCAGCACAAATCATGCGGTTAGTGAACTTCTGTCCATAGCGGGCCTCACAATCTTCCTGGGGTAGAAGAGGCACCACCCCCTGCAGTAGTGTTCTCGAATAGGACTTCCCTGGAACAGAACAGATCGGCCAAACCAATTCACACATAGACAACAGACACAACCTAGAGCAACAGTTCTCAGCACAAAACCAGATATTTGTACATTTCATGTCAGGAACGTGGCACAGAAGTAGGCCAAACTCAGCATCTCTGAACCATCAGAACTTCAGAAAATAGTACTGCAAAGCCAGGCCACAAAAAAAGAAATGTAAGATCAAAGAAATGGGGAAGAGGTTAGAGAAAGAGGTTAGATCAAAGGATGAGTCTTACTCCTGGTTTTGCCAACAAGTAACTTGAACCTTGTGCAATTTATTTCACCTCTTTGAGCCTTCATTTCCTTCGCTATAAAACAAGGACAGTGTTTTCACAAGGGAATAAATGCAGTAATATTTGTGATGCACTCAATCCTCAGAGAAGTTTTGGAACATGTTTCAGAGGCATCCAAATATTATTCAAAGGGAGTTTACTTCATTTTTGGCCAGACTCGTCTCTATTTGCTCAGATCTCTTTATTACCACAGACTTGGTCAGAACATAAGGATCATGTGCTATATTATAGTATAAACTTTCTATGCCCAAGATTTACAGTAATTTACAGACTTACTGTAGGTTCACAGGGCAGTAGGTAACTTGTTTGGAAAGCTGGTTTTGGTGTGTGGGAGGGATTCTAGCCATTAAATCCCACTACAGCTTAAGGGAGTCACATGGCTAAGTTGCTCCTTGATCCTTCCCAGACACCCCAAAATGACTCCAAAGGCAAATGTATGCTCTCAGTTGAGTAACTGAGTAACACTTGAGTAACAGCTAGAGAAACAGCTGGAAAGGAGGGGTAAGGCCAAAATCAACATACAAGCCCCTGGGGCTATTTGTTTTTTGGCAGCAAGTCCTTCTAAACATATGGATTTTCTCCAGTCACAGCAGCCCTAGAAAGGCCTCCTTTCCTAAATCCATGTTTTGCATCTATGAACCCCAAATGTGGAAGGACTGGTCAGCCAGTCACAAAGCTTCATTTAGTGTTTAAAGCTGTCTCCAAACTAATGCATCCATGTAGGGACACCACCGAGCCCAGCGTTTTAAAACATCACATTGAGAGAGTTAAGGATTTAGTAATTAATACTTTTTAGAATATTTCCTGCTACCTTTTACCTAGGAAGCGTCATAGCAATACAAGATGGCAGGCACAGGCTGTCTAAACCTAGTGCAGAAACCAATGTCAGAGCCCAACTGTCCCTGGAGCAACATCCGGGGAGATTCATCACAGTGACCTGACTTCCAAGAAAGGTCAGCTACTTCACAGGAAGAACACTGCCTCAGGTCTCTCCCCCTGCACAAGCTCTTTATAAACAACATAGTCTGAGAAAGACCCTTTCCATTGCTAAGCTCCCACTACCACAGCAGGAGGTCATGGAAACACGAGGGCCTCCCTGAACAGTAGATAGGCTTTGTGCACCAGCTCTGCACAGGTTGTTGCCTAAGGGTTTTGCTGTGGGTAAAAATGCACATAGAAGGGGAGAAGCAAGAGTACTATGACCAGGTGGCAACATTCCTCTCTCCCACATCTTCAGAAGGATGCTATGGCTACTAAAACTTCCATCATGGACAGACCCAAAACAGCCTCAAAAATCAGAAAACAGTGATCAGTGCCACAAAAATCACCTTGTTTCCTGCTCCTTGACACCACGTGCTTGGCACAGACAATAGGAGCATTAAGAACACGGCCTTGAGTTGGGCAGACATAAATTAATAGTGCATATAGACTCCTCAGTCCAGAATCCCCCATCCATCTTGCTCCTCACTCACCTGTGTCTCCCCAACCAGAGATGATGCAAGCTTGCCTGTTGATGTCAGATTTCTCTCTCCTATCAGGAAGGCAGACAGGCAGAACATGGTGATTGAAGTAGAGACAGTGACCTTCTCTGCCCCGCATTCGGACCAGGGCAATGTCATTATCATTGCTGCCAGCCCAGTAGTTTCTGTGGAGGACAATCCTCTCCACAGGCAGCTCCCTCTCAAATTCATCCTTCACACCTGTGTGGTAATCGCCTACCCGCAGCAGGTAGCGTCGTACATCAACACCAAACCTAGAGAAAAAGACAGGCAAGACCTTGACATTCCTACTCAAACAGAAACAGACTGATGCAAGCCTCAGTTGCTTTGAGACTGAACCACCTCCTCACAAACTCATAAAATACTGCCAGGTTCAGAACTGTGGGATCTCTTCAGCAGATGTGATAATGCCAGCTGTTGCAATCACTGTCTACCACGCACGAGACTTTTTTCCATAAAAAGGGCTACAGCAGTTGCAATAGGCTTATGATCTTATCTTTTCACAGTTCCTTAAACCACAGGAAGAATGACAAAATGCTGGTTCCCTTTAAGTGTAAAACCTTGAAGTTAAGAAGGCAGGTGTAAGCAGTGAGGGATAAAGCAAGCCTATCATGAGTCATCACTGTAAGAGCTCCAAGATCACACACAACATAACCTGAATGTTTTGGTTTAGAAACTTCTCTCATGTAGTTCCACTGCACTGGGAGAATAACCTTTTATGAGGTTATCTTGTTTGTCTTTAACAATCCCTTAGGGCTCCCAGCTCTCAGACACACCTTTTGAAGCAGTGGGCTGCAGTCACTACCCAGCAGCTGCTGATCAGTGTTGCTCCACACAGCAGTCGGGTATCTCTGTGAAAACCCTTCAGCCGTAGTGAGACCTGCCATGGCCAACCACCTCTGGAGAAGAGACAGAAGAATAATAAACATCACATACACAGGAGCTGTTTTCTTTTCCCATTTGCTCTGCCCCATCTGGGCTCAGTTGGCATGAATTCTCCTCTAGATGGGCACATTGGTACAAATGAAGTTCAAAAATCACAAGGGAAAATGTTTTAATACATTCACCATATGCCAGGCTATTTCCAGAATCTTTAGGAAAGCTGGAACCAGTTCTGGCTTTTTCAGCAATTACCTGAGAGCCTTGTTTCCACCTATGATCCTTTTCTTGCGACGGTGAAGCAGGCGCATGCCACACACACCAGACTCTGGACCTGTACAGCAAAGTTAGGACAGCTGGGTAGACACCTTCAGCTTAAATATCAACTGCTGTCAAAGAGCCAAGATATCCTTCCCTGAGGGCATTAATCTTCCTGGTAGCTGACTGCATTGTGTTGTGCAAAGGAATTTACAGAAAATTTGTTCCCAAGGCTTTCCTCAGTTTTAGTGGAGGTGCTTACCTCCAGTATTTGTAGTCTTATGCCAGGAATGGGACATCTACAGCTATTTCCTCGGTGCTCTAAAACCCAAAATTTGCTCATAGTTATTGCTCTAAGAAGGGTGTAATGACATGGCTCAAGGGAAGTTCTGAAGGGTCAAAGACCTGACACAAGTGGAGCTCCTGAGACTAGGCTGGAGCACCCTGTGCTCCTAAGAAGAGACAATGAAAACAAAACAAACAAACAAAAACAAACAAACAAAAAACAACAACTAGGAGGTGCAGGAGACTACATGCTTGTTTTGTAGCTAAAGCTTCAGCAAAAAAAAGAGAAGAACTACAGTGCAAAAGCATGCAGAGATCCTACAGCTCAAGCTCCAGACTTCTCCGTAGAAAAAATGGGCATATCACCTGTTCTCCTGATATCTTGGACCTTCTCTTCAACATAGTCACAGATCACACCAGCATCTCCACTGTGCCAGCAGCTGTGAATCCCAGTGTCAGGCCTGACACACTGCCCCAGGGTGTGCTCCACACCACTACATTCTACGTTGTTCAGATGGATGGGCCCTTGGCCTTCACCAAAATAAGCCATTGCCCTGGCTTTTGCTGTACCACTGCAATGAGAGAGAGGGTGGCTAACCTGCAATAAGCAGGAGGCAAGTGAAACTCAGCACGTTTTAAGAGAAATGATATTTATTGATCACTCCACACACAGACAGTAGGCTAGTACCTGCTGAAGGCAGCATGAGAAAAGGATTCTAATTCCTCAAGCATACACAGGTCTGCCAGAACTATGAAATGAAGCTCCCAGCAACAGGCCCAGAAAGACACCATTCCCCCTAAGAGCTATTTCTATTTGTAAGATGTACCTATCAGATCTCTTACCTGAAACCAAGTTGCCTGCAAACTACTGCAGCATCTCTGTCTGTCCAGCCATCATCACAGACACTGCCCCACTGCCCATTCACAAATACTTCAACCCGTCCCTCCTTGGTGCTTTCTCCATCCACTAGCCGCACGGGAGGCCCTGCAGGAGAAAACACACGGGTTGCTGCAACCAAAAATACCAAAGGGCGTGAGGTGTCCAGAACTTGGGTTCTATAGGAAAAACTGAACCCTAGAGATCAATAAGCTTAAAAAAAAGGGGTGGAGATCATATATGAAAACTATATCCCTCATTTCACCTTCTTGCTAAATCAGTAGAGTGCATGCATATTAATTTATTTAATACACACTGTAATTCATATTCTGAAAGCTGAGTAAAGACGAACAAAAACAGAAGGAAAGGTATTAAGTGCTTAGGCAAGAATGAACAAGCTTAAACATGCCTTGGAAATAAATCCATTAAGTGATAAAACTACTGCATTATTCTAGGCAAGAAATGAGTTCTATGTCCAGGAAAAACAATAACAAAAAATTAGATGCTGTATATTTCAATTAAAAACAGGACAAATTGCAAAGTCTCCTGCAGTAGAGAAGGCAGAGTCTATCAGCCCTCATATAAACAAAAAGTATGATGCTAACTTAAGATACATTTACAATTTGAATTAAGAGGATGCCATCCAAAGAGGAGAGTGCCAATAACCACACAACAGCCCCTAACATCTGAAGTCCTCTTGTCTTGACAAGGTGTGATGCTAGTGTAACTACATCAGTTGCCTGATGTGTCTAGTTAAAGGGGGTTCCTCTGTTTCCATAGACATGGGGCTGAGGCATTTCATCAGTGAGCAATGGCACCGTAAGGCAGCCACCATCCCTCAGTTTCTCAGGTTTGTTTTAGGGACTGCCAACATAACTCTCTCCAGTTTCCATTTCTCTACAGGTCTGGCTGTACATCTGGTAGCAGAGCCACAGCTCTGTCGTTCTGCCCCCAAACAGCCAGGGCTCATTCCTATGAATTCTTCTCAGAAAGCAGTCTTCTCATTGAGACAGCACAGGGAAAACTCCCATATCTGCCATAGTTTCCAAAGGAACAAACCAGCACGAGATACTTTCTCACTGCCCAGAGCAAGATGCAAGACAAATTACCCAGGCTGCCATCAGTGATGGTGTTGCTCTCAGGGGAACAGCGGACCCCCACATCCTCCGCGTGCGAGCAGTCGTGCTGCCCCCAGTTGCTATGGGGACAGTCCAGGAGGGAGAGCTCTGTCCCCACACAAGCCACATCATCCAGCAAGATTAAGCCTTGGCCAGCGGTGTAATCCCCTTCAGAGGCCAGGGTAGCAGGACCACTAGAGGAAAGAAACAGAACACAACATCAAATTCATTAAAACTAGCTAATCCCACAGAGGGGCCCAAATTCAGACCCAAAGGGAAACCGGGCAACTCCCCTGCAGATGTCAGATCTGATATTGATGCCCTCCCTACCTAAGCTACTCAGTGACACACTGGATGGCAGCCAAGTAGCTTACACATCTCACCAACTTCAGCTTTCAGGAAGGCCCAATCAGACCATTAAGAAAACCCTTAATACTACACTTTTTTGTCCTGATGGTCTTCATTCAAGCACTGAAGCAGTTGGTATAGTTTAGCTACAGAGCAAACAGGTAATAAAGTTTAGTTGACAGAGTAGACAGGCTGGTAGTGCTGAGCTGATATATCTGGAAATTTAAGGAGCCATAAATAGTATCAAGCCTGTTATCTGTTTTCAAAACAGGTCAAAGCAAGAGGTAACAATGATATCTTTTTCTTGGAAAAGTACGTGGACACCTAATAATTTTTCCTGAGTAAAATTGCATAATGATAATAACCCTTCCAACAAAGACAGAATTCAAGGAGGTAATGTCTAGCCAAACCTGTTAAAGAGACATGGAATCTAATCCTTGAAATTAGGAAGCACAGATACTACCAACACTCATTCCTACCTGAAGCCCAGCTGCCTGCAGACCACCTGGGCACCAAGGTCTGTCCAGCCATCATCACATACTGTGCCCCAGTCTCCATTGTAATAAACTTCTACCCTGCCTTCGCTGGAGCTGTGACCACCAGCCAGTCTGACAGTGCCCTCTGCAAGAGGTGGGAGAACGAAAGAACAGAACTCAGTAAGGGAGAAAAATAGGCTGAACTCCACTTCTGAAAACCCTCTACAGCCCACAAGAGGAAGAAACCAAAGGCACAGATAGTTGTGGGTACTCAGAAAACAAACATCCCTCAACCTTTCCATGCCACCTGTGGAAAGCAATGAGAACACCACTTAGGCTGGCTCTGATTCATTTCCACCTGTGTAATATGGCAGTAAGGCTGCATCTGGATGGCATAGAGCTGTAGGTATGTACCTGTGAAAGGGTCACAGGAGACCCCAGCATCTTCAATGTGGTCACAATTTTGTTGTCCCCAGTCACTTTTCTTGCACTGGTCAAGTGAGAGTTCATTGCCTGAGCACTCCACTTCATCCAGCAGGATTGGGCCAGATCCCTGCCCATAGTGAGCCCATGACAAGGCTTTTGGGTTCCCACTGCAAATGATATATACACATGCTCAGTAAGGAAGGTCACAGTCTTGTTCACTTGTATTCTGCCTTGCACAAGGACTCTCCTACACTAGACTGACATCCTTCCATAGGTAATGTGTATTCCTGGCACAGTGGTGTTGTCAATTGTTAACCAAAATGCCTTAGTGGGAAGTCCTGTAACAAGATCTCCTCTCCCAATACATAAAAAACATGTCCGTACCAAGAATGGTTCAGGTACTTGAGAAATTCTGAGGACAACAATGCCTCGATCTCAATGACAGGCAAAACTCTCAAAGTTGGAAGGATTTCAAATTTGACTCATCTATTTTTAAGCAATCCTGTGCCAATTTGTTTTTCAAGATTGCTCAGTATACAACAGCTCCCATGTTAAATGCTGGATGGCATAGAGAATGAGGTGCTCTCTTGCTTTCCCTGACTGAAGAGGATAGGGGCAGTCACTGAAACTGAAGGTATTTAAATTTAAACAAATGACTGCCGTTCACCTATGGAAATCACTATGACAAGTTATCAATGAGGCCAAGAAGATATGCATTAGGACATGTATGTAAAACTAATGAACAGGGATCAACACAAACAAGCCTTGGATAGGGATACACCATCTCTTTTTTATACAGCATAAACCCATAAAATTGACTGATTTTATACTGAATTAAGTACAAATTCCCTTTATAGGATGATCAGGGTTCTGTTCCATTTCCATAGAAAGGGCTGGTATTATAGTGAAAGGAGATGCTCTCACATTCTTTATTCAAACTACTTCTGTTACCGCTCCATGATGAACAGCAGGGAAATTACCTGAGTCCCAGCTGCCTACAAACCACTTCAGCATCCCGGTCATCCCACTGGTCATCACAGACAGTACCCCACTTGCCATCGTGGTAAACCTCCACTCGCCCTTCAAAGCTCTCCTTTCCTCCAACTAAACGCAATGGGACACCTACACCTGTGTTGCAAAAAAGAAAAAGAGATCAAAGCAGAGCAAGACAGAGACAAAGCACATCCAGCAGCTGAGGGTGTAGAACTATTCACAAGCCAGAGGATCTGTTAGGATGCTCTCATCCCACCCTACCACATCCTCCCCTCCAAACCCCCCAGAAGCATCCATGACTGCATGCCACAGCATGGGGTGCAATTGGTCCACAGATGGCTCTTTTACTGGCTCCTACAGTGACAAGGACTTTACTATCTGCGAAAAACCCATCTTTAATAATAGGCGATGTGCTCATAAGCAACTGCCATCTTGCAATAATTTTAGAAGTATGCCCACTCTGAGTATTTGGGATTGGGAAAAGATAGATCATTTTTCACTGGAAGGAAATAATCTGCACAGCAGGTGAAAGTAGAACACGCTCCAATGATTTGCTCTCTTCAGCTTCCTGACCTCAGATTTAGCATCTGATCAGTAACACTGGATTTCAGGTAACATACACACAAGAAATAGGTAATGAACCACCCCTGGAGATTTACCTTCTGGAGGGATGCACATTACCACGGCGCTTCCCTGGTTACAAGTTCCTGACACAGCTTCCTGATAGCTACACTGCAGCAGGGCTTTCTCATCCCCATGGCAGTTTGCTGACTGCAGGTGCAGGGGAGTAGGCCACAGTCCAGGATGACTCTTCTTTCCAGCTGTGCCAATCTCACTGGAATGGAAAATGCAACAGAATGATGCAACACTATTATATTGCTTAACTCACACTTGTTTTCCAGCCCAGTTGTGGCATTTCACATGAGCCCAGTTGACTGGGAGTACATAATGGAGTGTCCATTTTCAGTCCAGTGGAAAAATTCAAACAAGCACAAAGCAATTCCCCCTCTCCCTCCCCATGTAATCCATTCTGTTTTCCCACTTACAGCTATGGAGTTGAACTAGTCAGAAATGGTACCCTCATTTGAGAGTGAAGGAATAAACCAACCCGTCAACAGATTGTAATATGTCAGCACATCGAAGTATCTGAATAACCTTTTTCTTTCTCTGTTAATCTCATCTCCTTGCTGTTTGTAAGTTTGAGTAAGTCCAAATAAGAGATTCCCTTAGAAGGTTCATAGTCTCAAAATCTCTAATAGATCAGTACGGTAATTCCAGCTGTTAATGCTGAAAAGGGAATATGGTCACTCATCACAGACTTGAACACCAAGTTTTAGACACTGTTGTTTTAAAAAGTTCTTGCAAATGCTGATTTGGGGTTGGGCATAATCATGGGGGGAAAATAAGGAAAAAAAGAAAATCTGGTAAAGGACCCTGGTAAGTGGGCAATCAGCCCACAAAAGAAATTCTTCTCTCCCAGCCAAGGTATTATGCCAGAGGAACAGTAACCAGAGAGGCTGTTCTCTCAGAGACCATATGAGCATGTAACACTTGCAACCACAACAAGGTTCTCACCTGAGACCTAGTTGCCTGCAGACAACACTGGCATCCCAGTCAGTCCAGTGGTCAGCACAGATGGTGCCCCAGAGTCCACCAAAGTAGAGCTCCACATTACTATCTTCAGCTAAGCGCACAGCACCTTCCAAAAAAAAAAAAAAAAAAAAAAAAAAAAAAGAAGTCTTGGACTTGGGTGTAGCTGAGCTGAGCTGGACCTGACTTCTCTCATCCCTGTTTTGGAGTGCTGTTACTGAAATGACCTGTATGAAGGCGTGCAGAATGTGGCACCTCGACACAGGCACACAGCACACCTACACCTGTATCCTTCACTTTAATGAAGCCATCTTTGAAAGCACTTACACTGGTGAGGGAAGAGATTTTGCTATTTCATTTATTATCTGTTCTGCAAAATGCAGCTAAAAGGAGCATCAAAAAACAGGAGGACAAACAGAAGCGTTGCTCGTGAGTTGGTATATTGAGAGAGCTCAGCTCCTTTGCATGCCTCAAGATAAGCAGCTATCCTTGTATTGGCACTGCCAAGACTTCTACAGTAAGTCTAGGACCCACGTTGCTGCAGAAGATTTACAAATCTATCCACAGAATATTTGTCCTTGTTTTATTTGAACTACTGCAATTATATGAGGAGAGCTCAGATATGGCTACTTTAAGGAGTTGGAGAAGGTTGTTTTCCACATAACTTAAACTGCTTTCAAAATGTCATGTTAACAATAAGAAAAAGAAGTCTCTTTATATGAGAATTAAAACATTTATACAAGGCATTATAGCAGCTTAAATCAAATCCATACTATGTACAGACGTTCTTCTCTCACACAGATTAGTTTTTAGTCCTAATTCTTTTGACAATTTGGGACACTTAGTGTACTGTGCTTCTTTCATAGGGTATTATTGTATCTGCTACTTGCAAGTCTGTGCAGCACCTGTTTCTGGCCTGAACCCCTTGAGACAGTGTAGCCCAGGCTCTGGCAGAGATACTAAGCAGCTCTTACCTTGGTTACAGTCGCAGTTAGCCCAGCCTATGGTCCCTGATGCAAGCCGGTAGAAGCACCAGGGTGTAGTTCCACCTTCTGGGTTCCTACAATGGTTGTGGTCCCCTAAGCCACGGTCTGGGTACTGCTGCACATAATCAGGGAAATCTGCCCAGTTCAGGCACTCTGCCCCGGCCTCAGTGACCGCCAGCGAGCCATTGTAATACCCAAGAGGTCCGATGCTACACACGCTAGACACTGGGCACAGAAAGGAAGCTGTTAGCATAACCTAAGGCATCTCACATGGAGGCACAAACAATACTGGACATATCGGCTGATTTTCTGAACCTCTTTTGTGTTTACAGTCTTGATTGCTACTTGCTTGTTTGATTTTAGTTACATCAGTCTTTAAGGCAGGTGCTACAAGAATGTTTATACATACTATCTAGAAACCAAGTTGATCTGTAAAAAACAAAATGCATAGACCTTTAAAACATGTTAACTCTGGGCCCAAACGTGGACTAATTGAACTAGTTCCCATTACTGATTATTTCATTAGAGGCATTCCCTTTCTCTGGGCCAGCAGATGAGCCTGGCAGACTCTTCTCCTCTACCTGCTTTGGTACCTGAATATGATACTCTTAAGTTTGATCCTAGGCTCTTCAAAAGATTAACTGCCTGTCTAAACTGATTGTGACTGAGAAGAGTTTAAAGTTATCCATCATTTCTATAAAACAGGAAGGTGGAAAATAGTACTGTACTTCATTGTATATATGTTCCTTATACATATTAGCATATAACCTGGCTTGTCTGAACTTATAGGAAAGGAAAGGGAACCACTTTCAGGGGGGAGTGTAGATGCCAATATTCCAGGCCAGTGCCTACACGAATTATCTTATGCAAAGAAACCCCAGCAAATAATTAAATATGGGGGGGAGAGAGAGAAAGAGAGAAAATTCACCATTCATGACCCTGAAATAAGAAATAGGAAAACCAGAATAAGATTGTGTGTGAAGGTGTGCTTTTTAAGTGTGCATAAAACGGGAAAAGACAGTTCAGAAGTGGGTAACAGTTGTAGTTCCATTCACTGAATAAACAAAAAATATTTCAGAAAATCCTTCTGCTGTAAAGACATGCAAGGTAAACAGCAGGGGTAAGTGACAGTTAAAGGTTAGCTACAAGGTACAAAAGTGAGAGTTACAGTTAGCTGTCTGGAAAACACACTGTGCTCCTTGGATTGACTGGGACCCTAAAAGGGGGGCATATGACAAGACAGTACTTACTAGGAGGAGCAAACATGCAGAAAAGACTGAACAGAAAAACAGATGAAAGGAAAAGAACACGGTAAAGGAAGAGAATTGCAAGAGTATTAGACATGAAGAAGAGAAAGTAGTCTGACCATATTAGTGAAAGAGATAAACAGACATTGAGGCACAAAGGAGAAAAGAAATGGTGGAAAGAACGCAAAGCAGCCAGACAGCAGTGGTTCATCGTACCTGTAGTCTCAGATCACCACTGCAGAAAAGAGTCTGCTTGATGACTGAATTAATAACTTCTTGTTCTTACCTGCACTCTGCAAATGGTTTTGGCTGGGCTGGATTCCCAGGAGAGCCTGGGAAAAGAAACAGAGCAAAAGCAGAGAGATGATTATCTGATGAAATAAACATGGGCATGTTCTGAAAGCATCTCGGCCTTTTGCTGCTTTAGGCAAACACACCTTGGTAACCAGCCTCTTCCCTGTTCTCCCTATTGCTCTTCTTCAAATCCAATCACAGCTCTGCCCACTGACAAAAAAAATGAATAATTACTGGCCTGCAGAGATTTACCCTTGATCTAAGCACTACATTACAGGGCTCTGCTTGTTCTTTCCAGGGTTTCAGCCCCAATGCTCTGAGCAAACAGAATTTTAAGTCAGAGTGAGATGTCTACCGAAAGAAAAGCTGGAAGAAAATCGTTGTTACCAGTAAGAAAAAATGAACAGCCACTCATTCTCTGTCCATGTAAAGGGTAAGCCTTCTATGATCACATGAGTAAACAGATATATCTACTTGATGGGATGATGCTCCCAGCGATCCCTGTTAAAATAGCAATAAACATCCACATATGAAGCAGGAAGCATGTAAAGAAGAAAATCCAACATGGCTTTTTGAGTATTTTGTTTTTACTACATCAAAGTAAAATACGTCCCATGGTATTATTATCCAAGTGTAATAATATAGCTAAAAACAAAGAATATGGAACAAAGAATTCCAGCATCCTGTCCAGTGCCAAAACTGCATTTCGTCTTGTAGGCAGTGTTTTGGGTGATTATAACTTGACTGCTGGTTGAGAGATAGGGATCTCCACTTCAACACCATTACATGGTATGCAGGCAGGTGCAAGACCTTCACAGACCCGGAATGAAAAGAAGAAACTGTACGTGCTTCTGCTAGCTCCATGTAGTTTAACTCTTTTCTAAATATAGCTGCTTATGAACAAAGGCTTCTACTTCACAGAGCAGAGGTGTGCATATAAAGAAAACTAGCTATCGCAAATAGCTCTGTTTTTCTTCAAAATGCAGTAATTTTGCTTCTCCTTTACCTCTCCTCGGAAAAAGGTAAGAGTAAACTTTGGGAATTAAACCAAATCCACCTCTGGAGTAAGCCAGGAGAATCCCCCATAGATGCCACACACCTCCTCATGGCTGATTTCATTTACAGATCAAGCTTACGAATAATGGTCCAACAGGTGTTGAGAACCACAGCCAAGCTTCACCATCATCCTGCAGAACTCAGAACGTAATACAGCATATTGAAAATGAATTCCTTACATGGTTCAGGAACTGCGCGTCACACCTCAGGTGCATATGCGCAAGGGGATGCACAGATAAAACAGTAATTAACTGTCAAAACCCTATTCAGCCAAAAATCCATTTGTCTTCACGTGTCCAGCTGTTCTGAACTCACATAATGTTCTATAAAACAGCAATGCTGAAGGACTCATCTGAGGATCTCAAAGCTCTCTGTAAAGAGAGGAAAGTGAGCTAAACTATGCTTTTCTGACTGTCCAAGATCACACACAAGACAGGTGATCGAGGCATAATCCAGGTACCCTGACTTCTGGCTTCTAGTGTGCACTTGTACACACATAAGCCTGCAAGAGATAGAGGGATTAATAACTGGCTGTATGAACGACCAAACACGCTCTTCCTGGAGACTGACCATAAATAAAAGAACCGCATTCCAAGTAATATGCTTCCCTTTTAATGAAAAACTAGTTGCCAGTTTGTGTAGCAGTTTCCAAAATCCTTCAATAGTCGTCATCACCAAATTTTAGTGCAAACCACCTGTGCTGCAGTCACTGTCCCAGGTCTGTGTGGCTATAGATCATCAGTCCACAACAGCAATAGGGATAATCAGTCCGTCAGTGAAGAACAGAAACAAAGGATCCCTCCTGCCAGGGTCACTGCAGTGCTTGAGTAACGTGGGAAACCTGAGCCAAAGCATCTGCAAGCCCTTGTGCATCTGCTTTGCTGCTTTGTTTCCTTTCCTGAATTTCATATGCAGAATGAAATAAATCCCTCCCCAAGCCCCCAACCCTTCCCAGAGACCACAGCTGCCTAGATACTTGAGAAAACATATTCAGTGAGAATATGATCCACTTACAGTGATGATACTAAAAAAAAAAAAAAAAAAGCAATGGGACTTTTTACAAGCAGATAGAACAATAATTTCTTACCTCCCTGCTTCTGAGACAGGATAACAGACTCAAGAGCTCTACCAAGAGCGTGAGTACTTTGGGGATCTTCATCCTTCCTGTACAATGTGGACAGAAGCTTTTTCAAGCTTCACAGTCTCATTTTGCTGCTGGGCTCAGCTGCTGCCTCCTCCTCTTGCTCTCCAGCTCAGTTTCCCCAGGTGCAGGGCACTAGCTGCTACACATCGGAGGCAGTGGGATGCCTCTTTCATTTCTGCGTGGGGAAAGGGATGGAAGGGAAGGAATCAAAGTTCCCAAGAGCATCTTAAAATTTCACTTTCCTCTTCCTCTCCCCGTCTTTTCTGCTTGACTCTTCTCCTCAGAAAGGGAAAAAGAAGGAAGAGAAATAAGGGAGGAGAACATGCCCCAGAATTTCTCTATCACCTTTAAAAACAGCAGGAGGCAAGCGCAGATGGGTAGGGCACAGCCCTCAGCTAGCTCCCGCACCTCAGCTATTCCCTCCCTTTCCCTTGCTGTCCCAGCCTCTCGTTTTGCTGTGGGTATGCATTTCTCCAGAGTGCCAGCCTCCGCCTCTCCACCGCTGTCTGCCCAGCAGCCCCGCCAGCCGCTCTCTCTTCTCTTGAAATTCCTTCTTTCCACAGCTGACTCTTCCTTCCCTCCCGTAAGCACAAAGGCTGTAGCGGCAGCAGGGATCTGGGGCTTCCTACTGCAACAACTCCAGCAGCGAAACTGAAAAAGGAAATGGCTTGTACAAGCACATTTGCCAGAGATTATACTTGTTGGAAGGAATCTGGACTTTATCCCCCCTGTGCTGCCTCCTTGATTAGCTGCTTGCAGCTTCCTGAGGTCAGACTTTCCTCAGGCTTGAACACAGATAAACAGGTCCCAGAAAATTATTTTAAGAATCTTCCAGATTTCCCTAGGAGGAAAAAAAAAAAAAAAAAAAAGAAATAGCACAGCCCTCTCTAGGATGCATTCCCACTTTTCAGCTCTGCATCTTGTCATTAAGGATATTGCCTCCAGAGATCTTTTCCATCAAGTGTCTTCTTGACCTTGGACTGTAACGTGATTTTTCATTTGATTGGCTAGGGCGATTTCTAGAGGACTGATCATTATTTTATTGCTATGAATAATCTTATATTTTCGAGTGTTTTCAGCTTACTGCTCCTTCATATAAATTAGGGCTAGAGGCTATAACAAAAGTTTTAAACATTATTAAATCTAAGAAGGCTATTGCTCAATTTGAAGCTGTTCAATTTTGGATTTATTTTTGTTTAACATGTTCCCCATGCTGCTCCTCAGCTCAGTCTAATGGACATTTCCTACTTTTGTATTCGGATTATGGAGGGATTAACTCTTAGTGTTCTGCAGCATAAACCATGAAGGTCACCTTAAGAAATTAGCTCACTTCTGGCCAAACCTGCTGAGAAGCATTTCCAAAGACACCTTCAGCATAAAAACAAGAAACAGGCTGATACAAATCCATTGGCTTGATGAAAAGCCTCTTTTTTTCTTTTCCCACTTATTGCCCATTACTCACTTCACATGACAGTTTTGTGTTGCCTCATCTTTAGTCACTCATCAAATGCAATGAAATTGCACTACAGCTGGATCTTTTACAGGAGGACTGAGTGAGTGGTAGGAGGGAGCAGTTTCTTGAGTGGATTTGTACCACAGTGCATTCTGGACACAGTGGATTTGGCCAATAATTACACTCAGTTAATTAGAAGCAAATCTTCTATATCCTGTGATCTTCGTAGCTCAGGAGGCAGATGATCAGGTCAACAGAAGATGGAAATAGCTTGGATGCTATAGCATTCTGTAACTCTCAGGCAGCATTGGTAAAAAGGAGCAAAATGAAAAGCAAAGATGAGAATACGTTGGAATTTTAGAACCACTTACTCCAGTGAAAACACAAGGAAAGGATGTACTATAAACAATAACAGAAAATTCACCAACACTTAGAGAACTCTGCTCCTTAGCCAGGAGTTGAGAGGTTGTTGATGCCACTTCAAAACTCCCAAGATGATGCTCACCTATTTAACCCTTTAGAACTGGAAAGGAACAGATGCATTCAATCTCTATCTGACATGTACTAATTGAGTTCAGAACTTACAGCAAAAGCCTGTACTGGATTTCTCTCACAGTAGCTTGCTTCCCTCTTAAGTAAAGGCTTTTCTAGATATTTTAAAGTGATTTACTCAAAAGGAAAACACAGACCAGTGCACCAAAAGCAAGAGAAGTCCAAGTTTGTTATTCAGCTTCCTGATGAACAACGAACCATGCCAAGATATACTGGTCTTTGCAGTAGTCTCCTCTATGGCAGGTCCTCTTTTGGAACTACTTCCTTCTTGCAAAGACCTCCCCCTGGTTTTCTTGCACATGTAATGACATTTCCTTGAGATGGATTTCAGATACAAAAAGAGCTTCTCATGGCTATGCATCTTCTTCCTTCCCTTATTTGCTTATACTCTGCTATGAGTCAAACAGTATCAAAAGATTTGCCTACACAGAAGGGTTTTGCTATTTAAGTGACCACAATTTTACATCTAGTTACACTGGCATCAGTTCTTCTCTGGACTCTCTCAGCTTAAACAACTTCCAAGAAACCACAAACTAAATTAGCCTTGTCTGTGTCTAAGACTGATCAAGAAGGAAATCATGCCAATATAACTATGGTACTTTAAACATGTTTTACTTCATCTCTAGATACATTACTTATTTATAACTTTCCTGTGTGTGCAAGTTTGAAGTAGCTGTGATTACCTAAGTCCCCTATTTAACATAAATCACCTTCTCACCCTGATTAAAAAAAAAAACAAAAAAACAAAACACACCTGCCTTCTAAAACAAATGTACACCTCAGGAATTAGACCTATCACTCCTGAACCGGCAGGACTACTATTCATAAAACCCTGCTGAAAACCAAGTCTTCCCATTAAAGGTATATATTCATCTCTCTAAGCTAAGAAGCAAGAAAGTAATTTTGCTTGCCACATTAGGAATAAGAACAGGTTCAAGTCAGTGACAAGACTGACTTGGCGCCAGGAACTGGGCCTTAGAGTTTTTGCTAGTCTCATAGCTGCATGTCAGCAGATAATGTCGGGCAAATACATTTAAAGATTAAAAACTGATGCAAGTGCATATCCTTCAGAGGTGGTTCTTTTCTTTCTCAAGTGACCATTTTAGTGAAAACATCACTTATACAGAGGTGCTATAGGTCATTCTCTTGTGCATCTACTGAATACTTTTTGGTAGCCAGTAGAAATCGTTAATCCTTATCAGCTTTGTTTGCAGACTTCTAATTACAAAAGCACAGTAAGCCTGTTTCTAATTGATAACTAAGGTGCAAGTGGAGAAAGAAAAGTATTTAAAAAATGTAAAAGTACAAATCTTATTCTGACCCTCTAAGGACATCAGGCACGCAGATGCTGAAGGCTATCTGCTCAACAGAAAAACTAATCAATAGCCAATTTCCAACAGGAGTACTAGGGAGCAAAGTATATTTAAAAAAGTTGGAATAATCACAGCTATTTTGCAAATCTAAACAAACAAAAGAAAACAAAAAATCAATACATCTCCCTCTGGTTCTGGGCCTAGATGCCAGTCAGGCTAAAAAGAAATTGGCCAGCAGGGCTAGGGAAGTGATTGTCCCCCTGTACTTGGCTCTGGTAAGGCCTCACCTCGAGTACTGTGTTCAGTTTTGGGCCCCTCGTTACAAGAAGGACATCAAGGTGCTCCAGCGACTCCAGAGAAGGGCAACAAAGCTGGTGAGGGGTCTGGAGAACAAGTCTTACGAGGAGTGGCTGAGGGAGCTGGGATTGTTCAGTCTGGAAAAGAGGCTCAGGGGCGACCTTATCGCACTCTACAGGTACCTTAAAGGAGGCTGTAGAGAGGTGGGAGTTGGTCTATTCTCCCACATGCCTGGTGACAGGACGAGGGGGAACGGGCTAAAGTTGCGCCAGGGGAGGTTTAGGTTGGATATTAGGAAGAACTTCTTTACTGAAAGGGTTGTTAAGCATTGGAATTGGCTGCCCAGGGAAGTGGCTGAGTCACCATCCCTGGAGGCCTTTAAAAGACATTTGGATGTAGCCCTTAGTGATATGGTTTAGTGGAGGGCTTGTTAGTGTTAGGTCAGAGGTTGGACTGGGTGATCTTGGAGGTCTCTTCCAACCTAGATGATTCTGTGAAATAGACAGTGGTATTAAATCATCTTTTTTAACTTCTTTGAATGTTAGTCCAAAATGACAAATCATTTGAATGAAATATAACTCTTCCATTTACATCTATGTGTTTGTCAAAAAATTCTGAGAATTTCCTAACCGTAAGCAGAGACTGAGTTCTGAAGTTCAGGAAAATCAAGAAAAAAAATAATCAGTGTTTCCTCCCTAAGAGATCTTCAGTGAAACACTAAGAAACATAGAAACAAGAAACATAGTTAACAGCAATCATACACAGAGCTGGTAAAATATTCAGGCTATAAGGAACAAGAATAAGATCAAGGAATTCCAGCAGATTTGCTTCAATCCTGTAAATCCTACTTAGGAGGGTAGAACAGCTAGTCAGCTTTTACATAATTCTTTCCCCACCATGCAATTACGTACAGGTCTCTGCAGCAATTTTCTTAACCAGTGAGCTCAGCACCAGGAGCAACAGAACCCAGTTTTCTTTTATGCCCCAACAACAGTACAAGCCCTGAACTCAGAGCAGATGCTGTCATGTACTGCAGTTACACATATTAACTATTAATGGAACAGTCCTAAATGTAAGCATGTCATGAAACACGCTTATACACACAATATAAGCTTTACATGGGATATGGGGAAACTGCAGCAACTCAAATGACAATCAGTAACATAAGTCTTTTTGATTACTGCATGGGTTTTCTCAGCCAAAAGAGCTGCTGGAGTACTTTTTAAAGAAACTGTAAAACCAGGGTGCATCTGAAAAGCATTCCCTTTCCTGCCTTCTTCCTCCAAATATATGCATTCCTTTACTGACTGGAAAACAGCATGGTAATTTTAAGCTTACAGTAAGTATATAAAGAGTCAGGGAAAACAAGAACTGAACTTGGAAGCTCACTGTGAAGCAGTAAAAAACAAGAATAGCTGTCTCAATTAGTGAGAACTGAGCAAAATTTCAGAATACAACAAAAAAGTATTACTTTCTCTGTTACAGCCTCATATAATGATGTGGTTCTTAACAGACACTAGAATTTGGTACATTTAGCATAACTGCTAGCTTAAGATGTGCAAAATTATACTTTATATTGTATTTTAATACAAAGAAAAAACATAATAGAAGTGAATTTAGAATTAATCTGTTCCTCATTACCACCTTAGCTTGTCTCCTGCAGAAAAAAAAGAATTAGCAGGTAGCTCTCCTTCTCAGAGAGCATCTTACAGACTGAAAATGCAATGTCATATAACAGAAGCGTTTTCCCAAACTAAGATGTGAATGTAATGTTCTTAGTGACCCCGAGTCCTCTGAAGGCCCCATCTATGCCGTAATAGCAACAGCACAGTAAATTACCCTCTGGGATAACCCACTAATGAACATTTAAGTAATACTTACTGATAACTGCTTCAAAAACTTGAAAGCATATGCTCGAGCAAGATTTATATGATGAAGAGGTGTAGACCTGGGGCTCTACAGAAGCCAGCTCCAAACAAACTACACGTTCATACAGTCTGCATGTACCATCCCCCATCTTGATCATTAATTTTTCTTTACGCTCCAAAGACTTAATAACATAAATGGTTATATTGCTAGTTCTCTGAGGAACTGCTTTTTTTTTTTTTTTAAATACCAATTAGGTACTGGTCCTTGAACTAGGACCTGATTGCAATTTTCCATCACCCTAATGAAAAATAACAAAATTAAGTTAATTATACAATTTCAGTACCAGTACATGCTCGAACTTTCTTTCCACCTTTTAGCCATGCTGCCCCCAAATAAACAATGGAACATTTTGCTGTAGACTATTACTCACCCACACCAACCGTCTTGTATTATTTTATTACAGTACAGACAACGTAATCAATATACATGACACTGTACCTGCAAATCATAGAGTCTAAATCACAAGCTTCTATATCAAAGTTATATTTCATCCTTACCAATGTATTGTGTATTAGCAAGGTATTTTGGTGAAGATTTCTTTCTCATTCTGCAGCCTTCTTGTACATCAGCAGGAATCCAAAAAATTTCAAGAAGAACCAAATTGTGTATAAATACAAGTATGAATATGAGTCACGGTGTTACTATCCATTTTAAGTTGGCCAAATCTCTGGGCCTGAACACTTACTGATAGCAGCTCCTAAGTGAGGCAAAAAATGTATATACAAAGAGAGATCACCCCTTAACTGAGAACATATGTTTACACACATTCCTAGAAGTATTTTATTTCACAGTGAGTACCTGCCTCCACACTGCTGCTGGTTGGACAACTCACTGCAGAAATCCTTAAGACTGCAAGACCCAAGAACTTCATTCCAACAAACTCAGCCAATGGTCAAGAAGGCTGTTCTTCCAGCCTGGAAACAAAGATGCTGTCGAGATCCACACAGCAGTGCTGACATACCACTTGGCATCAAACACTCACAGAACTGTATTTTTCACTTATTTTCCAAAGACCCCAACTTTAATTGCTTGTCTGCAGTCCCTTTAACAAAGCACATTATACATAACGTGTGATATTAGGAAACCTCCTCAGGAGCTTGTTCACTTTGCCTGAAGTTAAGTTTCTCTGGGGCGACAGTGTCTCCTCATCCTCTTTCTCCCTGCGCTCCTTCTGAAACAGGAAAAGAAAGCTCAGAATATTATCTCTGTTTATTTGCCACCTTAACCCTCACCCTCAAAGACTACTAATAATTGTATTGGAATGTTTATTTCAGAAGAACACTATTTCCTTAAGGAAAACTCATAATAGCACTTGGCTAAATAATCACAAGGCTTTTAAAAACTAAACAGTCTTCTTTAAATTGTGAAATTAATGAATAACTGACATTTCGTGAAGATATCTTTCCATATTCTTAATTAACAATATTATAAGCTTATAATAGCAATACAAAAATGTTTTAACTTTTACTTTCTGTTTTTCTATTTGTTTTTATTGTAATCTACCAAATAATTGGAGGACAATTTTTCATTTATGATGTCAAACTGCAGCAATAAAAAGCTACTTATTAAATTATGATACTATTACTAAAAACATAAAAACTTGAAATCAGTTTAAGGACAAGTTTTGTACCTGTATCAACCTTTAGACTTTGCTTCAACAGTGCTGAAATTTTAGAGATTAAAAACTGGAGCATATTAAGAGAAATTAAGAGAGCTGGCCAACAGCATCTGAACTCCAAGAATTTGACAACACAAAAAGGACTGGTTGTGACTGCTGTTTTATCCCTAGTTATACCATAAAAAACATCTGGTCCCCTCCTATACTCCTTTATTTTAAGGAAATTCCAAATTCAAAAAGGAAGGGCTGTGTACCTGATGTACATCATCCTGCAACTCTCCTACAGTTCAGATGGCTTTAGCTCAAATCAAATTGTTCATGGAACACTTATTGTTGGCACACAAATATGACTGAGGGCTTCTCTTCCTTTTCTACCACTAGCCTTAAAGAACACAAAATTGGCTTTAATTACTTCTGCCCTTGCCACGCAGTCATAAAATATCTGGATCTCCTTGGCGCAAGCTGTATCATTGAAGTCATTCTGCTTCCAGCAGGCCATCATTACTGACATCTCTGTAATGCACGTTGCCTCTAGAAGGGAAAAACAGAACAATGAAAGCTTAGGTATCCAGGATTTCATTCTAACATCCTCCACAGTACATAAATCTCCAAAGAGAAGTTTAAAATGAGGTAGAGGAAGATGAGAAAAAACAACAGTGAAGTAAACAGCAGTATCTCATCATTGCTTCAATTAGAAAAGAAGCTCCTAGGACAAGGATTAGCACAATCAGAGCCATCTGGTTGTTACATTTTGATACAGCATGTACGTTAACAATTCAAAGCGCTTTATATGCAGGACTTGCACATGGAATATTGTAAAATACAGACTGAGGGTTGGAGTATGGGAAATTACTCTTTTAAAAACTCCTCGTGCACTAATTCCATGGCACAAACCGGACCCCCTTGCCTGTTGGAATGCTTCTGGTCTTTTGTCCGACTTCCCAAGGGGCTGCTGAACAGCTACCACAGATGTTTTGTTTTGCGTTTTTTCTCTGTATTTCCTGAACATTCAGAAAACGCTGTTACACCACAGCTTTTCAGCTGCAACATTTAGAAACCTTACAGAAACGTCCCTCAGAGCACAAGGCGCTCCCGAGCAGGGATTAGAGCATGCCCTGACACCACGACGACCCTTCCCGGGGTGAAGCAGCAGGGCCAGCTACCAGGGACGAGGCTCGGGAACACCGCGTTTACCGGCCCCGCCGAGAACTCACCCCCTGCCGTCTCCCTGCGGTTCGCCACCTTGTCGGCCAGCACCAGCGACCGGGTGGGGCGGACAGTCGGGGGCCGCTTCTTCTGCCGCCACTGCCCGGTGAGCCAGCGGCCCACCCAGGCCGGGTACGCGGGCGCCGCCATCTTGTGTGCGAGCGGCCGCCCACGTGAGGCGGCGCGCAGGCGGCGCAAGCCGGGCCCCTCACGGTGCCCTGAGGCAGGGCGAGTGAAGCCGCTTGTGGTGTGACCTCGCTTTTCTGCCCTCAGTCTGCTTCCCAAAGTCCGTATAGAATTCAGCACCTCTTCGCAGCTTCTGTGCTACACGCTAACAGCTCCCCCAGTTCACACCTCTAAACCTTTTCTATGCAAACCCACTGGGCGAAGGGGCATGCACACTTTAACCCAAGTGGACGAAATCGCCATCGTTTCAAATAATCCAAACGCACCTTAAGGAAGTCTTTTGCAACTGCGTGGAAACTTTCATAGTGCCTGAAATTCAGCATCGCCTCACACTCTCAGCCCCACATTTCTCTCCCCTACCTCTTAGAAGCTGCAGCACCCCTGCCTTATCTACTGGTGCCCCTACTGTGACTCCCAAGAGCATACTGACACCGCTCCTTCCGAAATGGCATCGCTGTTCTCACAGCCCGGTACTCAGTAACAGAGAGAATCCAGATACTCCCAAAAGTTTCTTAGTGTAGCATTTAAATCCCTGAAGTTGCCAGTGCCACTGGCTGGTTCTAGAGCCCTGTGCCCGCAGCTGAAAAGACAGACACTGTAACAGGGAGCACGGCCACATTTCAAGGGCTAGGGTACAGAGGTCTGCACAGCATGAGAGGCGAGGCAGAAATAGAGAGGTGAGAAGCAGACACTGGGGACCTAAAATACTCAGTTCTCATTATACAGTAGTCACTGAACTGCACCATTTTACCACTGTATCACAGCCCTTCTGTGTTGTAACACATCAGAGGAAACAGTTTTCTTCCACATGAATGATTGTATCATTTTGGGTTTCTCTGACCATATACAGAATGTGAAACCAAAGAAACCTGGGAGGTGGGTTTTGTTTTTTTTTTTCCATAGGATATTGGTTTGGATAAAAGGAAAATATTCAACCTCCTAGCTATTGATATAAAATTTAAAGCATTCCCCTTGCCTCTGCCTAGACAAGGAAGTTAAGACATTGGACTTTTGTTACTTTGAGTTAAATACAACCAGACCTATACCAGAATATTTTCAGCACCATTACTAAAATTTGCTGCATCTGCAGACTTAATTATTCTGGTATGTGTGACTATAATTATTTCTTGTGTTATTTTTAAAATAGTATTTTCTTAGAGTCCAATTTTTAAAATATGAGAACACATTTCCAAGTAAACAAAAGTGATTTTGTTTTGTCCTCTTCAGAACCAAAGTGGCATTTCTTCAGATCCGAAATCAAACATTCTGACTGGAAGTTCTGGAGCATTTTGGTAAAGGATATTTATATTTCTCTGCTTCCATTTTTTTTTTTTTTTTTTTCTGATGGGACAGGAAATTAGCTATATTTCTAGCTTGGCTACCAGTGGAGAAGAAAAACAAGCTGACACCTTCAAAATAGAGGGCTTGCATCCTGAAACTCTAAATGTTATAAGTCTTTCAGCTCAACATAGAGATGTCACTTCAGTGTTCAACATTTCCATTCTTGTGAGGTTGAGCTGTTCATATTTTGTCTCTTCTATTTACACCCCCTGATAAACACTTTTCTCTGCTGCATTTGACTGCTGTAATTACTAACAAGACTTGCACAAGAACAAAAGGGAAGTAGCAAATGTTAGGACATAAGAGAAGTTGAGCTGCATTCACTGTAAACCAACCTCCCTTTTTCCAAATTACATTAGCTAATGGTGGCAGCACCTTCAGGTACATTCACCTTCAAAAGCTGATCTCTCTTTTAAACAATTTCAAGAAAAATGGGGGGGGGAAGCTGGGAAAGAGAAAGGCAAGCTACACAAGAAGAATTTTGATAGCTTCCTGTCAGTTACTGCTCTCTGCATTATAAACCTTTTTTCTTTTTTTTTTTTTTTTTTTTTTTTTTTTTTTTTTTTGGCATTCAGCCTGGGATTGGAGCATCAGTCTAAGAAGTTCCCAAGATGCCGAAAAATGTATGCAATTGTCTGCACACCCCACGCGTCTGAAGTGTGGCATAAACGTTGGTTTCAAAGGGAGAACGTGGAACCACAACAGAGATTTGATACCCAATAGCCAAGTCTCCCTATAACCTGTATTTTTCACAACTGTTATCACAGAGTCACAAATGGATGAGGCAGAAGTCCTGACTTTTCAGGAAAAGTCAGAAAAACAGTTCCCTCAACAAACTGAACAGTGAACCCCACAGAAGTTTCACTGTGCATCCTGAGCATACACCTATGAAGAACATGTGAAATTCTAACTTTGTTTGCAGTTTCTTTACTTGAACGACTATCATTAAAAGGTGAATCCTAGGCTGTGATCCAGCTGAATTCAGTGTCAAAAACAAAATGAACCAGAGATGAAACTATTAGCACTAGATTTGAAAAGAAAACCTACAACACAACTAGAATAAGGGGCAGTTATGATGCTGCAATAAATGCATGCTAACAATGCTGTCCTAAAATACATTCCAGATTGCTGTCTTAAATACCTCTTTAAGAGATGAAAAATTACCACAGATTCCTTCTTCTTCTTGAGTAACTATCTAAAACCTCCAGGGCTTTTCCAAAAAACAATTAGGGTCTAAGAAATCCTGTTTATTGGGAAAAATGAAGAGAGTTCATAACCACATCTTTCTGAACCGTTTGGATCCACCTTTCTTCAGGTAAATTCCAATGTATTCACCCAAGTTTACCTTTCCCATACAACCTCATAAAACCCTTGCCTATCACTATTTATTCTCAGTTGTCTCACTCTGACCTTCCTCCTTAACCTCAATGTGAGCTGCCCTAGGGCATCTCAATTTAATTGGAGGTGCCTTAACTTTTAACTAGTCCCACTAAGAGGTGCCCCACTTTAACTAGCAGTAAGATTAACCAGTTTGCTAAGATTCCAGTCAGTTCAGACTTACTCCTGTCTGCTGAGCTATTGTGTTTGGATAGTACTAGCACTTAATGCATTCATTAGCACAATGATAGAGGCAATTTCTTTCCTCTTGTCACTCCCCCCCACACTCCAATGCTAGCCTACCTTATCCTGAGCTATCTCAATCAGATCAGCCTCCCTGAACTATTTTGCTCACCTGATTAGATCTGAGCTGCCATCCCTAATCCCTGACTCCCAGACCTATTTTATTCCAGTCTGTGCTACTATAAGTTACCTGATGTCTCCTTATTTGCTCAGAGATGTCTTTAAGTGTCATGGTCTGCTTTGATCCATTCCAAGATCCCCCAAGCCATCTCTAGTTGAGCAACTTCAGTATTAGATTGGTCTTTTCTGCAGGAAAGAGCATATATAACAATAGAAATTAAGATGCCAGTCATGTCAGGGTTCTGGAACAACTGCTGCAGTTCCATTCCTCTCCACCCTTCCTAATCCTTTTGCAGGGCCATGTATCTCTCACTGCCAGCTCTGAGACACTGAATCAAAAGAGAAGTGCACTTTGTTAAAGCTTGACATAGGCTTTGGCTCAGCTGGTCATATCACTAAAAGGATTTTGTCTCTGATTAATTTCAACTTGTCAGTAGAGGTCTCTGAGCAGAATGAAGGAAGTGGCCGCCCTGTATGTTTCTGATTAAATACAACTTCTCAGAAGGTGCCTGGAGATCCATCAACAACCTTAATTAAATCCAACCAAATTGAAGACAGCTAATCATTAAGGGAGTGGCACTCTTGGGACAATGGGTGAAGAGTGGGTATGCAAGGATGGTATGAGGGACAGATGGCTGCTTGTCTAACACAGCAAAGCCTGTTTAAACAGTTATGTCCCCGATGGCAGTGTTCCAATTCAATTTGTACTGTTCCTAGCCCTTGAGGAGTTATTTGTTCTTCCACCATCTACTGTTTCACAAGCCAGTTAAAACTACCCTCTGTCAAGGTACGACAGGAGAATTTTTGCTCTGATTCTCCAAGCAGCTACACTTTGGAGACTATTTCCAGGAAAAGCATTTCATTCCTTTTTCTCCCCAAACATATACTTCCATTGTTGCTTGGCTCTTAAATTGTTTCATTCTACTTACCATCAAAAATGACCCATAGATCAGTTCAGTTTGAAAATTACTACAGTTACAGAAATAAGTGTTTTTTTTGTTTTGTTTCTGAAATGGATTGCTGAATTTTTAACCTTCAGTTGGACATTTATTTCTCCTCCCTCAAATCTCAAGATGCCATAAACTTATCGTATTTTTTCAAGTCAATTTTGAGACACAGCATCAATAGAATCTACTACTGTTTCATGTAAGCAGTTATGAGAAGACAGCTATTTTTAGAACATTAATGCTAGCGAATAAAGCTGTCTTGACGGCTTTGAAATCCTCCCTCTAGTCACACAGTAAACATGCAAAATGCATGATAAGCAGTGAAGTGACTCACCCTGGTTGGTAGAGGCTTGCCAATGGGTTTACAAGGATAATCTTTGTCACCTTAGTATTTGATATCTTTGCTAAAATTCCTGATTAGTCTCAGTTGTGTTTTCATAAATATGGGCACCTGCACAGTAAGAACAGGATTAACATTGGGGGTTGTATACACCACTCAGTCTGAATATCATATAATCCTCCCAGTAGTCACAATATGAGTGATAACATGCAGCCACTATCAAGCTGGTTTGGATTTAAAGCAGTGAAATGAGAAATCCACAAATAGCAGTCAAGAACTTGCACAATACCTTTCTCCAAAATATTAATAGTTGCTGCAGTGACCTTCCTCCTTTACTGAATCCAGGTATTTGCATTAGTAGAAAGACGATTAGGATCACAAACTGAATTCACTTCAGCTAATGCTGGCAGTAGTCTTTGAATGTTACAGAGCAATCCTTTCAAATGAATGATTATGTAAACCAATCTCAAATTCTTTATTCCTGATAGAATTCAGTCTTAAAGACATGCATTTTCAGAAAGAATGCTTTGATAAGATAGAAAAGAAAAAAAAAGAAGAAATTATATCAAAATTAGAATCTAAGTTTATAAAACAGTTACAAATATTGCATTTATAAGGGAGTATTTGTAAGGTAGTGGATATTCTTATTACAGTACTGGTGTAAGCTACAAGCAAAGTGGACAGTAACAAAATGCATATGCCCTTCAAGGCTATGAAACCCAGCTTCTCCTTCTGCCTCCTCCAAAAAAAAAGGAGAGAGATGAAAGCAGAGTCCTGGTGGGAAGAACTACCATTACTCAACATTTTGTAGTCCTTGACGTCCAGAGAAGCAGAGGTTGTGAAGGTCAGTCAGCACCCCGGAAAAGAACTGCAACCACAACTCTTTAGCCAGCTGGGAAGATTAGCGCTTCTCCTGCCACAGAAGGGTTTCCCTGGCAGGTACAGAATTTATTCATACTACAAACTGGAAGAAGCATTTTAACCTTAATACTTGTCCACCACTTACAACAAGTAAAACACATTTAGTATACTAGCATACACAAAAAAACACTTTATAAATCACAAACATTAATTGTGACATATAGGCAAAGATACAGGTAGTACAATCTATTATTTCAGGAAAAACTCTGCAGGTACAAGAGAAACACAGTTTGGGTGAATGTCACTGCTGTAAGATTGGTACCTGATATTCATTACCTTCTGGGAAGTTCACCAATTGTGAGACTGCAAAAACATAGTTAGATCTATGAAGATGGTGACTAAGAACTCAGAAGAGAAAGCTGTTGAAGTTGGCTTGTGACTCACTAACAAGTTATAAGTTGCAGTCTGAAAGCTTTAGATAAAATATAAATAAACATTTGTGACAAAGTTAGTTTCATATCTGTGCTACTTTTATAACAGCATTAGGAAGGAATGTTGCAATTAGAAATACTCATGTTTGGCAACAGTCACAAAGCTCAAAGCAACAGCCTTCTGTAGTATATACATACAGTGGAAAAAAGACTGTAGAACAAAGAAACAAGCTTGTTGGACTGGGGGATACAATATACTGAATACAGATAATAAACAGTGGTGAAGGAATACTGGTGGTGAAGGTTTTGAACTAATTCATGAATAAGAGTCTCAAAGAGTCCCTGGTTTTTATCCAGGTTGCTAGCTACTCTTAAGTTTGTACACTGTATTTTCAATTCTATTGTTAGTTGATAATAATATGCTCATTTTGCTGTGAAGAAAGGTGAAGTGAGGGTATAGGACCTCATTAATCGAGAACTAAACAAGTGCTATGATACACAGATGGTTGCTATTGATACCTACTCCTGTTAGTCCTGCAAGGACAACACATTAAATTCATCATGTCTAATTCCAGTAACAGCAGAAAAAAAAATGTAAAAAAACAAACTGGACTTGGTTGTTCATCCCCCACTTCCAGAAAATCTGCTTAAATTATTGGATAAAATAGCAAAAAGCAGAATGTGCTAGTACCTGGATTTTTTATTTTTATATTTATTACAAAAAGCAAGATCAGAATTTCTCCTCCTGCCTATCTCAACAAAACTTGGATAAGAAAGGGTTTTGAGACATAGCTAATTAAAAAGACAGTCAAAGGGACCTGAATGATTTTCTATACAGATATGTGAAACGAAGAGAATCTGAAGTAACTCAAGACAAATTCAAACAATTTATTTAGATCTCATTAAGCTGTTCAGTAGAAATTCCTATTCAGAACTAAAGCAGCCTTAATTTGTTTTATCTTAATTTACTTCTCAAGCACTGTGACCACTTTAATCCTGAATACACCTATCTATAATCTTAATCTGATTTGAGTAATCTACTTTAAAAATTAATTCAGATATATTCACTTAAGTATTCCTATACCCTGAATACCTGAAAAAAGGAATATAAACTGGTGAAGGCATTTTGGCTGAAGAGACATTTCTTACTATTATTATTATAGTAGGGAGACTTTAAAAAAAAGCAAATTTCTCCTTATTTATACAAAAAATCAGGTGCACATTTTATACAAAAGTCATGCATTTTCCACATCCACGTGAACGCAGCAATAGTTGTAGGTCTGCTCTGTCCCAGTGCCCACATTTTAATAATGCAACATTGTGGTATCACCTTAGAAGCACACACTGGGATGTATGTCATTACCTATGCTAATATTGTATCTATACCTAGAATATTATGAATTTGAGAAAAAAATGAGATTAAGTGATCCATACACAGATAAGCAGCAGATATTGACTTAATTAGGGACAGAATGTGGATGCAGCCTGATTCTCTACTTTTACTAATAGGCTTCAGGTTTGCCCTAGCAATGCATGAACTACCTTACAAAATCAAACACCATGGATTCTACACTTTCGTTACCAAAATTCTAACATAGGCATGGATAAACTCTGGCTATTTAGTCAGTAGTTACTTCTGAGAAGGAAGGAGAAATGGGAAAAAAATACTATTGTATCATTAGAAACATCACTGCAGTGTGACCTGTGATTCAAAACCCCTCACACTAAGGCAACTAGTCTCCCTTCAATGCAAAATCAATTTTTTTCAGAAAGGTACCAGCATGCCAGGGAACAGGGGATTTTATTTATTTTTGTAAGAGATACAGGCTATGCAGCAAAGAAGATTTACGTGTCATCACTTACTTTTAGGAATTCCAGTCACAGACTAGGATCATAATGTTTTAAGACAGGTATAGATACAAAAACAATCTCACTGCTCTTGATTCTGATCATCCACCTCAGCACAGGAAGACTGCATGGTTTGTATCCAGACTGTAGAGACTACTGGAAAGGCACTATCATTAAAATGTTTTTGTCTTTGCAGAAAGCTGCAGATACTGAAAAAGAACAAATCAAAGGCCCCTGAATTGCTGGCATTAAGGAGAGAACAAGAAGTCAAGATTATAGCTGGGATTTCAGATTTTATGGAAACTTAAAAGAACCAAAGCATACTAATTCTACTGTGGTTCTGCACAATACCTTTCAAATACTTGGTTGAAAGTTGTGAGTTAAATAATTTAGTCTCTCATCCCATTTGTGTCACCTGGAAAGTTAGCAAAATAGGAAAATTAGTAAAATTATCAGAGAGAAAGTGACCTGCCTGTAGGTATCCAGTTACCCTGAAAAAGTAGGAACATTTGAGGCACATTTACTTGGAGAAAAAAGACTATTGCTGCAATTTCATAAAGCACAGCTGCTCTCCAAGGACATCAGTCTTTCATAATTCCTTCAATAGAAAAGGTATTTGTTAATAGCAGGTAATAGTACACCTTTACTGAGGAGAGTAAGTGGTGAAATGTTTATAAAAAAATATGAGTATTTTGGATATAAAAAAGTCCCTGAAATAAGTTAGGGTATTTGAGCAGAGTCTGAAAACATGTTCCTCCATAGTCACAGAAGCCACAAACTATACCAAACACAAATGAGAGTAAATTCTTCTTTTGCCTCTTATGTTGACACCTGTACATCAAGAGCACCTTCACACCACCAAGCTGAAATTCAAATAAAAGCAGTTGCTAACATCTCCAGAGATGAAAATCCAATGACTACAGCGAACTACTCACTTCATGCACCAGAAAAGTAGTGTCTGCAGGAGGCTTTTCTCCTACTTCAAGGCAAACATTTGGAGTGAAGTAAGAATTCTCAGTCTCAACTTCCAATGTAATTTTCAGATCAAGCTCTTACAAAGATGGGTCAGTGTTGCCTGGTCCTCTTGAGAAAAATCTCATGCATATAATCCCAAAATCTTCCCTGATGCGACTCATTGCGATGAATCATAGCAGTGAGGGCCTCACCCTGATCCAGGCTTTGCCAATAATCCTGCAGCCACATCTCTTTCCAACTGAAACAAAAAAAGAGACATCACGATAACCCATTAAAAAACCAAATGGGTCTGCAGCTGTAATAGCAGTAAAACCTTTTTTTTTCCCCTTTCACCTAGGAGGAAAATAGGTCCAGGGAAGGTCATGACAAAGTATGTTATTTCTGTGCCATTGCCCTCCAACTCATTTAAAGGAGCTTGCCAAGAGAATTCACTATGGAAAACAAAGTTAATATTAGCTTCAGAGTATTTTAGAAATATCAGCATGTGACTGTAGAGTTAGCGAAAGAAACTACATTATTATTTATTGAGAATAAAACCTATTAAAATAAAAACTTAAAGAGTCCTCATATGATTTTAAGAGTAGCTTTCCATGGTCAGTATGCATATTGCAGCAGTTAGACTAGGAATCAATCCTTTCAGACAAACCATTTAACAACTACAGAATTACAGCTAGTCACTACAAGTTCAGGTAACGCATGACAGAGAGAAAAATCTCCATGTCCCTCAGCTGACTCTGTTCTTTATCTCCAGACCACGTGGCCAAGTACATTGTTTCTTTTTCATTACACATATTTTTAAACTTTTCATAGCACAGACAATGTCACAATTCCCATCCCATTCATGATCTGGTGGACTGCTACTCTCATTTGTATTATATCAAGGTATAACAATAATTTAGCTAATAATTAATAACCTTCCTTCTCATGATTAACTGATTATCTTTTCTCCATTACAGCTGCTATCCAGCCATATCAAACCATCACACATTCCAGCAAGAAGGATCAGAGGTTATGTTCTTTTTAATCTGCCCATGTGAGTTGCCCAATACTTGCTAATTTATCTACAGAATTTTTTCTTCTCCCCCCTGTCACAGAAAAAAGTACAGTGCCTTCCACATTCACTCTAGACACCATATATTAAAGCAAGCATGACTGCACTGCCCAGAAGCAGATCTCACCCGTTATCCCAGGAATAGCAAACGAAATGCACAACACACATCATAGGTACTTTCTTTGTGAAGCAGCACACAACATGTATGCCATGGGAATTAGTTTTTGGGAGTCAACAGTGTCATCTACAGTGGGACATTTCTGCAGAGTACACCAACAAAAACCTCAAAATAAAGCTTTTAACATCGATTACAATGTGAAGGATCACAGACTGAGGCTTACTTCTGCATACAAAAATGTCTGCCTACAGGTTCTTTTGTAAAATGGATCACTTGGACATACCATGAGATCACACTACTTAACAACTAAATTCATTAACCTTTGTTCAAGGGTTGCCAATATGAGTTACATGTTTTTTACGGCATTGAATATAAGCACACAGTAGGAGAGTGAGTATAGTAGCCTAAGTCCTAGACACAAGGATAAGAGGCAGCAGGTAACAGAAAATGTTCTGCGGATGAATTCTATGGCAATAACACTGAAAGAAATTCCAATATCCAAGTGAACACTTTGTCAAAAACATTAAATGAACACTTGACATTTTTCTTTTTATACTGCTGTTATTGTTTTTTTAAGAAACAAATTTTACTCTGATTCTGTAGCTTGTTAAAAAAAAAAAGGTATACCAGGATGAACAGGACTGCACAAATATTCTTAAATTATCAACTACGTCCACTGAAATACTATGACCATGAGCTAAGGATCTATCTTTAATACTGGTTGTTTTTTAAATTCTATTGCAAGGGACACCTTACACTGGCAAAGGTGATACCCTTCTAAGCTGTTTTTCTCTCATCCTAAATAAACTGTGACATCAGCACAAAATAGAACTAGCAAAACTATGATGGTTTCAAAATATCTCTTTATCAAAGGCACGCTGGCTTCTCTTTTCTTGAGAGGAGAAAAAAAAAGAACGTGCTACTGCAGATTAAAACTGCTTAGGTAACTAGAAAGGTGCTGTGACTTAGCCTTCTTATATTTACCTTTGCAAATTCTCCACCTTTGGAAAATTAATCCATAACACTGAAACAAACAAAACATTTCTCTTCACAAAGGTGACGAGAAACCATTATCCAGTCCAAGAATAATTGCAGATTCCAGTTCCTATTAAACAGATGTTCCAATCACAAGGAGCAACAGAACTCACTGGTTTTTTTTTGTACAAAGCAGCCAAGAATTCAACAGATTATAGTTACCAACCTGTATCCTACCACATACAAATGGTTATTCCACAACTTTTTTTACATTTCTTTTGGTGTGAAGCCCAGAAGTCCAAACACAAATGAGACTTAAAGCATAGGGATCTAGGGAGCACATCTCCACACTCAGAGCTAAGGACAGCAAGATGAAGATCATAATTTGCTCTGCCTACATACACTCAAGAGAGAGATTCTGTTAATTCAGCATATTTGCCAACACTAGAAACGTATTACATCTGTAAATAAGAGTTAAAGCACATGCAGATGTGCAGGGTAACCATATTGTAATTAGGTACTAGTTCTAAAAATATATAGACTTTAATTGCCTCTGTTATTTTCTGTTCCAGAAGCCTCCAGAACCCAAAGTCACACTGTATGCTTATAGTCAGACTTTATATATTGCAAATATTGTCACTTATACCCCCATGAGGCCTGCATTTTTCCACAAGAATGTCTGGTAAAGTAACAAAATAAACAACTGACTGGCTCAGTAGACATTTGTTTGAATTTATCAAGCTGTTGCTTGATAATATTATTGTCAAACTCTGACAAAAAGTGAACATGTTTAGCTAATGTTTTGGTGGAAATTTTGTATTTCGGTCATGCCATTTAAAATTTTTAGTGATCATGTTCTATTTCGGAGATTAAAATGGTGAAATCTCAGATGGTTATGAGACAGAAACCACCGTACTTTGCTGGAGATCCTCTTAATCATACCTCCAAAGGTACTTAAACATTTACTTTTTTGGAAACATCTTATGTCTACAAACAGTGGGAAAATAACATACTATGTTTCAGCGAGACACGGAAACCTCCATGGCATGCAGCTGTAGCTTCAGTTATGGACCAACTGTACAGAACTCCTTGCTGATAACAACTACACAGAACAATGGAGTATCTTAATTTGTAAGTCACATAGACTCCCATGCTGTCTTCTAAGGTATTTCTCTACTGCCATCTGCTGCTCAAGTAAAAGAAAAGTTATGAAAAAGTAGAGAATACTCCCTTTTATAGAGCAGGACACTGTACAGAACATTATAAGAGAAACGCAAATTTTGCTATCAAGACTGAGAAAAGGTATTACTATATAAAAGCTCCAATAAATAAATCAGCCAACAGAAAACAAGAGATTACAAAGGCATTCATCATATAATCACAGAATTTTCAGGCCCTTTTTACTTACAAGTATAACTTATCAATTATGATAATTATTTCTATTGTGAAAAATGCTTTTTGTTTTGTGAAGTAGGAATTTTCTAAAAAAAAAAAAAAATATACTACCTGAATTACCTCAGGCTTATTTTCCTTTTTTTCATTTCAGCTGGCCATTTTTGAAAGCATCCAAACATATGAAGAAGCAGTTCCCTGCCCTTTCTTCCAATTACAAAATTCTTCACAATTTTGTGGATGGATAACCTAACAAAAACTTTTTTAGAGCTTCATATCCGCATAGAATTCATTTCTAGGTTACAGAGTACTTGAAATTATGGAGTCTACACTTCCATCATCTCTCTAACATTTTAACGCTCTTAAGTGGTTCAATACCTTAGTCTAGGAAATGATTAACAAAGCTCTCAACTGATATAAACTATGATAGAATATATTAACAACTTCTTTCAGGACAGTGCATCAGATCTTTCCAGTATTTTCAAAAAGTCATTAATACTACAGTGGCACTAACATCAGAATATTAAAGTCTCTGGTGACAGATCAGTAGCTATTGGACATACTGCAAGAAAGCTACAGCTGAGGGTTTAGCTTTATGATGGTTCAGAGAAAGTGACTTGCATACGTTTGGATAAGTCTAAAAAGACAGAAATCATTGCAGTTAAAGTGGAGAAAAATGACAAACCTGGGGGATCTAGACGTGTTATGCTAGTAATATGAACTATGAAAATCAAGTGCACCGTACTGGAAAACACTCGTCCTCCAAACAAATGAAAAAAGAAAAAGAAAAGGAAAGGCAAAGGCAGACAAAGGATAACCAAATTGCCCAAGGTCACAGAGCATTTGGACATATTATTAAGGGTCTCTCATGTTCATCATTAAGCCACTAACCAACATTACTGTTGAAGTCTCTTTTTAAACTTCAGTGTCACAGAACATTAGAAGAACAACCATACCGCCCACAAGGCATAATATGAATTGTAACTGGAGATGTATTAAGAGATCCTTCAAGTGCCAAGCATCATTGAAAATTACAGCTGCTATTATTTAAAGCTTTTTTCTTCAAAAAGCTTAGTACTGGTACATTACCTGTCTCCTCCAGAGAGGTCTTCAACACTTCCAAACCCAGGGGTTGGCATAGGGCATCCCATGTGCTGGAAATGGGCTACGTGAGGTCTAGGAGCTGGAACTTTCCCACGATACTTTTTGTGTTCCTGCTCCTCTTTAATCCGGGCGTTCTCCCTGTCACAGATGAAACACTCGAAGCCATTCAGGTAGTTGGGCAAAGTCATGTCATTCACACCCCACTCCCGCCTCTCCAACGTCTCTAACAAGAACTGGTTTTTGATTCCCCCGGGGTTTTTATACTCTAGATACTTCATGTATTCCTCTCCATTCTCATCCAGGAAATGAAGATACTTAGCCAGCTCTTGAGGGCTTTCAAAGTCATCTATAAGAATGATGGAGAGGTTGTTTGGCATCCAGTCCCGCACAGCCGGGGAGCCTCGATATACTGGGACAGCTCCCAAATGCATTGGACGCCACAGCTTTTCTGTCATGTAGTCATTACATATGGCATTCTCCAAGGCCAGGTGAAACTTGTACCTGGCGATAAAAGCCATGAATTCGGAATCTTCTGTAGTGGCTGTAGAAGTGTCTTTCAGTCGCTCACTGGGAAGCTCACGGTTATGCAGGCACTTCCCGTAAGAGTCAACCTAAAATAACAAGTCATCTTTACAAAGGGATTTTTTGCCTAGAGATTGTAGTCCTTATAAAATTCCTAATTTTGATCAGTTCCTAGCTATTTAGTTTAGCCTCACTTTCACTCTAACTTCTTTCCATTTTGAGTACTCTAGAGTCACAGCTGTCCTTTAACAGCTGTAGAAGAAAATGAATGCTGCGCTCCAAAAGTAGCACAAACTACACTACAGATAAGGCAGGGGAAAATGCAGAGAAAAAAGATTTTAGAGAAAAACTGTACTTAGAGGATAGATCAGAAATTGAGTGATAAGGAAAGACATCCAGCTTGCTCCATATTAAATTTAAAAGTCATCTTTCTACTTAGCAGAGAGCCAGGACTTTTCCAAAGAGTGAATTCACACAGCTCCCTCAAATCCCAGAAAGCTGGCAAAAATATTTTCAATTTGTTAGACTGAAAAAATTTGATGCAGGGAGCTAGAAGAATAGTGTCTAAAAATGAAATACAGGATGCTTGATCTGGAGTCTGCTTTATACTTTGACAATACTGTTACGTTTTAAAAAAGTTTTTGTCGTTTCTTAATTACTGAGCAAACAATGGCAAGAAATGAATCGCTACCATTGGAAACAGCAGAAATAGCTAGGAAAAGGACGTTTCAGATAAGGAGTAAAACCAGATGCTTTTTCCTTTACCTATTATCCTTCAGAATTTTTAAGAAAAAAGCATTAGATTGTTTTTCTACTCAAAAGAAACTGCATTATTTCAGTTCATGAAGCTACTTCATTATTTCAGTACATGAAGCTACTCGCCATCAGCTGTGCCACAGCAGTACAAATCACCATAGAAATAACATGGTTCTACCAATGCAGATGAGGAGCAGACTCTCAAAACACAGCAAACTTTTCATTACGCGCCGATATTGTTAAATGGGAGCAAGGCTTGTAAACAGACAGCCTTCCTTTACGCTCACTTCAAGCTCCTGTGATCTCAGGAACTTCTAGCAAGACCGATCTTATTCAGGCTTAGTACAACTTGCGACTGACGCCAAGTCTGGCCAACTCCGTGACTAACAACTACCATCAGGCCTACCTACTGCCATGCAGTGCAGTCTAGACCATGCTTTTGGAAGGAATATAACTAGTTTTTCTGTCCAGCTTGCAGTCGGCATGCTTTCCGTTACGAGTCGCATCTCAGCTAGAAACGAAGACAAACAAACCCCCTTAAAACTAGAACCTGAAGGCGGAGGAGGGCAGCCAGGTGCCGCAACCTCCCGACACATGGCACCCACCTGGATGTACTTCATGAGCTCCCGCACATAGCGGTCCCTGTCCGAGGGCACGTCGCAGTGGGACTGCATGTACAGCACCGGCCCGTAGCCCCGCCGCCGCCACGTGTCCTTCTCATCCAGGGCCACAGGCGGGCCCTGCAGGTAGCCGACGCTGGGCAGCCACTGCAGCGTGAGCGGGTAGTCGGACTCCCTGCGGAAGGTGGCCGTGTAGTTGAAGAGCTGGATACCTGGCGAGTGCGAGAGGAGATAGTTGTTCATGGGGGATTCCTCGTGGAAGAGGGCCCACGTCTGGTGGGGCAGGCGGGGCAGCGGCGCCTCGTAGGCCCTGAAGTCGGTGCCGTAGAAGATGAGCGCCTTGGTGCGGCGGTGCCGCGCCACCCGGCGGCTGCGGGTGGCCAAGCAGGAGCCCCGCGGGCAGTCGATGCGCTCCGTCTCCCCGGGGAAGTGCGGGAAGAGGCTGCCGCTCCACCACAGCACGATGGGCAGCGCCTTGTTGCCCCGCGTGTCGTTGTTGCCCGGGCCGCGGTACGACGCCGCGGCCACGAAGGCCGGGCCCGGGGGGCCGGCGGCCTGCGGCCACCCCTCGGCCCCGCACGGCGCCTCAGCGCCCACCTCCCCCTCCGCCGCCAGCACCCACGGGTCCCGGGGGCCGCCCCACGCCAGGGCCAGCGCCAGCCAGAGGCAGACGGGCCCCCGCCGCGCCCCGCAGCCCCCCATCGCCGCCTGCCTGGGCACGGCCGGGCCACCCCTCCACCAGGAAACAGCCGCCGCGGCCCCGCCCGGGGCCGGCCTTCCGCCGGGAGCAGCGCGGGGAGCGGCCGCCAGGGGCGCGAGGGGCCGGGCGGGGCCCTGAGGGGAGCGGGGCCCAGGGAAAGGAGCTGAGGGGAAATCCCGGCCCCCGCCGCCCGGCCCTGCAAGGGGCGAGCTCTGCTCCTCAGAAGGGGGTAGGGGCAGTGAAACGTAACGCGAACCTGCTGAGCCCAAAGCTGCTCTCGCTGCTGAAGCTGTCTTACTTCAAGCTGATGTAAATCCTCCCTGTCTCTAACACACCTGCACTCCGCGGTGGGCCGCTATTTCACTGAGGGATAACAAAAACAAATCCAGCTGCAGGTACACGGCTCCAGCACCAAGCAGGCATGCAGACACTGCAAGAAAGTACAGTGAGTTTTATCTCCAGCTAGCGGCCACAAAGGGCAAACAAAACATCTAGTAAGAGAACGGGTTGTTTTGAGTAGCTACACCTCAGTTTAAAGTTCACTTAAGCTGCTCTTCCGTACCAACCTGGAATAACTCTTGATATTAAAATATTATCTAAGTGGTATATTGATATTTGCAAAGTTGACTTAAGACTACATTATAAAAATCTAACAGAAGAATGCTAGATTTGCTAGTAATAGAAGTGATATAGGCTTCAAATTCGTTCCCTTAAGAGAGAGTTGCAAGTATTGTGGGATCAGGTTATGATGTAGGCAATAAAAGACACCTGTTAATACAGACACAAGCACAGAAGCACTCCCTTTAAGGAACAGGCTAAAACACCTGGAATATTCATGTTTTCACTTGGGAAGTTTGGTCTTAACACTGCTCAGACTTGATTCAGAAGCATGATAGTCAGTGCAGAAAGACTACCCTGCGTGCCACCCCCATCAGCTCCATCACTCGCTCAATCCCAGCAGAACAGGGGCTCAATCCCAGTAGACGTTGGCTCAGCAAGGCAATCTCCATACACATTGTACTACCACAAAGATTCCTGCAAGCACAATTTACTCCAAAATTGAGGTACAAGATGCACAAGGCCCATCATTATTGCAACGTTATCTCTCCAGTAGTGGACTCTGAACATAATGCACATTCTGTATGAGACTAATTTGAGAAATATTCCATAGCAAACCAAATAATTGGATGTTCATAGCAATGACTGTCTTGTGCTTTCATACACACTGTTGTAAGGTTATCAATAAAGTGTACAGTATCAATGCTCTAAGGCTACAGTCCAGCTGCACTGCCAGTTCAGTCTGAACTTTATTTTTGCAATTAGTCAGAAAAAAAGAAAAAAAATCAAACCCCAAGAAACAGGAGAAAAAAGAAAAACAGCTTCCCTGTTATCTTGACTCTGAAGTAGGAAATCTCTCTCTCTGAAAAATGAAGACTGCAGAAGTCTTCAAGCTGGCATTGTCACAAGGTAACACACTTTTCCAATTAGAGAAAAAAACGAACAGAAAAAGGAAGTTTTTGCAAAATGAAAGTTCAGAAGGGGCAGAAAGTTAAAACTGTTCATCTAAGCAAAGTAACACTGAGATTAAACAGCACGCCTTTTGTCTGTTGGCTCTTGTTGAATTTCTTACCGTCATTCACTGTGAATAAGAAAACAAAAGACTGAACCTGGTCAGCAAAAGATTGGATTGTAAAGGACCACTTAGCTAGACTTCAGCCCTTCCCATTTCCTCCCTCCCGCAAAATACAGGGTTTGGAAAAATAAGCAGTGTTTATTTACTAACAATGACATAAAATACATCTTAATATATTTTTATTTCTTTACAAATTAAAAGATGCATTGGAAAAAACAAGTGAAGAAAACAAAAGGTTCATTTATGATCTCATTTCCACCCCCACACCCCCCAATATTAATACTAGAAATTAGTATTTGTGGAAGTCTGTGGTTGTTGAGCCTTATATTCCTGGGAAGTTGTTCCCCCCTCACCCCCGGTTAAAAATCCTCTAGATTTTGGGCTGGAGGGCAATACATGGAGTAAAAAGTCAGCCACACTCATACAAAAATGAGGAAGGTTCTGTCATTGTGAAAGTTTCTCCATTACAATTTTCATACTCCCCTTTCTCTGTAGTGATGGGAGGGAAGACAAACTAGCAGCATTAGAAGAAAAATGGATTTATATACATGCTACAGTATATGGAACTAAAACCACAGTCAAGTATTTTTCTGATCTAAACAAGGGCTTTCCTTCGAGATGTCAAGCCCAGGTCATATCTCCTTTAATCCAACCACACTTTTAGTACTATTGGTGGCTCAAACTCCTGGGTATTTTAGGAACACTTGTTAAGTGTTCAAGCTAAAATATACAAGCCCCCTTTCAAAAGCGAATAATCAAAGCCCTTAGGATTCTGAATTTGATTTACACTCGCTCCCTTTTTATAGGAGTCTTCTCATTCACCCGTGCAGAATGGAGTGATAGAGTGGCCAAAATGGATGGACTAATCTGAGGTATTTTAGTTTAACAAACAGGCTTATAAAAAGGTTTCGTGCAAGCTGATCGCTAGGCTGAATAGGGGAGGGCATAAACATCCAGTGATAAAACTCTTCACTACGGCCCCAATCCTGTCCAGTAACTGAAATCAGGTACTAGCAATACTTAATACAGTGCAGTCTAAATCTGTTTTTGTATCCCCTTCCTTGTAATACAGGGTCCAAAGCTTGTAATACAGGGTCCAAAGCAGTCTCAAATTTGCATCAGTAGAACTCATATTCCTGCTTGTTTACTACGATTCAGAATAGTGTAGTTGAAAATGGCCACTTCCTTTTCATCCAGTTCCCACACATCACCTTGTTTAAAAGTATTTTCTGCTTAACCTTAAGAGGCTTTTGTTCCCATCACCATCTGGATAGACAGGTAAGCTCTGCAGAAGAAGAGAGGCCATGGAACATGGATCAAGTAGGACATCACAGAGCTGTGCAATGAGAAGGAAAGGAGTCACCACTCACACCAACAGGAAGCTCTGACTCTACCCCTATGCTGTTCAGAAGCTAGTTATTGTTGTTTACTGAACTATTAATTCCTCCAGTACAGATCTGCACAGAAACTTATAGTACAGGGAAGATTGTGGAAAGAAATTTGCCCTCCTGCCTCCTGGCTTACCACTTTTTTTTTTTTTTCAAGGGTTTCTGGTTCAGACAGCCACACGATACATTTGTGCTCTGCAACGTCACGTTTCCCTCTAAAAAGAGAAAGAGGCAAAATGTTTGGCTGCTTTATCTACCATCACCTGACATGCCTCCTGTCCTCCCAACCTGGGCACCCTCTTCACACTTAGAGCATGCACACGCGCCCATACAAACACACAGCAACTACCAGAAATTTTGAAGAGTTGTCGCTTTTTCACCCAATGTTGAATCATGTACAGTGAACTGAAAAAAAAACTACATTCATTACAACAGGATTAGCGAGCATGGGGGCGGGGGAGTGAACTCCTGCCAAGCACAGGAAACAATTTAGATACAAGTAAAAGACCTGGTATCAAAGGCCTTTTTGTTTGTTTTTTAGCCCTCACCAGGAAAAAAAAATTCTCTCATATGGGACTGGGAGAGGTTGAACGGATTTCTGCTTATGCAATGTGTATTAAAAATTATGGAATTGTACAGATTTCTACGTTGTCCTTTTTAAGGGCACTGGGCCTTCTGATCAGGTCATTAGTTGAGGCTGAAATGTCACTGCTGAGTTCCAGCACCACTCCCTCCTCTAGCTCAGAAGCTGCCGAATCTCCTTGTGCATGTGACACAGGAAGTCCACATATGAAGCTCCCCCAGTCAGGCTCTTATCCTCCACCAAAAACTGTTTGAAGAGCATTTCCAGCTTATCTTCTTGCTTCACAATTATTAACTACAAACAAAAGCAATAGTGGATAGTTAGCAGAATTAATGTTCCAGAAGAAAGAAAAAGAGAAAAAAAGCTAAAAAAACAACGAAGGTAACTAGAACCACTGCATATATTGCTTATGTGTTTTCACTTCTATAATTAAGTTGGATTAAGTCTCAGTCATATTTAGAAGGAAAATAGCACATGGTATGTGGTCTGTGCAGTAGCATATTAAGTCTGAAATAATTCTAGTTTTAGAACTACGTTAAACACAGAACTCCAAAACTAACACCTGAAGTTTTTTTAGATGCTTGAAAACTTATGTTTGACTCACAGTTTTAAGAGTAAGCTCAGTGTTAGCCTTTACATGAATAAGGCTGGTATCACCTGCTCTAGTAAGAGTAAAAGAAGGGGACTTAGAGCTATGAATGAGGGACAACATTTTTACCTTCATGTAGCGGGATCTTTGCACTTGAAGCATGTCAATAATAGATCGTACTTTCTTTGAAAAGGGATTTTCCAAGACAGGCAGGGTATTCTGAAATTAAAGACATTCAATTCCCATTAGACAAAGAAATAGAGTGCAATTTAAAAAATCTCAGCAGTTCATCGTATTATATAACGTTACAAATATATTTACCACCACTAGCATAAAATTTCTTTGACCTCAGCTAATCAAAAGAAAATAAAGCATAGCATCAGAAATGAAGGTCAATTCTTAGTCCCATTTATGTATCACCTGTTCTCCTTACTGTCAGTGGAAATGTGGCTTGTCAAATAAAGCCAGCCAAAACAATGTCAACATGCCCAGATGAGGGATGTCTCCACTAGTTTCACATATCTGTGCTTCTCATTGTTAGTAATAAGAACCTATCTTTAAATTTTTCCCAACTTTCTTTCTCGTTGTTTTAACTATTGAGCGATTATCATAGACAGCATCTCCCGCACTGCCTCCCAGCTCACCAAAGTGCTGCTAATCTGACTGAAGGATGACACTCCAAAGAGGTTCTGTATCAGGCCTTGCTGCACGTTCACTCCCACCCACACAAAGATGTTCAGCCCATTCTCCAGCAGGTATATGTCACCCTTGGAGAGACGTTCCTCTGAGTTGCGGATTGCTGCTGGTAAGGAGTCACTGTCAACATCTGCTTTGGTCTGTTTTAGAGTGAAGTAAAAAAAAATCAAGGTTATAAAATAAGACCATATTAAGTTCTGAAAATTTCTGCCACTAAGACCCCAGTGGTTTACCAATTGCTAGGACTCGTAATACTGCAATAGTTCAGACTGAAGTATTGATTTGCTTAGCTTAGCTTTCTTACTGAACATGACACAGAAGCAGATGACAAACTCTTGGTTAGCAAAAGAGAACAGAAGATTGCTGTGAAAGTATTCTGTAGTTCCGATATTGCTTCCTGGAGCACTAATTGGTATTTACTGTTATTCCAGCAACTATATTACTGAAAAGTGAGAATAGTAGGTGGATTTTCCCTGCAACAATTAAAATTACTACATAAAATTAGAAGATGGCTTAGGATTTTTGAAAGACTACCAAAGAATCAAAAGGTTCTTGTCACATGCTCACGCCTCAGAGAAGATTTCAGCAAATTCACAAGAGGCAGTAATGTACCTATCACTGAAAAGAATTAAATGAAGTATCCTAACAGATGGCAGATCCCAAATACTTCTCAAATTACTTTTCATTGATAAAATACAAATGCCAGTCCTTAAGGTAAGTCAAGACAACAGCAAGTCTCCAGTGTTAAGAACCTGAATTACTCACCACGGGCAAAAGCCTTGGGTAAAAGAAAACGTTTGTTTCTGCCACATCCATGGATGTGACTAACTGGCGAATGTAGGCACGGTCATCTGTCGTGACCTCCGGACCAGGCTGAAGGACATCACTCTTCAACACACAATTCAAGTACACAGGAAGCAGCTTCATGCATTCAGGGAGGATCAGCTACAAGTCAGAAGCAGACAGAAGTTGGCCAGCTCTCTTGCTGAATAAGTTTATGCTCGACAAAACAAGGCTTACATGAGCCAACAGTGTGGTTCATAGGTGAGAAGTGAAAACTGACAGTGTAGTTATAATGTGGACCTGCAACAATAGTGCAAAACTTTTCTCTGGAAGAAGCTCACAGTCCCTTTTAATACCTGAGCCCCTGATTCAAATTTAAAGCATTAGTGCTTACCTGGCCAGCAGAAGATGGACTAGCACAGTTCTTTCGATAGCAAGCTAAGATCTGGGCACACTGGTTAATCAGTGCATCTCGGACAGTCTTTACTGGGCTGTTCAGTACTCCACGATATGCTGCACAGAAAGGAAGGACAGAAATGGACAGCTATCAAGAGATTGCTCATGAACAGTAAAAAAACACTACTTCCACAAAACAAATCTAAGTTGTTGTTTTTTTTTGTAGTAATGAAAGAGATGAATTCCTACTGAAAGTCTAAAGAAGCTCATTTACCCCCCTCTTATTACATATACTTCTACTCTCCATCTCTCATATGCTTTAAAACACACTTAGAATCATAGGTACAAATAAGGTTAAGTAAGAGTACAATACATACAAGTATTATATTTAACCCATATTCATAAACAGAGGCCACCGTTTCCTATTCCTGGAGGAAAAATTGGGAAGTCAGAAGAACTAATTAAACCAGTCCAAAAATAAATATGAGTTCAGACAGCTTTCAATACAAACCTCTTAAAAAATATAGATAAGATTTTGTAGGATGGATAAGCCTACATCCTCTATCTGTACTTCTTGCCCTAAACAACAATACTATAGGAAAGAGCACAAAGCTGCGATAAGTGAAACATCAGGATTGCCACCTGACACTTGATGCAAAAAGACTAAACAGGTGTCACTGAATGACAACAGGCATTTTAACACAATTAGAGGTTATGTTTCTTGTTGCCATATTTAGTCTTACCATATTTAGCCAAGTAATTGATGAGTGTGTCTGTCTCACAGTTTCGATAGAGGTCAGCAAGCTGCGTGCAGCAGTTTAGTGAGAGGTTGTGAATGCGGAGTCGTCGCTGTCCAGCACAACTTGTATATAGCAGAGCACACTGCAAAAGACAAAAATGCCAAGATATAGGAAAGTGAGGTCCTGCTACAGTAAGAAAGGCAGGGTTTGAATACACCTCATTAAAAATCAGGATTCAGATGTCCGGACAAGAAGATTATGTAGAGGACTTGCACAGTAAGTTAAAAGAATATGCTAAGAATGAGTCAATGAAAGGTAACAGGCAGCAAACGTTAGCAGTCTGTATCACAGAAAGTTGTCTTTGAAAACAGATTGTGGATTGAAGCTTTCTAGGTCACCCTGAGACCATATATTCTGAAAGGTTAGGGATACAGTAAATGACATAAAGAATGCACAGTTCCTTGAGTGTCTAATAATTCAGCTTTAGAGCGAAAATCATCCTCTTCTGCAACTGGCACACTCCTGCAGTTTGTCTTTGGTTCTTGTTTTGATACATTTTTGTTGACAGTTTTCAATTGTTAACTGCTTTCCTTTTTCTATGGAAGCCTTCACCCTTCCCTGCCTCACCTGAAGGAGTGCACCACTGTCTTCACTCAGTTTGTCATCATGCTTGAATTCCACTGTGATGGTTTTATCACAGTCCAAACCTGCCATCTCTACGTCAGTTGTGTTGCTCATAAAGAAAGCTCCAAAAAAGTCAGTTGCTCGAATGCCTATGAAAGAAGGATACATGATAAATGAGCTGCACTTTTCAATAGAATAACAAGACAGCCTGTAGCGCCCTGAAAATCCTGTCACTAGGGACACTAATTATCTTGACAGATTTCAACAGGAATTTTTGTTCACTCTTGACAAAGTGCTTAGAAGTTCAAAGCTGTAAGAGAGCTTTTTGCATAGCCTAATCTCAAAAGTTTTAAATTAGGGGAAAAATCTGTTACTTCCCATGTGATATACTTAAAACAGTGAACTTATTAAGACTCATTCATGCTAACACCCACCTGTGCTTGTGCGTACTCTCATCACAGCATCAAATCCCACTTCTTTCTGGACATCTCTTCTCAAGTCATTCAGGAACCTATCCTGGTCTGTCTCCAGCTAAAACACAATCAATAATTCATGTTTCACCATAAATCAGAGCTGCTCCATAAATCACGATTAAAAAAAAAGACACCACCTGCAGTTTTACTCTAAAAATCAGCTCAGTGCCATACTAATATAATGTCATGCTAAAAGTTAACAGCATAGCTTGTTGTTCACAGAGATTGTGTAAAGACAAAGCTAACAAAATCATTTTGGTGAAAAACTTGAAGTAGCATTTTTATCTCCCAAGAAGTACTTGTTTGCTATGATTTACACAACAAAAAAAGAACTGGCAACTAAAGAGTAACTTTTACTCAAATCAAATACCAGTCTGACTCAATGGAGCTCTTACCTGGAAATATGCATACTTATAAATGGAGCCTCCTGTCTGGTAAGTTACTATGCCTAGTGTTGCCACATCCAAATACTGGTTTGGAAATAGGAACAGATCCACACAGCAGCCCTGGGCCACACAGTCCTTAGCCAAGTTGTTGTAGAAGCTTGTCTGAGGTTGAAACAAAGTCTAAGAAAGGAAATCAGAGATAAGATCAAAAATTTGTGCTAAGAGAAGGAAAGTGAGAGGCAGATTATAATCACAGGAAAAAAAACAGATGTAACACTTCAAGTCTCTATTCTGCGAAATTCCGATTATACGACATTCTTCCTGACCCTGCCTTTGAAAATGACTGTAATGTCATAAAAATTACTACACATCTTGCATTAATCCTAAATTCTGTATGTTTACTTTAACACATCATCTATAGTACTTTATCCTGTATAAGAATATAGATCTACTTCCTCTTCTTATACCAGAGCTATTCTTATGATGTCAACTCTACACAGCTGTGCCTGAGAACAGCCAATGAAGCGTAATGTTAAAAGATATTAGCTGTGATGGTTACACTGCATGCTACCCTTCTCATTCTTTCAGTGATACTTCAGAGCTACTTTATCCCATAAGGAGCATAATGTAGAAATGAATCATAAGCATCGTTATTACCTTCTCCTTATCTGTGTTGATCAGTTTCTTATCGTCCCTGTTCTTTAACTTCCCTGGGGCCTCTGCAATGGGCAGAGAGGTGTGGAAAATGAAGAGCTTGCCAGCACACTCAGCTGCCTACAGAAGAGAGGGGTGAAATTGCTCAAGTTAGAAACATTTAATAAAAACCTTCAGGCCAAAATGCGATTCAAGAACACACATCCAAGCATCTTTATTACTTCATTTCTTTATGTCAAGAAGGTACTACACACAGGCTCAGTAATCACTTGGCTACATCAGTGGTACCCATCACAGGGAGCACAGCTTGATGATCTGTTACAGAAAAGGAAGTTTCAGTTCTACTGGACCTGTGCTAGCTCCATGGCAGGGAGAAAAGGTCTGGCTTTAAGGAGACAAAGAGCAGTAAATTCTCTAAAAGCAGGACTCAGCTACAACAAGTTTTGCACAAATGAGTTAGATTGCTTTCTTCTCTCATTTATAGCTACTGAATTTGTGGGAATAAGGCAAGTCACAGAAATGGAAAAGGATGTCAATCTGACTTTCAAAAGATCATTAATTTTAAATCAATAGTCTCTGTAAACTCCAGCCAATATTTAGCAGGTTATTTTCTCTAATACAAGCAGTGAGCAATCAATTAGTAGTTTGAATTGCTTCTTGACTGAAATAGTTACCAAACCTGAGTTTAGGGGAGACTTCTAAGGACTTATATGACAGACAAATTTAAGTTATAAGAACAGATTTGGGTGAAATCATACAGGAAATCCATTTGATCAATACATACAAGTCTGAGTTAGGTCACACATGCAATTACCTGAAATACTGGAATGGAAGAACTTTTGGAAAATTTTACTGGTATGTAATAAAATTTTACACATTGGTATGGACAACTTCAACAGATTGCATTCTCTCCTTTTATTTAAATTTATACCAGAGCTTCCAGCACAGGATTAGAAAGACACCGTGTTACAGAACTCCTTCTAAATTACATATGAAGGAGTTCAGCACCTGGTTTTAACACTGGAAGGTCTTTTCTGTAGGTTCTGGAAACTGTTCAAAGCAAAAATGCTGCCAGGTCACCAAGATTAAGCCTCATTTCTTGTACTCTGAGCAAAAATGCTTTAAAAAAATTATGTAGAGAAGAGATAGCTGGCTACAAAGAACTGGAGGTAACTGCACTTTAACAGGCCAAGGGACTATATGTAGCACATCTACCACAAGGAGACTTACTAAAAGCTTTAGAACTCTTAGTAGAGAATAATGGAACATGAACTTCAGAGTAAGCAGACTGAAAATTTGCTATGACATTGCAATTACCAACCTTCAGCGCTTCCAGTCCTGCTTGAATCACAGGTCCAAAAACAGTTTCTGTTTCTCTGGTGTCTGCAAACATTTCTGGAATCTGGTCCAGCAAACTAGCAAAGAAAAAGGAGGAATTCAGGAAGATTCTATAGAAGTGGTAAAGCCACAGTTTTAGTTTAATTAGTTGTTGACCTATGAGACTGAGGTGGTTTAAACAGAAGTCCCTAACATGCCTATATTTTCTGAAGATATGTTTGTTTTTTGTTTTTTTTTTTTTAAACACAGTATTTGCCATCCCATTGCTTATGTGTGAAAAAACTCATACTTCAATAGCTGTTTGTGCTCTTTTAATATATTCCAATGCATATTGTTAGGTAAACTCTTATGAGAGACTAGCAACACTTCACCTCTGTTTGCCAAACATCCTATGTGCTATTCAAAGATTAATAGACTTAACTCACAGATTTGTACTTGCTCTTGTTAATGCACTACAGAACAGGCAGGTAATTTTCGTTCACAACATGAACTGTGTCTAGTTCCCAAAACCTACTTACCTACACACCATAAATCAATTGCAATTCAAGTATAGTGTTAGATAGCTTGCCAAAATTTTGTTAATTTCTTTCTTTCTTTCCTTCTAGATTTTACCTTCTCTATCCTGCTCATTCAATTTTTTCCACTGAACCAAAATCAGACACCTTTGTTGTTTTAGTTTATAATTTACCTGGTCTTAAAGATAATGATTCAGTATTCCTACAACTTTCACTCTCCACCATTTTATTTTTTTTTCCTCCCCTAGAAATACACTTCTGCACCAAATCCCATTACATATAGCCTCTGCCAAGCTGGTCTGGAAGCCAAATAAACCCTTACACCCTATGAATTTTTCTCAAAGAGTATAGGAAAACACTGTAAGAAGTCACTGTAGTGACTTCTAGGCACATAACACAACAAATAAGCAGTGAACATGACACTTTTAAATGAAACACTTAAGTCTACCAAACAAAATGTTTACTCTACACAACATAATTCAGTTTCTGTTACCTGATAATAACTGTCCTGGACTCGTTCACATTCACCAGGAAACCATCAAGGAGTGGCACAAACATGTCTGCCACATCTGAGACAACCATCATTTGTGGCTGTGCCAATGAGCTCTTCACATTATAGAAGTGTAATACCTTGTTGTAAGTGACAAAGCCTACTCGAATGGCTGATTCTTCCATGTTTCCTTCTCTGTAAGAGACATACTTCTAAGTAGATGGCAAAATCATTACACAGTATCCAACACAATAAGGGGTAAAGGAGAAAACAAAAGGAAGGAAAAATCTTTCAGCTAGAAAGGTACTCAGATGTCCTGCTTGATCTCTGCAAACAAAAGCTTGACAGGATTATCTTTATTTTTTTTTTTTAACCCCTGGCTTTTTTAAAAAGGAGAAAGTGAGTTTCCCCCGTTTCGGCTGGCTACAATAGTACACGTACATACCTGGGCAGGTAATCTAGGAGTGACTTCAATTCTTCACATATTAGCCTCACTAAGCCACTCTTCACAGCATTGTAAGACACATCAATCATGAAAATGAAAGCAGGTGGACTAGGAAATTTGTTATTCTGTGGAAGAGGGGGAAGAAGTCACATTAAGGCCATGTAACGCAAACCACAACAGCTCTATAACATGGACAAACAAATGCTGGTCAAAACTCTAACAGTATTCATGTACTTTTCACTCATGAGAAGTGATTGTTTCTTCAGATTACTTTCACATTCCTGCCCATCTAACAGAAATATAAGTGCACTGTGCTTGAAATGGAGCACTGCTATGTACCCTGACAAATTCTGGTATCTCTCAACATACAGCAGATGACTTTTTTCAGAAAATGTTTGGTTTTTATTTAAAAGCAAAACATAGTAATTAACACATACTACTGTACCTTGCAGTAGTCAACTGTTGCCAGAAACTCATAGGACCCCAATGATAACTCAGGTCGATCATAGAAGTCTACTCGCTTGCCAGTGTGATCCAAATGCTGGAAGTAGTGAGGTGGCACTGGGGAAGGAAAAAACATGAAGTTCAGTAACAAACCATGATAAGCACTGTCACAGATGGTTCAAATAAAACTCCTGGAAAAATAGCTAGCTAGACCTCTGTGCTACCATGCAAGTATTACAAGAAATATTGATGCAATTAAAAGTATCATTAAATCCAAGAAATACAAATGAACTGCTTCCAATTTGTCTTATGCACCAGGTGACATTACAGTCACTATCGTATTTTTCTTGAATCTTTTACATTCTGATTTGGTATTTCATATCAGAAAGATCACTGCAACATGCACTTTGAGTTTTCTGAGTTTAGTCCAAAGGAGAAAATAGGAGAGTGATTTAGTCCAAAGGAGAAAAAAATTGTTGCTACTTGTAAAAGTAGTAACAAATGACTTGCAATAGAATTTGCGACAAGCTACAGGCTTCACTATTACTGAGACAGTTCAGACATACCAAAAAACTGAGCCCCTCCTTTTATTATGAGTTATTCAAAACAATCAAAGTTTCAACAGTTCTGAAGAACACTGTGATACCATTAACACTCTATATGTAAGCAGATATCATTCTCTACTCTCTAAGTACGCATCCAGTACAAGCTAATTACTTGATTTCTTTTTCACAGAAAACAGGAATTGCTCTGAAGCATTAGGTACAACTACATTAGATTTTCACAACATCTTGTATCATCCCTCCCTTTTATACACCTGCTCAGTTGTTGCAGGTACAGCCATTCATACAGCTGCTGAGTGAATGTTTAGGGAACGCATGCATGCAGACCAAAAAAAAAAAAATCAAGAAGTTTTTGGTTTTTTAGAACTGACCACTTCTAGCCCTAGTCAGCTTCCTATTTTGGTTTGCCATGGACCTATACAAACAGTTGTACAGCGTAACTGAGATGATGAGATCAAACAGTCCATTAAAAGCCATCAGTACTACCAAATGAAACACTCAAAAACAAGTTCCTTGTACCCCGCATTACCACTGTACATACAAACCAGATCTACAGACATCATGTTATAAGCAGCATACAATGACTTCTGCTTAAGAGGGAGCATGTTTGTATTGATTTAGAAGAGCAGTGAAGATAAACTGGCATATATTAAATACTCCTATTCAACTGTAGCAGATTTACCTACAATCTCATCTCTAAGCAGTGTCCAAACAGGCTTTGTGAGCCAGAACAAAATCCTAACTCATGCTACTAACTAGATATTCATCTCAATAACAAATAATTTCTCAGAACACTATACATCATGCAACAAGTACCTCACATTAAAACATTTGGTATGATAAAACTACAAAACATAAGCACCTGCTTAATTTGAACGTCATTTAATAACTGAGCAGTGAACATGTTTTAATCTTTTTTTCCAACATTAAACACATTACAGCATAATATACATTAGATATGACCGTAACATGATTAAGATTCATTTCTTCACATCTTTTTTTTGAAGATCACTACAGTAGTGCCTATAGGCTAGTTTTCAGAAGAAGCCTTACCCTCAGTGACACAGCTGCAGAAACAGCACTGGAACCTCCTTCCACCCTCAATAAACTGCATAAAAGGGCACATGTAGGCCTTGCACCTATTACATCGGACAGGACCAGATTCTCCATGATCTACTAAATAAGGAAGGGTCTGTGGAAACAGGAAAAAAAAAAAAAACAAATAAAAAGGTCACATGATGATGAGAAATAAGTGACCACATATACTGCAAAGCTTAAAACTATTTCCTTGTAAATTGTATAGAATTTAGCATTTTTGGCAGCTGTGGGAGAAAGTGCAGGGGAAGCCTGAACAAGTATTTTACAAGTATTTTTCAGCTCAAGCTCTTAACACAGCAGTTCCTTTGTGGGCTGCAGTCATTAATAATGGGCTATCCCACTTACACACAAAGAAGTACTTGGGCATGGTGTTGCACCACCTTATATAGTAGCCTGCTTGAGGAGCATGAGCTCTAGCAGGAAAGCCACGCTGCACAGCACAGATGGATCCCAAGTGGACACTGAAGCCATGCAAACAACAGCTGTGATAACATCATGGGAGCGAACACACAATTTCCACCTCACTCCAAGTTGATTTTTTTTTTTTTAAAAACAATTCTTTACCTCCTATGTTTTTCCCTTATAAAAAAACAATTTTTTTTTTTTTTACACAAAATAGAAGCCAGTCACTACATTCCACAAATTCAAGAATTTAAAGCACCCAGATTATCTTAAAAATTTTAAATGGTTAAAACTTATTTTTGAAGTCCTCCATGAAATACAACATATCCTTATGTTCTTCTTGTCTTGACACCACTGTGTAATTTTAAAGGACTTGCTATCATGTAGCAAGACCATTTTTCAACTATTACTGGCAATATAGTCTTTTTGCAGCCAAACCAGAGTAAGATGCTTGGCAACTTCTTCAGCTTTTTAACCTCAGAATGAGCAAAAGCACTTTAAAATGATTAAGACGGAGCTTTTGCAAGCTACAAGCTACATTCACAGTTCAAGACACCTTTCAGTAACTAAGAATCTAGCTCAAGATGTTTAATTACTTTTAAAGTATGACATTCAAGGTGTTCAATTTTAATTCTTACAGGCACCGTAAACCTCTGATCATTTTTAAGAAAGAATGTATTCCTTGAGCGTAAGTTGAACAAATGCCCTTGATGCTTCTTTCTTCTTCATGCTGCAGATGTATCAAATTTCTCATTCACCCCCACTAGTCATTTATTGACAATACAATGGCTTTGCTGCCTGTGTGTCTCAGTTCCTACCCACTAGGCTGACCTCCTCCAAGGAAACAAAATTTCAAGTTTTCTGATTGCTAGGCAATATTAGTATTAAGTTTCCACACAATAAGCCTCTCCCCCCCCCAGCCCCCCCGCCAAAATAAGCAGTACTATACATAACTTGCTACTTACCACTTACTACCAGAAGGCACACAGATACTTCTTATAAAACTCCCAAGTTTTCCTTTCTGAACTGTGTATTAACATAGGGCAAAGGCCCTGTATCTCGCAACCAGATGCTGAAATTTTCACAGGTTCTAGATTTATCCAGATGTTGCATTTTCACCAGTCCTATTTATCCTCTTACTACTGATATGTTAAACGTTAGCTCTATTTACAATCCTATTGCTCTCAACAGCTGAGCCTACATCTATCAGAAGGGCTCCTCCACAGGGAGTTTGCCCTTGCCATAAAGAACTTCCTAATACTGGAAGCTCACCAAACTCCAGGACAATTTTCCGATCCTAGACATGTTTTTTCTGGATATCACAAGTGTCTGTTCAAAGCATAAACACACCATGAGAGCTAATAGCTAGTTTGTAAAACTTGTCTGAAAATGTGCCCCCAGGTTTCTCAAGAAAGATCACATTTGCCTATTACTCTCCTTTTAAACTCCAGCCAGATACAGAAATTAAATTCAGAACTCAGTTTTATCGCAAACTAATTTTCAGAATCCAAATCATAGTTTAGGAACATTAGTCAAATGAAACAAAAACCACCCTTAAACACCAGAAAACATTCCTTTCTTCATGAGATGTTAAAGTTCAGTTTAACAACACAGAGAACACTGCAAACATATTAAAATTTCACAAGCATATTTGTCTTTATGTCACTGCTCTAAGTAAACTAATGCTACACAGTAACCAGAGTATTTGCCATACTTTTAATACAGTTTCCAGCTCTCATATTCTCAAAGCTTTTATCTTCTCAGCAACCAGATAGAGTAGGTAAAAGGCTGGCTAGCTAGCCACATATGACACCTAGAAGGAAACAAGAGGTGCACAGAGCAAGTGCAGAAATTCAAGTGCAGTTCAGCAGAGCCTGGAACTCAGTCTCACGCTGTCAGTTATCCCACACAGTGCTGTGCATGGACACAACATTAGGCAGCTTAACCAGCACTGCTTGATACATTCTCATCCAATTCCACAACTTGATATCCTAGAAAACAATATCAGTGATTTGTTACCATTTCAATACTGTAGACCAAGAAAGAAATTGAGATCAACTCAAAGTGCACACATTTATTAGCATCCTAGTATTGTGGTCATTTGGTCAGAATGATGCTCGACAGTTACTGCAAAAAAGAAAGCTGAGATTCTCATAGCAATCAAAATATTAAACGTTTTGAATACAATGTTCTTTTGCCTTACAGATCTCTGCCACACACTTGTGAGAGAACCAACATTTACCTAGGCTTAGTTACTTGAACATGCCTACTGTCGTAAGTCAAACAAGGTTATCTGTAAAATACGAACATCTAATAGCATTCTCCTGACAAGTTCAGATTGCATACAGTGCATGTGTGACTTCACATACAGTTCTCACCTCATCTGGGGGTAGGGTAGCCAGTGGTTTTATGACAGCAGCTAGAGGAACTTGGGACTGTTTGGCCATATCTGATGTGCAGGGAATATTGTATGATGTACATCTTATATAGCGGGGGCTTGCGTTACCTGGAGAACAAAGGAAAAAATGCCAACAAATTTCAGTGAAGTTTATATTAAGAACAGAAATCAAGATAGCTTCAGTTTTGCTGCTGAGTCACAGAATAAGAATGTATCCAAAAAAACCAAAGACATAAAACTTAATTCCCAACCAAAAGCCTCTTTACAACTAACTAAGCATAATAAAAGCCCTCAACTCAAAACAAGTGAATTTGACTCCATATCAACTTCACCTCTAAAGTATTCCCATTCCACTCTTTTTGCAGACTAAATCTTACTACGGGCAAAGATCTCAACTCAGACATTTCTAGTGCTTGATTTTGTAAGTCTGGCTGAAGAGCAAAGCACTCGATTACAGAAATGGATTCTGAAGTTTTAAGGAAGCTTAAAATCTCCAAATAAAGTCATGGGAAATAAAAAGATTAAATTCTTTCTCTATAAAACCCATGAACCAAATGGCATCCCATTCATACTTAAAGACACTGTTTGCAGTCCAATTCAAACGATATTACCAGTAAATTTCAGTTCTGACCTGAATGATTAAAGACAATTCTGCCACTTTTTTAGGCTTGCATTCATTGTTTGAATTCATTGTTAAAAATATTTTACCTTGATCCTTGACCAAGAAATTGGTAGTAACAAGCGGTGGGACCTGTCCTCTTACTCCGGTGACAAATGGTTCTGATCCACGGTTACTTCTGTCATCTTCAATCACTTGAATCTATGATCGAATAAAACATCACATTAATCTTTGGAGGCTTGGTTTCAAAGTACTATAAAATATAAAACTTGCATCTGTAAGACAGTGAAAAGGGAACCTGAGGCAAACATCACTAGCTCTAAAAATAAGAGGTCTAAGGCAAGCAGGTTTTGTCAAGCAGTCACCTCTCAGTTGGATTTCAATTATTACTGAATGACTAACAAAAAAATACAAATGGTATTTTCCCCAAGTATTGAGTAGTAGCATACTTTGTGTTTTAAGGCATAATCTGAACTCATAAAAAGCAAACTTAGGTCAAGAAAGGGTTTTTTTGCTAGTGTTTCCGTTTACTAGTCCTAGCCAAATTAAAATCAGAAGCTTCTTTAAGCCTCAGGGTGAAGTTCTATACATGACCTGACTTCTCCTTTCTGTTGTGCTCCCACTGCTTTCATAGCATGCATTTATTTTCATCCACTGCAGCTCTGACCTAAGGACATGCTTGCCAGCTCAACTGTAAATCTTTATTGCACTGTAGTGCTCAAGAATTTATGATTCGAATTCTGGGGATGAGGAAAGTGAAGTTTCACTGGAGCTGAAAATGATCCAAGCTTAAACTTCACAAAAGCAGAAAACAGCCAAAAAATTGTAACTTTCTTACAATTTCAATTTCTTCATTAATGCAAATGTTCTTAAGAAAACAAACACATGGATATTTTAGTCAAGTAAAACTGATAAGAACAGAAGATTGTTCTTATACGTTTTTAACTACCTTTACCATTCCAGTGCTTGAATCTATGCACTAAAGCCAGCGGCTGTTTTGCCACCAAACACACATACCTTTGCTTAGAGTCAAATCGCAAAATGCGAAATTTTGCACAGCAAAACTTCTACCCTCTCACTATGGCTTCCAAGGAGCCAGCAAAAACACCACCCATAGCATCAGACAGTGACTTCTAGGATAAATCTAGTTCTAGCTCAAAAGCCCACAGACTGATTGACATTTGTGACTTCACTGCTTGTAGCTGTTGTATGACCAAATTTGGTTAAACAAAGAAGAATTGATACAAGGGTCATTGCTTTTTTTTTTTCTTCCAATGCAAAAGGTAGCTGCTTTTTCTTTAGGTAGAGTTCTCTAGACATAACCATTCTATTTTCAAAATCAAAATGTAATGGTTATGTATGAGCACAGATAATGAAAGAATGTTTATGGCTCCCCAGACCTCTTATTAGTCAACTAAGATTTACAGGAATTAACATCCAAACAAAAATAGTTTCTCCTCAGTTTTAGAGTTTCGAAGCACTAGCCTAGTACCGGTATCAACAAGAACTGTAATCAAATTCTGCTTAGAACTGGTAGAAGACACGGCTACAAAGGCTCATGCTGTGTGTATGTTAACATGGGATGTGCTATACGGACAATTACACCGATGGCTTACACTGAAAATGCCAGTTGGAACCTGACGGAGATATTTTAAGGATCAGAAAAGTAAAGGGGAGACATTCTTCATGATCTGTTTCTGCAACGATCTGCTTTCTATTGCCTCACCAGTCATCACAGAAGAGAAGATTTTAAACAACCTCTTGTGGTGTTATGCTACTCATTTTGATAAGGCAAACAGAAGACAGCAAGGAAAGGATAAAGGATTAATGATGGAGGGTTAGTGAGGTGAAGGTCAGATAACAGGCATGCACAGATAGATGGTCACCAACACACAGACTACAATTGACATAGATACAGCACTTACTGGACTAGGAATTGCATCTGGGTCTATTCTGTGCCTGGGTTTCTGCTGGGGTGGCAGCTCATTAAGTTGCTTTATTATTTTTTGTGTTTTAAATAAAGAGTGCCACAAAAAAAAAGAAAAAAAATAGAAGAGAATAATAAAACAAAGAGTAACAGTGTTACTTCCCTCTACCCAAACTTGTAGCACTGGAATTAGGTATTTGGACATAGGTTCATGCAACAAGAAACACCAGCTTCTGCAGCATACACTGAACCTAAAAATCAGTCTTGAGGTTGTATCGGGCCTGGGCACCGAACACATTGCTAACAGACGTAGTGGCTCACGTGCTCATTTCGGTTAGAAATTGGGGATTTATGTTTTAAGAACATGCTGAAATGAAGATAACTGATATAAGCCATTTAAGATTTCATTTAGTGGGAGAGAAGAGAAGCAGACAAGCAATTACAAGTTTTTATATTCCATGTAAAAAAATTTGCAGTCCCAAGCCTTGCATAAACCTGAAGTCTGTGAACAGCTCACCATTTCTGAATAGCAATAATTTTGAATAGCAACAGTCAAAATCTCAGCTGTAACTCAAAACTATTTTTTTTTTTATAGTTTTTAATTAAACTGATTTTAAGCACTGTCCTGGAAATGCTTCCTGTTATCAAATGATTGTAGCCTTCTGAGACAGAACAACATCAGGAGCAGTGGAAGGAACAGCACAGCAGACTAGGGGCAACAATGCTCCCAGGCTTAGTATTACTCATCATTGTCAACCATCACACATCATTGCTCCTCTTTTCTCAGAGACTCCATTCTAAAAAATAATTCTAATTTGAGAAGTTGCCCATATTTGACTGAAGTAGTGTCCTGACTTAATGACACAAAGAAAGCTAACCAGCTCTTTGACAGAGTAGAAGAAAAAGGAAAGGAAAAGCACTACAACCATCTCCTATGAACCATACTTTAAACCTGGAACATACAGTTCATAGCTTGCCACCTCAAAACCAGCAATTAGTTCACCTTGGAATGTAGTTAAGCAGGAATTCAGAAGTGGTCAAGCAAGTATAATCAAAGCCCTCCAGGACTTCCAAAACATAAACCATAACACGGTACAGAAGACCACCTGAGAAATTAGAGCACTGATTTTCACATGCAATGCCTTTCTTTAGTCTTCTGGGCTTATTCATAACAAATGACTGAAGCTTGGATATACTAGAGAAAAGCAAGCAGGAAAATATACTGCTGTTCTTTGGAAGAAGAAACCTGCTTTCAGCTCTGGACTTTGTCAGTTTCGTTTAACATAAAGACACTATGGGAGAGTTCACACTAAAGAACAAAGTAGGCTTACAGGGCTAGGAATGGAATCTGGATCCAAGCGCTTTGGTGGAGGTGGTGGTCCAGGCTGACTTCCATAATTTGGTGTTCCTGGATAAGCTCCTCCATAGTTTGTTTGGGGGCCCCTCACCTGTTCAAAGGAACCTTACAAGAAAGAATCAATAGAATCAAACATTAGCTAACATTAGGCAATTCCTCATCAAGCACCTCCCATTTTTCCTGTCTTCTTAAAAAAAAACAAACAAGAAGTTACAACAGGAAACTACACGCTTTTCAGTCAATTAGGTTTAAACACATTTATCAATGTTTCAACTCAGTACATCTCTATCAATGATCCAATAAACGGACACAGTCTTCCTTAAAACCAGACTTAAAGAAACGTTGTGTTTTAAGACTAACATAACTAGTTTTAAAACATATGATTAAAACATGCATTAAGATCATGTACTATGAATATTCAGGTTGAGCTGCAGAACTACCTAATAGAAAGCGCACACAGAACAGCCAAATAGCCAGCGGATGACCCATAATGCCTCAAACTCAAGTTATGCAAGGATTTCTCTCAGGCAGTTTTGTACTGCCTGAAAGCACAGTAATAAGTTAGCACGTGACAACTTCTTTTGTTTTGTAACTCATGGAAGTAATTTCACATCACATTACACAATTCCAGTCAATTACGGAATAACATTGTGATTCACCCCACGAGTCTTTTTACAGTTCATAGCAATTTGGACAGATGTTTAAACAAATAATTTACCTGGCTACTTGTGCAAGGCTGCATGTGGGGGACAGGATTTTCAATCCTGACACTTGCACATGATTACTTTATCCTAGCTATCTGCAAACATTATTGATTAAAAATCAGCCCAAACTGTTTTATAATCCAGAAAGTTCAAGTGATATTACTTCTAAGCACATACGAGACGTGAAGGGTTTTACAAGGAGAAAAATCCAGCTTTGTGAATTAAAGAAGAAAAAGTTGCAACTCCTTTTCAATGTATAACACTCCTCTAATACACAGTGTATATTCATACCCAGTGTGCATATTGTTAAAAACTATAATAATGATTTTCAGGATTTCAAATCTCTACTTTTGAAAGACAAGGTTGCAGTCATCAAATTTAATTTTGTATTACAATTTGACCACAATTTTTTGTGCTATTATGGCACTAAGCATTGAACACTTTTTTGGCCAAGTAAGCTAGGCTTCTTTTAATTACATTAACCTGATTAAAACCTGCATGACAAATAGCTTAGAATGATAAATCCTACTCTTTGTCTTAGATTTGTCCTTCACACCAGGGAAACAAGAGGGAAGCTCTGAAGTGAAGCCAGAAGCTTGCAAGTTACAAACCTGAAAGCTGTTTCTCAGTTTGCAGCACACAGAGAATACACCTAACTTAAAATTCCTACACTAGAAATACTCACCGTTCTGCTGCATTTGGTAACCTGGCTGAGGAGGATGAGTGGGAGGAGGTGGTCCACGGAGGCCACTCATGGGAGGCCCTGGGTAAGGCCCTGACAGAGTTGATGGAGGTGGTGGTGGTGAGGATACATGATTAGGCTGTGATGTTGGCGGTCCAGCAGCTGTCTGCACAGGCAGCGGTGGGCCTGGCATGGTAGGTGGCCTTGGGGCACCTGTGGTAGGAGGATAAGAGGAAGGTCCAATCCCTGTAGAAGATGGAGGTGAAGCAAAACCAGGGACTTGAGTAGGCAGGCGCTGAGTTGATACTGGTTGACCAGAAAAGGGAGGCTGTGCCAAAGGAAGACCCTGAGACACACTGGGAGGAAGGGGTCCTTGGCTCGCAGTGTAAGGTGTGTAGAGACCAGATCCTGTTGCACTAAAGCTCCCTGAGACTGGGGGAACCGATGTTGGGGGACCTTTTAAGAAGAAAAGAGGACGTTACCATCATTTTTTTCTATCCTCAAAATATTTAATTCCAAATAGATCACAGAAGACTCAAAACACCTTCACTCTAGAGCATCTCAACTGGTGTGTATATATATATAATTTTCTCATCTTCAGATGGACATTCCAGTACTAACAGAGACAAACCTTAAGTGATCATACTCTTAAATTCAAACAGCTAACGGATACGAAACCTGACAGTTCCTTCAGTGCCTTCTTTTCCCCTCCCCGCCCTGTCCCCTGCCTCACAGTCTAAGCTGCTTATTTTCAACAACCAGAATACATTTCAGGATTCAGGGAGAGGAAACCTTACCATAGCCCAGTCCAGCTGGGGGAGGAGCAGAGGTTGAAGTACTGCCAATTGTCATCCCTGCCATGTGATTGCTGAGTTGCTGTACACTGGCTGGAGGTGGACCATATTGCTGGAGCATAGATGTCTGGCTGACAGGCACGGGTGCTGAGCCTGGCAGAAACGGCTGAGAAGCAGGCGGCCTGAGAGGGGAGATGAGAATCTTCACTGGGTCGTCCATTACGCAAGCAGTTACAATTCCCCATGCCTTTATAAGTTGTTCTACCATATAAACACCAGCTAGGGGTCAATAATATACATGAACTAAAAACTAAGCACTGTAGCTACGTTTCTGAAAAATAATTACATATCCTGCATAGATCCAAACCCGTTTCATCATAAAAATCTGTTGCTTCTTAAAAACACAAATTTTATGTTCAAAATATTTTTTATTAATTCCATTTTAGTTATCATAATAAATCAGAAACACTGCAAGGGAGTCTACAGGGTAAGAAACAATACTGCTTGCACAGGTATCTAAGAAGGCTCTGTTGTTCAAAGGATTTGGACTCTCCAGCTTAACCAGAAAGCAGCAAAAACCAACCACCTTCCCCCCAACTAGTAATCAGTAGGTAGGACTGCTGCCCCTTTCACCCCATGGGTAATGGCAATATCTTTCTAGAGAAGATGCCAAGAACTTAAGATGGAGACAACTCAGGGATCCACAAGAGGAAAAAAAAACAAAAAACAGAACCAATACTAAGGAATTACTCAGTAGTAACAGGTAGCAACATGCTCCAGAAAGGCTAGTTCACATTGCCAGGGAACCAAATACAGCTACTGTGTGGATGCAATCGTTTCCAAACAAGGCAGATCATGGGAATCAGGAAATTCCTTATGGGAAAACGACTACCACAAAAAAAGGGTCTTTGGAGGAGAAGTGGTTTTGATCAACCAGTCACTGACCCATATCCTTCCATAACCTTTTTATCTAAAGATATTCCTATTTTCTAACAAATATCCTTCCTTATGGTAAAATGTTGATTCAAAACAATAAGGAAAAAAAAGTCAATGCCCACCACAGCAAAAACATTGCATTTAGTTTGTTTTATATCCTAAAAGGTCTAGACATAGCCTAGGTCTACCAAGGTAGGCTTTTGCTACAACTTTCTTTTCTTGTGTATACCTCTGCATTGGTGCTGTTGAAGCTGGAATCCCATTCTGCACATCTCCTTGTCCAAATGGACTGTACCCCAGGTGACCAGAAGAAAGAGATGTTCCAGAGGTTGAAGGGGCTCTTACCGAACCTGCAGACATTAAAAAAAAAAAATCAAATTATTCACAGAAACAAGGGCTTCAACCAGCTACCATGAAAAATCAAAGGAGGAAAAGGAGTTTAGTGATGGCCAAATTGATGTATCAACACTACTCCAGCAGCAAATCATTTATACAACCATATTAGTAGCAAAACTGAAAACAAGTATTTTTAGCCATTGTCACCAGTCACACCCCCACACACATCAAGTACAAAATATGCACCATGGAGAGTTCTTTTAAAAAGGACTTCATCTTTTGACGAAGAACCAACCGTGTTCTTGTCAGAAAGGTATTAGGTTCCTCCCCCTCCAAGTCCAATTATTTTTTATCCAGAGTATGAAAAGTATTTAAGTGGTACCTAATGTTCATTACAGGTCAGTTTTCTCTACTTAAGGGGTAAGTGTGTCATGCAAATAGATTCAGTTTTGAAAAACTGAGTTCTACCAGCTGCTTTTATACACAACATAGCAGGGACCACCACAGAGGGCCAGTCCCAGCCTCTTAAGGTTGCAGGGTAACAGGAATACTTTCTCATTTTTCAAAGTGAACTGGTTCAGTCACGGACCAAACCTATTTGCTTCAAAATTAAGTCTTGTCACTTTCCAGACCACACAATGCTGGATACAATGCCAACAGATATACAGCAGCATTTACTTCCAAAAAAGAGAGAATATAAACTTCTATTTTAATAATATTAAATTAAAAAATGCTGTTAAATAGAACAGCCATGTGACCACGCCTGCTAACCACAATGGAACATATTTCATATATGGGGTACAGTTCAACACTGATGACTCAAACACCTTAAACTGCGAGAAGACCAGAGCAGCACATAGACAACGCTGTGTCTTGCGACAGCGTGACAAGTTCAGAAGGGATTCCGAAGCCTTCCTGTGAGGAACCATTACGAAATAGAAAACATATAAGAGAAGCCACTTCTCAATTCTATCGCGTAATTTACTCACCAAAGCATGAGGTTTCAACTCACATTTTTATCTTACCTGTTACATGTACATTTTAGGAAGCTTGTGGGAGTAAATTCAAGGAGTTAGCTAGACCTTTTATGAATGACCAGTAGCTTTTGATTTTTTTTCCCCTTTGGTTTTAAGTTTTACTAAACCTCGTCCTGCACTTCATTTTGAGATTCAGAACTCAATTTCCAGATAAATTTATTATTTTTATATACCTTTATCTCATTAAACATTTTCTTTATAGCACCTGTTATAGCACCTCTGTCTTACTGCTTCTCTGGCCAAGCATCTCCTGATCCCTAACCATTTTTATGTTGTCACTTTCTGTGGTATTTTTATTTCTGAATGTCTTTTTTAACATTTTTCATGTTAATTTGATATACTTTCATTTGTTTTGGAATTTCATTTCACGGTACATCTAAACTGTTTGGCATTGTCATCTTTCGTCTTTGAAAGAATACGCTTTTTTCCCTTTTTTTTTTTTACATTGTTTACATATTTTTTCAGCTTTAACATGCATACAATTTGACAAATGCATGTTTAATTCAGAAAAAGCTTCAAAAGTCTTCTTTTCTAGTCCTTGTCACAAACATACTTCTCTAACCATTAGCACAGACTGCTCAAATAACCACTGGAAAAAAATCACTTAAAGGGTATGAATATCTAGTGGTTTATCATCTTAAGGTTCACTGCTCTTGAGGAATCTTGAAGTTCCTCTTCAATACCTTTGAGATACTGTCCTTACTCACCACAGACCTCAAAACAGAGGCAGATGACAGCATAATGGGAAATGCCTGTGATTTTACTCAAAGCCCTGAGATTATATGGACTTGGCCTAGTTCTGCCTCCCTATTCTTCTAAACAAATAGACACTGCTGGAATAGCTCTTTCATACCACTAGTTAGAAAGAAGGAAAAATAATACGATTTCTTGCAATGTTTCTAATTCTTGTATTTTCATTGCTACCTCTGCAAAAACATTACGTTCTTCAACCCACAGCTTTTGAATCATAATTATCCCTAGCTTCTACGCTGCATCTAAAAAAGTAAACACTTTTTCCCCTTAAATTAAAACCCAAGCTATAAAGATCCCACGACTTTTAAGACCAAATTCCCCGTAGCTGGGGAGATTCTTCATTTCTGCATTACAATGCTTTTATTTCAGACCTCACATTTTAGTTCTTTCCCAAGCAGGACACTACATTCTTTTAAACTAAGGCTTCTTGACAAAACCTGCAAGGACCAATTCAGGTTTTGAAATCAACCTCTAAAAACTGACTTGTGACTGCTTTCTATCTGTGAATCTGCACGCATAAGGGATTTCTACTAGAATTATTTCTTCATATCCTATTCATGTTTCTGGAGTGCTGCCTACAAATAGAGTTGGAGGTGTCCCATCCACCTCTGCCTGAATAATCAGACACCCACACCTTTGAGATAAACACCCATGTTGAAAGGAACCTTGGCACAGAAGATGGTTAAGAAAACCACCCCTTCCCCACAGTAGGAGTGGCATGCCACAAACGCTCCCACAGAAAGGACACCATTTACCTATGAAATTAGGTGCAAGAGAAGTGTCAGAGTTGAAAGAAACAGGAGAGCCCTTCGAAGGGAACCCCAAGGAAGGAAAACAACCTGGAAAGACAGAATACACCAGTAAATCAAGCCAGAGAGAAAGCACCAAGAGACAGTGTTTTCAATGCTGAGGACAGTCTGTTGTGCAGAAATTATCAGGTACATAAAATCCATATCGCATTTACTATTTATCCCATACTCTATACTGCTCACTGTTCTACCACATACACTACCAACACAGTTTATATATTAACATGAACACAAGTGTAAAAAGTGTCATAAACCGAGTCTATGTATGATAATCCATCAGCAACCTAATTATCACTAGTAATCAGACAACTTTCAACTTTCGTATTTGCACTTTCAACTGTACAGTCTCATCAAAAGCAGAACTGATAGATTGAATGAAAAATTTGTGCAAAGTTGTCCTGGTTCTTTCAACATTCTCATAGAAGGAAGCTGGTGTTCTCAGCTAGCAGTGCAGTACTCCGCTTCTGCTCCTGAGCAACACTAGCATCACTGGCACAACACTTCCATGTTTCCATCAGTTAGAGCTAGGGTTTGTCATGTAACTCAGACAAGAAGACTCCCTGACTGAGGATGGCACCTGCTGCCAACACTTCTCCATTCAGTCCCTCCAAGCACTTCTTGCCGTGTTTTTTCTCAAATACCCCCTTAAGACAAATACTTTGAGATCACAAAGTAGCATTAGCAGTTCTCCTTCTACCCCTCAGTGTTCTCTAAATTCCTGTCACACTAGCGCTTTTGAAATGAATTCTCTCCCCTCTACATTATGTAGTTACAACCAATCTTGCTGCAAAGACCTACAATGAACATAACATGATAAAGATGGGAGTAGAAACTGTCACTATCACCTGTCTGCTCTTTTTGTTAATGCATTGTTTGTTTGCCTCTCATTTCTAGCTGGATCTCATATTCAGCAGCTAACAAAAGGTCAACTTCTGGTTATTGTGTTAGTGCTCTGAATTTTGCATTCCTTCCTTCTAAACACAGGAATCTTGAATTTACAAGAGCAGGTACGAAGTGTGCAACCTGACAATTGAGATTTGAGAGTCCAGCTTCTCCCCATTCCTTCCACGGGGCAGGAAACACTACTTGGTCATTATCTACACTGAGTGGCCAAACAGAGCGCTCATAGCTCTGCCTAGGTCTTTCCAGGAAGCAGGATTTTTTTCTTCTGCCCAGCTCTGATTTTCATCACTTTTATAGGAATTTAAACCCTCTTTGAAACTAGTTCAAAACCCATGGATTAAGAGTGCTGTTGGAAGAGATTCACTGGGAGAAGGGGAGGAATAGAATTAAAGAAGGAAGAGGAAGATGGAGCAAAACTGAATAACCCCAGTCCTTAAGCATACCACATTTTTAGCTCCAACAAAAAAAAAATCCAGGGTAACCACTTAGCTCACCTTTAAGTCTCTTTCTTAGTACGCAAATTTTAGTCTCCCACTTGAGTTAGTTTCACTTCAGCAGTAGGCACTTTGGCCGTTCTGTCCTTCTCATTGACACAGAGACCATTAGCACACACTTCCTTTCCTTAGAAAATCAGTGCAAAAATCGAGTATTTTCTCCTCTACATTTCTGATGTTAAAGTCACTGTTCATCTCTCAGTACAATTTAGGTACTCAAACCCAAAAAATCTAAACAAGTGACATGATCCTGCAGAACTAAGAAAGTTCTGGAACACATTAGCATGCCCACATGTCTAGAAGCTTTCTATTGGTTTTAAAGATACTAGAGAAACTAGCTCCAAACATGCTTTATATCTAGAGATGTACATCCTTCAAGACAGAGCACTAATCCTTCTACACGGTAATGTAACGAGGACTCTATTATAAATATGTAACAGTCATCAACCACTGCCCCTCAACATGACCTCTTCAGGAATACTGTTCAATTCAAGAGCTTCAGTACCATGGGGCAAGGGCATACAGAAAAAAGCTAGGCCATGTTTCTCAACACATTAATTTTACGAGTTATTAGGAAAAGAGCAAGCCCTACTGAAACAGACAAGTGACAGATCAATAACCTGAGCATATACAGAAAGAACACGATTTTTAACATCATGCAAGCTACATACAGAAGATAACTGCTACCATAAAAGCAAACAATAGGAAGTGTAAAGAAAAAAATCCACACGCAACAATTCACAGGTTATCATTCATTAAGTTTTGACTGAGAAGTACCTTGTGGAGGAACTGGCTGTTGGTATCCTGGCATCGGACCATTATAAACTCCATATTGCGAGTGAGGAACCCCTGGCAATGGCTGTCCTCCGTAGGCAGGCTGCTGGTATCCCTGATATCCAGGCTGAGGTTGCCCGTAAGGAGGCCCTGTGTGAGTTTGCTGGTTTACACTCATTGTATTCACATCCCCAAACTAATCTCACCTGCAAAAAGGGGGGGAAAAAACGGCTTTTAGCAGACATAAAACCGAACTGGCCAACTTCTCTACTGTTTTCACAGAAATGAGAGATCCTGAGACACTAGCGATGTTAAAATGTTAAGAGCAATTTACTCTTGCACAGCAGTTTTTCAAGTAAGATAAATGCTTTACAAGAGCTAGAGAACAATATATTCAGAAATTTTCCAGTCAACTTACTCACTGTTCTGTACTGGTTAGACTTCTGATCAGCTTCTTAGAAAAAAAGATTTTGTCACTCCATATCAGATATCAAGCTTCCTGAGACACCTTACAAATTACTTCTGCCTCTAAAATCACCAGACCAATGAAAAACACATTTCATGACTTAGACGAAAGATTCCTTAACATAAGACTTCACTAACACTTCACAAGTTCATCTTTCAGCTCTATGCTACCCTGCTAGATCATGCTTTCTTGCTGTAAGACAGTATCCACACAGGCTGCTTCTTGAAGTGTTTGAAAGTATCTTGAACAGGGACAACATAGAATTTTGAGAGTTTTCAAACAGCAAATGATTTAAAGTCCTTGTATACATAATTTTCAAAAACCTAGCATATTCCACAAGCAGCATGCTCATCTAGGAAAGATACTCGAAATAGAAAAGCAGCACAGGCTAAGATGTCACTAAGGAAGTTAGACAAAAGTGTAAGACTGGAAATAGAGTGTCAGAAACAGAAGAAAAGTTTCTTAGCAAAACTATGCAAGAGATCTTAATAGATGTATTCCCAAGCCCTCTAGCTTTATAAAGACAAAAATAGAAATGACATTAGGAGACCCCAAACCAAGTAGGCAGTTCTTACAGCCATGGTACCAAGCAGACAGATAAACCACAGATCCCTTCAGTTGGAAAGGGCCACACAAATGACTTCACTGGCAGGAGATTCCCTTGCAGTCTCAAGGACATTTTTGCATCCCCTGTTCTCCTTTGGATGCTCCATGTGTCACTGTTACCCCCTTCAGCTAACACTGTATCTGCAGTAACAGCGTAAACATATCTGTGTTTGGAGAGCAATTTGATTTATTAAAAAAGACTTCAGTTTATATAAAAATGCAAGCTGAAGTGATTAACTATATTTACCCCCAACCCCACGACGAACTTGCACATTAAAGATAAATAGTAAATCTTAACACAGAGGAGACAAATACATCTGCAACAGCCATCAGCCAATTGAGGTAAATCCCAGTGAGGAGTCTACAGCTTAACCCGAGCTGTTTTGCCTATTCATGGATTACAGGATGCGAACTAATGCTAAGGTTGACTTTTTACATTATCAAAAATATGATGCCAAAGAATAATTTCAACAACTGGCACAACAATTGTATGCAAAGGGTACTAAAATAACTACAGACCTGTAAGAACCATCCATGTACAAATGAATTCTTTCAGGTCCACATATATTATATGAAGGGAAAACACATCTTACACCACACATCTATTTCTTTACAGAAGACAGCTAACATAATACCATACATTCAACATTTAACCTCCTAGAGCTAGTAAACACAATAAGTCTTAATGCTAAGCATGCCAACACTTACTCTGAAAATCAGATAGTTAACTTTATATGAAAGGAAATTAAGTTTTATATCTCTATTTTTCAAGCTGCACAGAGGCAGTGAGAAGGCTTTTGTTTAGAAAAACTTTTCTTTAATATTTAAAGGTAATTTACTGTTGAGAGTAACATATAACGCCATTTACAACAGCTTACAGCAAATTTTGATCGGCTTGCAGAGTTTCTAACTCTGTTTCTTCTGATTACAGCAAGCAAGACGGTCACTGCTAAAGATTCAGGTTTCCCACTCCACCTTTGACTTAGTTCTGCAGAACAGTCTAACCTGAGCAGCCATGGGGCCAGGAAATCTGAACTTTGGGACCGGCACCCTTCCCCAGCTCCCCAAACGTTAACCTCTTCCTCCCCAGACAGGCAACTAGTACCACATTGCAATCACACACCTACCCACATCCTTTTTTTGTCCAGTGCAACCAGACAGGCAGGACAGCTCCTCCTGCAAAGCTGGGGGTTAAAGAAAGGGAGAACTCCTCTACCTGAGGTAGAACATACAGGCAGCACTTGGAGTTGAGGAAGGAGGGAGGGCTGCTTTCTCTTCTCCCTGCCCCTCACTATCGCTTCTTGGATTGTCTGTGAGGTATTTGGCTTCCAGTCACTGTTCCTACAAACAGGTCATTCTTCCAGGAAAAGCTGCAGGATAAGCAGCAGCATCCTGCAAGACACCTCCTGAGCTATAATCATTAAGACACTCTTTACACGTCACACCTACAAAACTCTGCAGGACTCAGTGTGGATATTCCTGAACATATCGCAGGTTTGCCCAAGCAATTATAACAGTGCTAGAAAAGATCGATCTTTCATTCTATTTCTCTCCAAAGCACAATGGGGCAAAACCTCAAGGGTGTCCCTAGAAAACAACTTCTGACTTAATGGTCTGAGTGTATATTCAGTAGGTGACCCCACCCGATGACCTTTTACTATTCTCCTGTTAGCTTTTCTCCCCTTCCCTCCTGTGAACATCAGCATTTCCCACTTGGGTTGAAAGTATTCTCTGCTTCTTGCTATCTTCTCAGTAATACTGAAACCAACAGGCAAGCTCATTCAATACAAATTTTCCAGAGAAAAATGTTTTGAGATAGACTCTATGTAAAATAGAACTAGGTAATTATCTCCTTTGTGTGGTTCCAAAGCGCCCCAACTGAGAGAAAGGCAGATACACCTCAAACCTTTAGCTGGCCACGTGACAACCAGCACAGGCCAACCTCCACCACAACACAAACTGACACTTGCTCTGTAGCAGCAGAGGGTCAAAGAGGGAGCTGAAAGGAAGAGGAAGACTCGAGAATTAGCTTGGTGTTGAAACTGCGGACAAGGCTGCTTCATTTATCTCGGCTGCTCAACCTGCTCTAAATGTAAGGCTTGTGGCATGCTTGCTCATAACCGGCATGGAATATCATGAAGGGCAGGGCCAGGAGTATCCACCTCTGAGAAGGCAGAAAAGAGTTGTCACTGAATTAATCCATTTTCCCTCTCCCCCAGTACAAGTCATTTTTATCAAACAGCTTTCATTTTGCCTGCATCCAAAAAAAAGTGTACATAAATTAGAAGCTGGTCACTCGAAGAGAAGTGGGAAAAGGGAGGATTTTATGCTCTATTTCTTATGACATGAAGAAAGACGACAGAAAGAATGAAATATGTACACCATACAGTGAGAAATGGAGAAAGAAAGCTGTTCCACTTGACAGAAGTACCAAGGACATTCATTTGTACATGGTAACACATTACTGTAACTAAGCCAAACGTAATATGATGTTTGATAGCATCTTAAGATATTACTACTCACAAGTTACAATACACACAGCTCCAATAACCAGGACTGATGCTAGTGGTAAATACTATGACAACAATTGGATGTTACTACAAATAACTCAAATAATTTTCTTGCAGAACATACAGCCATCACTCTGTCATTTCCTTTTATTCCTCTGTACAAAGGCAGTTGACCATGGACGTTTTGGTCAAAATACTGTCAGTGCACACAGTTAAAATTTATACTGGGATACTGTTCAATAAGACTGACAACCAAAGCTGGTAAGCAACAAACTGATGGGAGAAAAATACACAGTAATACTGGGAACAGATCTTTAACTTTTGCAATGGTTTAAATTTCCTTAGTTTCCAAACAAAGACTACAGTTCAGTTTTTATGGCCTATTTAAAAAAAAAACAACTGGTGATTCATATGAGTGTTTCAATCAGCAAGCCTCCGCAGTCTTTGCAAACTGCAAGCTCATAATTTTTTTTGGTTTGCATTCACTTAATTCCCTTTTGAAACTGAGAAGCTTGATCTCATCAGTTCTTGATTGCTTTCTAAACCAAGTGTGTACAGCAAAATTATTTTTCTTCAGAAAGATGCTAGTCCTTTTTTCACTGGTCCCAGAGAAATAAAAGCCTTGTTGGTTTCAACTTCTGGAGAGACTTGATCCTTGTTTAAAAAAAAAAAAATAAAAAAAGAGGATAGCATGGCCTGTTATATTTTCCTGGAACTGAAGGAAATATGCCAACTTGATTTCTGACCACAGATAACAAAACCTCTTCCAAAAGATGGGACAGAAGGGAACAATTAGCATCTCCACAGATCAATTCAGAATATTATCTACAGGGCTTCTAAAGCATCTAGGCTGTAACTTTCTGGAGAAGTAGCAAAGTTACGCCATTCTCAGATCACTCTCCTGAAAAACAGACATCCTTGCTTTTTTTTCTTCAGTTACAACTTTATGATAGCCTCTACAAGCACTCACTGAATACCTGACTTTCTTCAGATCCAAGAAGCTCCTGTCTTGTTTTTCGACAGAGAAGTCTGGAAAAAAAGCTCATATCCTGGAAACCAAAGACTGGCAATTGATCTGGAAGTGCTTGGGCTGTTACAGCAGCATGCATCCCATACATTTGTCCAAATCAACCCAAGTGACACTACGGGAATTGAATCTCCGAGACAAAAACATCTGTTTTGACAGCTCCCAAGAGGTGTAAGACATCCACTTATAAAAATGAAACTTCACAATGTAATTACACCAGTCCAGAAGCCTCAGTATTTTCACCAAAGACTTTCAGGAAAACAAAAGATAGATTAGCTGCTAGAACTTCTTGACACAACAGGTCCTGGTGCAGAATTTTGGAGGCCAGTCCTTCCTGGACTGTTTTGAAAAGGTCTTTCAATCTGTCATTCACTTCTCAGGTATGATCACTCCATGTTCTTCTAAATAAGAGCCACTTTAAACCCTATTTTGTTGTTTCATCATCTTGGGCAAGGTCCAAGACAAAATTTAAGTTACAAGATTGCAGAAGTGGTTGAATATGGAATTTAAAAGTCTTAGTCTTTACCTGACTTTAAGCCTACCACTATTTCCAATCCCTATCATCATCACTAGAATTTTAAGTCAAAAAAAAAAGGGGATAAAACTGATAGAAGTTGAATGGTAGGACTGATTTACATCTCTACCTCTGGAATAAAGCTCTAAAAAAAAAAAAAAAATTCACAAACACTCAGTCATGGGCATTGCTCCTAAAAAGCAGCCCTGTAGGGGCAAAAGTCATTCGAAATAACCCATCAAAAAAAGACAGTGAAAGATTTGTCTCCTTCCTTAGCTTTAACTCCACGTACACGTTACAATGTGTGAAGTCATCTGACTACACTTCGGTGAACTCTGCACAAGTATAATTGATTAGGAAAAGTTGAAAGTCATTTAAAGTTTATAGAAGAGGCCAGAAGGAAGAACAAACAGGTAAGTAACTAGTAAGGCCAAAGGAGTATTATAATGGTACACAACCTTTCTGCACATACATTGTAACACTGCCCATTTTTCACCCAAAGCATGTATACTCTGACTTCCTCTATGCAAATATGCATTACACAATTCCTATCACTCACAGGAAACCAGGAAATCTCACAATTAGCTTTTCCTGGTGCATGACTGCCCGGTTCATAGTATAACAATCTCTGCGCTAACAATGAACCTCACTGAACATGTAAAAACAAGCTTTATCTTCACAACTCATTGCTAACAAAGATCAAACCTAAATAACAAGAAACATCCACCTTGTCTGTTCTGTGAGACCTTGTTGTTGATTATTTTCAGTCATTCTTTGTACTTTGCCCTTCCTTAGCCAACTACCGATTCTTTCTTGGATTTTTGACCCTTCTGATAATAAATGTTACAGGAAGAAAATGTAGTCCTACAGTAAGTAGCAGGAGAAAACATTCAAAAATGTACAAGCATTAAACAACTCATTAAAGAAATAATCCTTTAGACATCTGCTCTCTGTCAGAATTCAGCGTTTAGCCATGAAATTAGAACCTGTAGTGACTGTCCCAGCAAATTAAAAAGCAATATTGCCTTCATCACTTTCCACTTCACACTGTCTATAGCCATAAAGGATTCTTTGGAATAGCACAGCTTTAAGCAGAAATAGACAGTTCCAGATGTGAGAACCTCTCCCACACAAAATAGGAGATGCTTATACTTCTGCTGACAGTGTACAGCAAGTCTCCTCTAAGGGGGAATTTTAGGCTAAGTGTATTTCTAACAATCCCATAACCAGATTACTTATTCTATGACAGGGAAAAAAAAACATCAACACCAAAGATCTGCAGATCCACTCGGAACAACTCCACATCATGAAGGCTAAAGCCTAAGACAGCACCTGCAACAAGCCACCTCGCTCTATGGATGTGACTTGGCACGTAAACGAAGACTGGCATTGTGTGTTGTACGTCAGATGGCAGCTTCTCCCCCTCTAACATTTTCCCTGAACCTTTAGTACCGTTTACTCAGGAACCTTTTAACAGAAAGAAACTAGAAATGTTTTCTATGAAACTATCGCATTAACAGCTGAAAATTAATGCTGTGCATCAAACTGAAAGTCTCTATACGTTATCATAAGAAATGTTAACAACTCTAGCGGACACTTGTGATGTTGGTGTAAACAGTTCACCTGTGTTCCTGCCACAACTTTCGCCTGCCGCAGCGTGAGGAAGTTTAGACAGGGCTCTAGGCACAGCGTGACAGCTGCCAACGAAGCCCTGCGGATGTTGAGCGAAATCGCCACACGCACACAGTGGATGCTGAGCTATGGCCCAAGACCAGGGAGAACTGAAACCGACCTGCATCCCATTGCAGAGCGCAGCGCTCATAAAACCCAAAGCGGGCTGCAGCGACACAACACCAGTGAACCTGAAGGCGCACGGAGGCGGCCAGCAACAGCCTACCTCACGCCGCCTCCGTTCCGAGGCCCCGCCGGGCTGCCGGCCGGGCCGCCTCCCTCCCCTTCCCCTCGTCTCGCCTCCCCGAGGCCGCGCGCTGCCCGCCGCCAAGCTCCGGTCTCGCAGTGCAGAGGGGCCCCGCAAGGCTGCCCAGCCCCCGGGAGGGAGCCCAGGGGCCCCCATGGGAGCACGGCGCGGCGGGGCCGGGCGGGGCCGGGCGCGGAGGCAGAGCGGGCCCCGCGCAGCGCCCGGCAGGCCCCGACCCCGCGGCACGGAAGGGAGCTGCGGCCGCACCTCGGGGCGCGGCGGGCGGCGCGGCGGGCGGCCCCGCAGCCTCCTCCCACCCGCCCCCCACTCACCGCCGGTGCCGCTGCCGGGCCCGCTTCCGGCCGCCGGCCCCGCCGGCCGCCGCCTGCCACGTCCGCACTCCCCACCAACCCTCAGCTGCCGCCTCGCCCCGCCCGCTAGGGCCCGGATGCCGCGCACGCGCACTGACGCCGGCGGAGCTCAAGCGCGCGCCCCGCCCGCGGTCACGGCGCTGACGTCACGGCGGCGGCCAGGCCCGGAGAGTGCCCCGTGATGGCGGCGGGCGTTGGGGGCCTGAGCAGTAGTCCAGGCCCGGAGCCGCTCCCCTGGCTACGGGGCAGTGAAGGGGACCCCAGCGGGGAGCCTGCCGGCTGCCCCGCTTCGGTCTCAGGGTCAGGGGCTGTCACCTGAACCTGCACAAAGGTGTCCCCGAGGTGCGTCCCTGCCCCAAACCGTCCTGTCAACGAGTGCTGCGCGGCTCTGGGATTTGTATTTGGGGTGGGACGGGGAAATAAAAGTGCTGACTGAACAGCCCCCAGTGTGAGCCCGAGCTGTGCAGGGCCAGGGGTGAGCTATTTTCAGCCCCGCTCTGGCGAAGAATCCGAGGGGCACAGGGGGAGATTGACGGGACACGTGTGCGGGACGGCGCTGGCCCCTTCCCAGGAGCAGAATCAAATGTCTAATCATAGGCTGGGCAGCAGCTGGGAGCGCAGAAGAGTGGGGAAGGCTGGGCTTGACGGTCTCCACTCTCCTCTGGTGTGCGTGAAGTTGAAGGAAGAAGTGAGGAGAGGGCCTTTGGGGGACTGGGGAGTCGTAATGTGAATGGTGAAGATGGGAAGGGGAAATACTGCCTGTTAAGAACCGGAGTCTGTTTTGGCATTGGGAAGACAAAATATCTGAAGCGCAGAAGTCATGGGAGCTGAGGAAGAAATGCTCATCACGCTGTCTGGAGGTGCCCCCTGGGGCTTCCGGCTGCAAGGAGGCTCTGAGCAGAAAAAACCCCTTCAAGTGTCCAAGGTAGGACCTCAAGATGCGAACTGAGAGGGCAGGGTTGTTCTGCTCAAGTCAGGTGTCTCTACTGAGGCAGGCATCTTTCACTGCCAGTAAGGACCACAGGAACTCCTTACTGTGACAGCAGGTCTGAAAAGGAAAACTTGGGTGGAATGGTCAGGCAGGGCGCAGGGTGGGATACGGGTCCTGAAACGGATGCTACTGAGGCAGAAATAGACAAGTGTCTGGTGAAGATCTGCTTGCTTTCTCAGTGCAAGTCGGATAGCTCACACAGTTTACATATAACCTGTGCAATAACCCCCAGTTGTCTGCAGTGGTTGAACAGCAGTGAAAATCCAAGAAAAAGGGCTCACATTCACATATGGAGGCTTCAGTGTTTGTGTAAGGCATCCAACGAAATTAAAAGCAACTGAAGTCAAAGCAGCAGAAGCCGTATTTGTAATTCAATTAAACTGTCTCTAACACTTCATTATTTTCCAGCTTTCAAAATAGATGCACTTTTCTTGGGGTCTCTTACATTGGCAAAGCTTTCTCAATACTGTCTGAAGTATTTTTGATGCTCTAAGCAGCAAATACAGGTTCAATTTCAAGGACCGAAGAAAAACAGTTGTTTGGAAGAGAGGTGAAATAATAAAAAGGAACAAATACGAGCTTTGTGTTGCACTAATTTTGATCAACAGCTGTCCCTGTTTTCTTTACATAAAGACGACTGAGTAGGTTAAAAATTAAGAAAAAAAGGGCCTCTGTTTATTGAGCTCGTAACAGCTGCATTAGCTTTGACACAATGATATCTTGGGATGTCTCGCTGGAAGGCACCCAGTAGCAGGCGTGAAAAAATGCTTTGTCCAACCTTTTCTGTTTCCTTAAGTAGATTGTGGGTCTGACAGAGAATTTTAAAATGAAGTGTTCTGTGCTCCTAGGTCAGGGAGTGTTTATCTGTAACTTCTATCAAGTTGTTTGGAACCCTGTAGCTTGGCCCTGAAGTAGACATTTCTAACATAAAGAAACATTATCTGTAGGAAAACTAACATATTCAGAAAGCTTCAGGTGCTGAAGAGAAGCAATATCCTTGAAACAGGTATCTGGAATTGGTGGTTATTACCAAAATGGGATTTTCATTGGCCACATAAATTTTGCAGAATTGTTTTGACTCATTGTTTTCCTTCAATAGACAAGAAACTGGAATTGAAGAGGAAGGAGGTACTGAGTGTCTTATAAAGAGTACTTGGGAAAGAACAGCAGCAAGAACTAGCCAGTGCCCAGACCAAGTTGCACCTTAAGGTGACTGGAATATTGCTCCAGGATTAGTAGCACTTCCAGAAAGATATTAACTAAAACTAGATTTCATCCCAAACTTGGTGTTGTACCTTAAGTCTAACAATGCAAATATATATATATATTCAATCTGAGGAAAAAAATATGGAAAATATAATTGATACAAATCCATTTGAGCATAAATCATTCATGCAGGACTGCTTTTACAATTATTGTTTGGGGCTATTATTATCCAGAATTTATTGGCATCCCAGTGACCATAAACACTAACTGTCATAGAGGCAACACTGTTTAATCAGTCTCCAAAGAAAGGCTTTATGGATCCTTACTGGGAACCTAGTAAGGTCCTATCTGAATGTAGAATGCTTAGAAGAGAATAAACCCCCAGAATTCAGGGAGTAACCTGACTCCTCTGTTACCAGGCAGAGAGCAGAAGTTTGAATCTCAGGTTTTGGCTCTTTGAGTTGAAAGATCAACTCCTCATTCTTCTGCAGTTAGGATTCTGCTATTGACACCTGTAGAATGGAGTCTGGACCAAAATGTTGACTGCAAAGCATCTGCCAAACCTCTAACAGCGTCTGGATCTTCTGGGAGCCAAAGATGGGAATGGTCCCAACACTAAGGAATCCTGACCAGGGATTGTGGCCGTATGATATCACACAGAGAAAGAGGGCAGTACTGTGTTTGTTAGAGCTGTATTGGTTTGTTAGAGCTCCACTGGTTTATTAGAGCTGGGACCCTTGAGTTGTGGATGTGCAGTTTGCTTTGTTCAGCCTCCACTCCATGATATCAGAGCCACTGCACAGCACTGGGACATGTGGTCAGAGGGAGGTGTCACTGAGACTGAGCCTGCCTCGTGGAGGTAAGGTCAAATAACAGAGTGTTTGTTAGTATGGTGAAGAACATGTTGTGCATGCATGGAAAGACAGGTTAGATAAATGAGAAGGGTCTATTAGTAAGCTAGTTGCTGTCAAAGAAAGTACTCTTGGGGAGAAAGAGAAGTTATAAGCCAAGAAAACTTTGTCTTATCAGAACAGAAATTGTTACTAGTGCTTTGGTTCTTAGAGCAAAATCTATTTGGACAGAATGGGGAAGGACAGAACAGGAACATGGATGAATCTGTAGAAAATATGAAAGAAGATACAGACACGAATATCCTGGAGGTACCAGAAAATACTTGAGTGGATACAGTTGGGTGTCTCTGGGGATTCCAGTGCTGTCGTTTAGGGCAATTTAAACTTTAGACTAGAAAAATCATAGGAGTAGCACTAAGGAAAGATGCTTACCCTTGGATGTTGAATCAAATTGTTTCTCTGTACCATTCTGGCTGAAGAAGAGCTAAGCAGATAAAAAACTTATTTGGGCCCAATGAGTGGAAATTAATCAGATATAACAAATAAGTTATATATAAATGATTTACACTGTAGTTATGTAGAAATACTGGAATTGCTATACCAGACAAGGTTAATGGTCAGTCTACCTCCTGCTTCCTGTCTCCCTTGTGTTTCTTGCAACACAGGTGTGTCAGAGGAAATTGTAAACTTCAACAATGCATCTAATTTTCTAGTAATGCAATGCCAAGGGAAATTCTTTCACCCCAGCTGATTATCAGCATACCCTATGAAGTACATGAGAATTGACAGTCCTGGTGTTTTACCCTATACATAAACAGATAATTACTTGTGAACAACTAGTTTTACCTGTCTGATTAAATCTCAACTGTTTCCCAATGAAGATCCAATAACATCATGCAGTCAGACATTCTAAAGACTAAATATTGCACAAAGTAGGATTTCCCGTTTTGAGTCACTCTTTGTTGTATTACAAATCCATGGAAAATTCATTATCTTAAATGATCATTTTACACAGTCACAGTTCCTCTTGCCTTTCTTCTTTCTAATGTTTACATCATCATCTTTTTATTGTTTTTCTATATAGAAGATTATTCTCAATCTGATTGATATCAATCAAATGATCAATCACTTTAATTCCTGTTCTTGATATCTGTTATTTCTGAAAACTCTTTAGGCCTGTTGTATCCCTTCCCTTCCCTTCTCCCTCCCAGTGGGTATTGACGAAAAAGCTCAAGTTTAAATAACATAAGCAAGATTGAAATGCTAATATTAATTTCTACTGATTACATGGTTCCAGATCTGTAACTGCATATGTCTATTCCTTTTGTCTTAAACTTTCCTATGAAAGCACACACTGAATATTTTGTTCCACCCTAACAATCATTTGCAGTGTCTGTGTGCTAAAAAATGTCTGATGTGTATATGAAGGATTGGTGGTACCATAACAGTTCAGTCTTGTAAAAACAGATATGGTAGGAGTGGAGGGTGAGGCAAAAGAAGAAGCAAAAGAGAATTTATTAGTGTCTGGGGAACCCTCAGTGGAAAAGAGTAGATGATTTTTAAATTAGGGTTATATTAAAATATCAACTTAGTAATGAGTAAGCTGAAAAAGCAACAGACATTAATATGCTCAGCAGGTAGATACACAGCAGGATAAAGGATCAACAGAGGACATGAATAATTCTGCAAAAATTAGGAAGGATTGAAATATGGGGAACTAGAGAAACAAATATAGGGAAAATATAAGATTAAAGAACCCAAAAAGGAAAACAAAACCTCTATCTGTTCTTAGTTACGGCAATGTCCTTATAACTAAAATCAGTTGAACTACTGTGCTTTCACATTTAGCTTATTATCATTTGTAATGAATCTTTTAACTCTTACCCAGTGAAGCAGATAAAGGATAATGAGAATTCACACTACCCCTTACCAAACCAAAGGTGACTTTGTATAGCTCAGTGGCTGTGTGGTAGCAACACAACAACACAGCAACACGACACAACAGATCTTTGGCCAGAAACAGCAGGAAAGAGAAAATAAGCTCAGAAGTAAGAAACAAAAAGTGTCCACAGATGGCAAGAATTTTATTTTAGAAAGGCTGAAGCAAAAACACATTTTCCTGACATTTACAGCATACCTTGCAAGGGAAAGCTATAACGATGAGAAGGTTCACCCGCTCTGAAAAGAGCGTACAGTAATGGAGAATAATACCATCAGATCCTGGAGGATTTCTTTGCACTAACGGTATGTGCATCAAATGCACTTGAAACTAAATAAAATGTGAAATAGCTAGTCTGAGAGAAGTCATAAGATAGGACATAAGCATTAAATCCATCATCAGCCAAAGCAGAAACATAACATGGAGCTATATTAGGGAAATCATTTTTAGGATCAACAGGGCAGCTTTAAGATGGTACAAGTACATGTACTGCCTGTAGGGAGTCTTCTACGAAACAAGATTTATTCCATTAGAGGGAAACCCAGTTAGTTACTATAAAAAGCACAGAAGACACTTGTACCTCCAGCTTAGTCTGGTCCACAAGTACTACTGAAGAAATTAGTGGAAATGGGAAGCTTTCCAAGAGGTACTGATGGTAGAGGAGAGAGATCTGGGCATATTAGTGCATCACAAGAGGATAATGAGCCAGCAAAATGCTGCATTTCTGAAAAAAAGGCAAACAAATGAGCGTCAGCTGAGCTACATTTAACCAAAACAGAAAGGCATTGATGTTGCTGTCTGATGTACAAGTGAGAATTCACTGGAATTACCACACCTATGGTGCCAGACACTTTGAAAAAAATTAATTTCAGGTAGAGCAGCTATAGAAAAGGATGGGAGAGAAGGCTTCTTTCATCTAGCACAAAGGTTGAGAGATATGATTGCTGTCTACAAATAGATGTTGGGCAAACACCAGCAACACTGTTCAAATATAGGACAGCATTTTCAACGATCAAGTGTGCACAGAAAGACCAGAGGTAACTAACCAGGGAGATTTGGCAACAACTTTCCAATCCAGGCAAACAACTGAAAACCTCTTAAAATCAGGTTATGAGCTGGAGTAAACAGCCTGGCATGTGAAACAACAGAGGATTGGCCCTTTTAACTCAGGAGGCTCCTTTCAGTTCCCACTTTTGCACAAATACTCTGCAGCAGTGGAGTGAATCGTTAGGGGAAGCAGTGACCACAGGACTGGATAGCTATTAAAAGCAACAACTGTTTTGTTGTTTAAGAGCAGTTCACGACAACCTCCCTTTTACCACTTTCTTACCTATCTCTACTTTCTTGTGTGTTTCTCTGCTGCAAATACTCTGTTTCTACTGTCTCCTCTGCCAGATACAGAGAGCCCTGCTGCCGTATGCCATGCCACTGGTCACTGTGACCCATGGCCTGGCTGCTCTGTCCCGTTCGCCTTTGCTCATGTGACATTATTCCTGCTCAAGGCTGCCAGCTCCAACCCAAATAGGGCTGATGGCTTGCAGATTTGCAAACACTCTCTCTGCCTCTCCTCCGTACAGTGAAAGGTGGACAGGCAGGTCTGTATGTGTTCCTGCAGACATTTAATGTCACATCTGAGAAGGTGTAACTGGCAGCCTTCTCTATAGCAGTCACTAATGCTGGCTTTGGAGGGCTGCGTACGTCTGGCAGCGCTGTGGAAGGAGTTACTCAGGCAGTTTTGGGAGTGCTCCTGGACATGTTTTATGGCCTGTCAGTGCCTAGACAGGTGCCACCACTGGCTGCTAGTGAAGGAGAGCTGGCTGTGGTGCCGGTGGGACTTTCAGAGGAGCCCGGCAGTCACCATGTACTGTGAGGGCGCAGGGGCTCCAGGGCTGCGCTGTGGCCAAGGAGCTGCAAGTTCAGCGCAGCACCGGTACGGCAGTGAGCGAGGTGCAGAGCTTGGAAGGAGAGCTCTGCCCTTCCCAGCAGAGATGAGGGGATAGCACCTCCAAGATAATCATAGGAAGGTGGCCAAAAGAGAAAACCGTGTTATTGCAGCTGCAAATCACCATTGCTGATTTGTATCAGCCAAGGATCTGGTTCACAATTCTCTCTATCACCAGGGGCTTGGAGCTACCTGCAAGGGAAGTAGCTTTATACAGGCGCTCCCTCTCAAGCACGGAGAGCAGGCTGTGTGGATGGAAGGGATCACTGGTTATGCCATTCCCTGCAAACTGTCTTTACTGTGGAGTACAGGATTGTGGTTTAGACCAAAAAGAGCTTTTATTCAGTGAAATGATACAGGAAATGCTAAGTGGCATTATCTACTTATTTTAAAACAAGACTAGAAGGACTTCACAAATTCATCAATTTCACCCTAATGTAGGGTACTAGATGTATCTTCTTCCCTCCAGAACACTAACTGAAAGATTGCTCTCCAGTCTGATTGGGAAGTCTGTGATAGTTAGAAAACAATTAGGAAGTTGATTTTTAGTCTACACTTGCTGTCAGCTAATCTTTAACCCTTGGTATAGTACTCCTCTCTCACTCCTCAAGCCATTTCACTCTGTTAAATCTTTTCTTTCCCCTGCCTACCTTCGTGTTCCAAGGGACATGATGAAGTCATGCCTATGAAAAAAATGGATGTTGTCTTCTGGTCCTCCACACATTACTTTCCTGAATCATTTCTTCTCTGCTGTGTGACCACAGCTGTGCTGCCTCATGCTTTTTGCTTTCACGGCTCATCTAAGACTTCTGCTTGAAGGACACTGTGAGAAAAGCTTCCAGTCTCCTCCTTGCAGAGGTGAAGAGACTGGACAGTTATGTCTTTGCATCCTATTCATGCTTTAGCAGGCAGGAAGCATGTCTGTCAGGTGACTATCAGCAGCTGTGGGGAAACCACACCAGCTACATCTGTACGTGGTGCGTTAAATGTGCCTGGGACCACTCTGGCATGGAGGCCATGGAGCCATATAGCATGGAGCAATGCCCAGCAGTTAAAACTCTTCTGTTCTCCTGAGCAGGGTGGCCACATGCAATCTGCTCATGGGCAATGGCCTGTTCTAGCTCCCAAACTGTGCCTGGGAATTGTTCAGGAGAGCACTAGCTGGCCGGAGCCAAAGGTGGGACAAGGACCATTTCAATGGTTTGACACTAACAAGCATTTTGCTGGCATTATTCAACCTGCTACAGGTACGATTCTGTGCCAAAGTCTCTCTGAATCCTTCAGGTGAAAGGGCTGTTTGTCTAATCCCTTCCTGTCCTGGCTGGTCCTGTCCTGGCCACAGAGCTGCAGAAGTGTGGTGCTCATCCGTCTCAGACAATTTCAGAGAGGTTCTATTAAGGTTAATGAGTGCTGTCTTTTGGTGCGGTAGCCCACACTTGCAAATATGATGAATGTTGTGTACAATAACTTCTTACAGACACGGTTTTTGACTTGGATTGTATCCTAATTCTATCAAAATAATAGTAGATATGTCATCTTCAAGTTGGCCCTGCCTAAGTGTAATGCTTTGGAGGCATATTATACTTGAGACTGCATCTGTTCAACAATAGATAGTAACTAAAAAGAGTCCTCTGTTCTGAATAAGGGTTTTGTTCAAAGTGTTTTTATCCTCACTGCACAGCACCAGCACATAGTGCTAAGGTTGAGAGCATCTTGTTCTGGTGGACTGAAGCCATGTCTCTGGATGACTCTGCCCTGTGTTCAAGGCCCTCTCACTCCTGTCCTGGCTCAGTGCCTGACACTGTAAAATGTTGGTAGCTGGATTTGCTTGTGAGCTCTAATTCCCTTAGATCTAAAATCTTTTATCTCATGAGTAAGAAGGTTGAACATCTAGAAAGAGATCTACATGAAATAGGTGAGCATGTTTCTTCTGAACACTCCCATCTCTTGTCCCAGCAGCTAGATGTGGGCACCAGGACTCCTGCTTTTTGACATACCTATCTGTTCCTTCTGAATCTGTGCTTCATATGAAAAACCCTTGATATCCTGCTGGTTCACTCTGTTGAAAGCGAAATGCTTACCAAATACTTTTAGTATCTATTGCAGTACATGTGGCATTATTCTTTGTCAGTGGTATAACACTTCACTCACTTTTCAGCCACTCTTCTATCAAGTAACAAAAGGCCATGGAGATAAAGCCTCTTTTTGTCTACCTGCAGTCAACTTTGGCTAGGCACTTGTTCCCAACAGCAAGCTCCATGCTAAGCTTTGCTTAGGCAAAGAAGGTAGATTGTTTGGGGTTGTTTTCTGTTTTTCTCCCTTGTAATATCAGCACAAAATACATTTTTAAGGTGCCTGGTTTCAACAGACAGGCAAAACTAACAGCCCCTGCTTGCCTGTGTTTGTTTTGCATCAGTTGTACCCACTGGTACAAATCAGAATTAGGCCCAGTGCACTGAAGATGTCTTCTCTGTCCAACACTGGGATAGCTATATCCCTCTCACCAGTGCACTCTAGGTGGTAACAGGCTAGAGGAATCTTGTACACACTTAGTGGATTGTCTAGCACCAGCATCTTCTGCCACCACCAGGTTTCATCTCCAAATCCCTTGCCCAGAAACCACCCAATCTGTCCTTGCGTTCAAGATACATTCTTTTACCACCCTCTCTTGCTGTGTTCATTTATTATTCCAGAAAATGTCTGTTCTCTTCCTTAAACAGGGACTTACAACACCCTCTGCTTAAGCTTCACTGTGGATGACCTTTGAAGTAGGTCTGCAGGGACACTGGACCTGCTTTAGCAAGATGCAAGGCATCCAGTGCCACCTCTTAACCTGGAACAAGGTGTTTGGGCAGTTATTGGAAGTTATTGGAACAAAATAAAGAAGTGTAATTGTAATGGATAGTGTAGTTATAATAGTTTAGAGTAAATATTCTCCTCTAATAAAAATACAGCATTAACACAAAGATATGATGCTATGTGTATCCTTAACAGGCAAGGTATAGAAATAGTATCTTACCGGATCTTTATGTTCAGATGGGCAGCTGAGACAAAGAAAATTTAAGAGTCAGAGCAAATGATTGTTGAAAAACTTCTTGATTTCTAGGCTCCTGTCATTTACAGTTCACAGTGTGAGTGTTTTCTCCAAGGTCACACAAAAACTCATCCAGGCCTCCTGGATGCCAGTCTAGTGCTTTAACCACAGGGGTGTATTTTTCCTTGCACAAATAAAGATTCGGCCCTGGCCCTGTAGGAAAACCAAACTGTTCCAGTAACCAAAATGATGTCAACACAGATGTGCTGAAAGAAGAGGTGGAGGGTGTTTGCTTCTTCTCTTGCAGCTATCAGCTGCTGTGTTTGTGGTTCAGCTGAGCAGGAAGTTCTGGGAGGAGCAGACCCTGATGTTGGTTGGCTCTTCAGATCTTGCCTGAGTTCATTCCCCTTTGGTAATTCTTTATATTGCTTCATACTACAACAAGGCAGCTCTTACTCCTCCTTGGGGACCCTGTGACACGACTACATTTCACTTAAGACTGGAAATAAAATATAAATGCTGCCGAATTGCCATGGGGTGCAACTACTCCACTGTAGCTGCTGTGGGAAAGGAGGACAGCTGTACGATGTGAGATGCAATCAGAGAGGGGAAGGAGAAAGACCACTTGTAGTCAACGTACAACTCTTACTTGGCCTGAGCTTGCTCAGTTGCTGCTGGGCAGATTTTAGGATAATGTAATTTGTCTTCCTGCTGTACAGATTGAGCTCTGCTGATGAGAGAGGTGTTAAGTGCCTTGGGGAGGCAAGGGTGAAGATGGCATGTACCTGTTAGAGCTGATTCCTGAAAGGCTCTGCAAACCACTTCTGATTACCCACAGCATCTTTCTTTTTTTATGAGGAAGGGGTTGTGGCCAGCAGGGAGGGTGGTTGCAGAGTTTGAAGACAGGTTCCATGGGCTGTACTCAGGCAAGATGGGAAGCCACTGAGTTACTATCAGGATTACTCTATTCTTAGCATCCCAGCATGTGTTCACCCCCCACATACCACTACCTAAATATAGACCATACTGAAGGACAGATGCTGCCGAGTTGTATCTGACCCCCTCCTCCCTTGCATTCCCGAAAGCTAGGCTGAATTCGCCCAAAACATGTCCAGTGAGCAGCATATCCTTTTGTCTCTTCAAGGCTGTGCTGAGAAAATTCTGCTAGAGCCTCACCCCAGTCCTAGCCTTCTCAGCCTCTCCTAGCACTGGCCTTCCCATCAACACCTTTTCTTCTTACTTTCTTTGTCATTTGTTGCTTTCACTCTTCCTTTTTTGACCTCAGCTGCTTCTGTCCCTTCCCTCCCATCTGATTCAATATGATCAATTAGAGAAACAGGGCGATGTCATAAAGGAAAACAAGCATAAAGGAAAACAGGCGTATATATGTGCACGTATGTAGGTGCTGTAGAAAACCAAACCTCTCTGACAAGAGCTCTTTTGTCACAACAGAAGTCTTGGTGTGAGTGCAGTGAGAGGGACAATCTTCTGTGTCAGTGTATTTCATTACTTTATCGTTCCAGTATTCCATACTGATTTGTATTTTGAGGAGCATGGATTAGTAAGGCCCTGATACTGGGATTCTCTAAACCCAGCTGAAAAGTAAGCAGGATGTTTCTCCCAAGTGAGCCAAAGTGTGCAATGGGGAGGGGGTGGTGTCTACTGAGGCAAGGAGTGGAAAGTATACCAGATAGGTGGTTAGAAGAGAATTTGTGGGGTTTTCCCCTCCAAAGGGAAAGGCCAATCCTTGCAGATTGGGTAGTGTAATCCCCTGGAGCTACCCCTGGCTTTCTCAGAGTCCCTCACTGCTGCCTCTCACTTGCACAAGAAAGTGCTGGAGGGATCTGCTTCAGAAAGCAGAGAGGATTTCTCTTTGAAATCCCACTTGTCCCATCCCTACGGAAGGGTTCCTTTCCCATCCTTTCCCCATCCTCTTCCAAAGAGCTGCTGGGTGACACCGTCCTCCCTGTCTGCAGCCTGTGCAGAGCTCCATTAGTGCCGCTTCCTGAGGCTGCTGGGCGCCCAGGAGAGGGCATCTTTCCGATATGGGCAACAAGTGGCCGAGCGGGAGGGCAGCCTGACCTTCAGGGTGGGCAGTGAGCCTGGCCTGGCACGCCGAGGGCTCAGTGCTGCCCTCCCTGCGAGTGAGACGTGAGACGTGCAGGCTCCCGGTTGTCATTGAAGGGCTCCACAGCACTGTGCTGGCACTCATGTGAAGTAATGAAGCAGGACTGCAGCCTGCGGACGTGGTTGTGCGTTAAGTCCTGTCCTTTCTGCGGGGTGTGCTGTCTCCCTGCAGATTCATTCCCCTTCTGCCTTTAATCCCTTTGCTGTCCTCTCTGGCAAATGCAGTGGGGTGGGAGTCGTCATTAAAATGAAGCTGTGAGCAGGATGTTTCCCTCTGCCCCAGGGAAGCAAATTTGCAAAGTTCTGGGGAAGGATTTATAAACCTGTGGGGGACTGACAGCTAGGAACACTTACATGCTATTTTCAGACTCTATAGGTCTCTTCCTGGGCTGGACACTGTGCATGTTTTCCCAAGGAGGAATGGAGACAGGGAGACCTCTCCTCCTGGATTACAGAGCTAGCTCGCAGCTCCCACAGCAGCACTGGAGTAACTAGAGCAGCTTTTGCCTGCGGATCTCCTGCCACCCTGGGAAAGTCCGAGCACAGAGCAAGCCAGAGCCGATGGGCTGGCATGTGTGCTAACCATAAAATACATGCACTGCCTGCCCACCTTGCTCAGCCCACACGGGGCAGCTGACATCCCATCAGCCTGCTCTGATCTAAGCGCGCTGAAGCAGCAGCAGGCTGTGCGTGAGTGCAGCTTGACCTGGGAGTGCCAAGTGCTCGCTGGCAGGTTCCTGTGGTGCCGAGGGACCAGAGGCTGGCGAGATGCTGGTGAGGCCGAACGGCTCTGGGCTGGGTGGTCAGCAGCCCACGGCCAGCTGGTTTCAGTGAGCATGGAAGAGTATGATGGGATGTGAAGAATGCTCTCAGCACCTGCTGACAGTCTTTAACCCTCACTTCCCTCACTCCAAAATTGGGAGAGGTACTCAGCAAGTGTGTTCCCATCCAGTGCTGAGCACAAGGCACTTGGCACGGAGCAGCAGTTGGCCTTCTGAGGAATACCAGGGGGACATCTTCCTTCTCCCCTCGCTGCAGCCCCCTAACCCTCTGCATTAGCTGCAGTCTCAGTAGGCAGCACTGGAAAACAAGTCTGCTATCTCTTCTCAGTTAACAGCTGCACCTTGAGGGAGTATCAGGAAGCAATATTTGTACTGTAACAGCAGAAAAGTAGCTCTTCAGCAGTGGTTCATTACAGACCCACATGTTTTCATTCCTGGCTTTTATTAACAAGGAGGGAGATAAAGGCCTAAAATGACAGAGACTGATGGATATGGCAGCTGCAATGAGAGAGTCCCTATTTTAAGAACAGAGGCAAAATTTGGGGTCAAGCTGGAGAGGCTACAGGGTGATAAAGTGCCAGTGAACACACAGACAACTCAGAGTGCATCCCCCTTCTTTCCATCTTCATCCCCAGTACCTCCCAGTTCTGCTGACAGGCTGACCCGCAAGGAGTGCTGCTCTTGCCCCTCAGAGGATTATGGCCGAGTCTGGTTGCTCAAGCAGCAAACTCTAAGATATGGGAGAAGGTGCCGTGCTGCACATTACCTCTCTTCAGGGATCGCTGCACCCTCTGTTAAACAGCTCTGCACTGATTTATCTCTCACTTAACTGCAAGATCTGAATAAAATTTCTAGAAGAATTTACAAATTTAGTGAATTTAGGCACGATTTGCTCTCATGCAGTGTTTTTGTCTGGCAATTCCTCTACGTTCAAAATGAGTGCATTATGGGTGCCAAGCTGTCCTACAAGAAAACTGTCCCATTGCTTACCTACATGGGAGAGCTCTGTGTTTTCAGGCCAAGTGGGCACTTGGTTTGCTTGCTTGCTCTAACAGAAATGCTAGACTGTGTTGTGGGTTTCAGTGAGAAGTTTAACTGAGATACAGAAGATAAGTCGGATAACTGAGAACAGAAGGAAGAGGAAACATTTGGTGTAAGATGGCCACGAGAGGCCAGGTTAGGGACTGGTCTGGAACTAGAGCCCCAGACTCCCTTCTCAGACAAAGCAACGCATATCTCGCACAGCTCCTGTTAAGGCTAAAGATTTACTCCACGTTTACACTTGTGTAACAGGACACCATATGGCATGATGCAGATGTCCAGAAATACATTGGCCAAAGCCGTTCGAGCAGGAATACTTGACAGCAGGAAGTGCCAGAGAGCCCCCAACTCTTCCCGATGTCAGCTTCCCCGAGGACGGCATCTGCAGGGGCTCTGTGTGTGTCAGGGATCACACCACAGAATCACAGGAGTGGGTACAGCTTGAAATGCTGACACACAGCCAGGTACAGGGAGAGTTGGGAATAAGGAACTACCACAAATGCAGATGCCGAAAGGCACAGGGGACTGGTCCATCACAGTGGCAGCACAGTAGTCTTAGGCCTTATTTTATTCTTTCAGGGATGGAGCAATAAAAGGGTCAGCAGGAGACAAGCAACTGCCCTAAAGAGCTGCCGTTCTGACTTTCATCCCTATCCTCTCTGTTCTGTTTTTTTCAGATCCGAAAGAGAAGCAAAGCATGCCGTGGAGGCCTGTGGGAAAATGATGTGCTAGTATCTATCAATGGAAAGTCGTGTGCTGGCCTCTCCCATGCTACTGCCATGCAGATCATTGACTCCTCCAATGGCATGCTCAACATCCGGGTGAAAAGGTAACCTGTTCCCCAGCACCATGCTGAGACAGTGCAGGCAGCATAGCAGCTTCACCCAGCACAGCAGCTATCCACACCTGGCAGGAAGAAGGCAGGCAGGGAGCCTTTGGTTTCTCTATTCTGTGAGCCACCCTAGAAGGAGTTCCGCATGGCTAACATGTGGTCATCCATTCTCTGTGCTGCTCTCCAGAGTGCCTAGCACTGGTCTTGAACTCACCCCAGATTTCCATGTCCCAGCCCCTTAGGCTGGAGGGAAATACTTCCAGTGTGAGGACTGTGCTGCTAAGAGTGAGCAATTTAGGCTACAACCAAACAGTTGACATAGGACAATTCAAGTCAGGAATTAACAGAGACCCAGTTCATTCTGTAGAAATGGATTTGATGATGCATTGGATAACTGAGCCAGGACAAAGAGTAACACAAAAATTACCTCAGTATTTGCTACAGCAGACCACTATAGTCCAACAGGGACTTCTACAAAGCTCAGAGGTATGTAGGTGAGTCCCTTTCTCCAGGAAGAACTATCTCCGGTGAGAGCTCCAGTCTCCAGAATACTAGAAATCAGGCTCAAATTTAAGCACACAAATGGTCCCAATAACTTCATTGTTTCTTCCTGTGCTAAAGCCAGTCCAGTGCCTCAGTGTACGTTAGATGAGGCACAAGCTGTAAATGAATCAGGTAAGACGACGGCAGCAAAGCTGTGTGAGTTCCCAGCTAGTCCACACCACTGCCAACTCAGAAGCTGCCCTCAGGAAATAAGGCCCTGTTGAAGGTGTTTGAGAAATGGGATTTTCTGCAGCCCTGAGAAGGCAGAGGGGAGGAACAGCCACCCTGGTTGCTGGCATCTGTAGATTGGGGGTGGAGGTGGGCAGTGCTCAGAGAAGGAAGGACAGCAAGAACATGTAGGCTCCTTCCCTTGGCTTTGGGGAAGGCTACAGTGCCTTCTGATGTGCTCTCCCTGTACTGCTGTGATTAAGTGGGATGAGTGAGCCCTGAACAAGGTGGCTGGAATAGCACCTGGCTCCTTGCCAAGGCCTTATCTCACCCCACTGGAGCCCATCTGCAGCCAACAGGTGCCCAGGCAAATTCCTCTGGACCAAAATTAGCACTCTTTGAATTAGCAATGTGACAACGGCAGGCTTCTCGCAGGGCACACAGATCAGCCCTCTGGGAGCCAACATCAGATGGCTTGGGAATAACGTAACTAATCAATGAAGTTGGCTTCCTTTTGGGGTACTGGAGAATCATGAAATAGTGCTTTCTCATCACACCTCTATTCCCAATCTATATCTATATTCCCAAGGAAAACACCAATTAGCTCTTTTCAGAGAGGAGAGGTGGCTGGATGACTGCAGTATGCAGGGCTGTATGTATTTCTGTTGAAAAAGAAAGTATCTCTGTTGGTGTGGAATGTGTGTGAAAAGAAAAAGGAAGATTGTGACCTGAATGTACAGTGCAGAACCACAGAAATTGGCTTATAAGCAGCAATGATTTTCAGCTATCTGATCAAGTGTTTAAAGATGAGGAAGGACTTCTTTGTTTTGCTTAGGGAGGTTTGTGTTTGCTCCCCAGTAAGAGTTCATAATACAAATATTATTAGAAAAAATAAATAGAGAAATTGTCCCACCCTTAGCTTACAACAAGTCTTACATTTGACAAGTATATATATTTTTCACAGTTCAGAGGCTGGTTTAAAAAGAACTGGGATTCAAGTCATGAACTCCACAGCTTTACAGAGGCCATACTCTACCTGACTTCCCAGTATGCATACTCAAAAGGCAAATATGTGAGGCTCCTTTATAAATCCAACAAGCCCTGGTGACTCTGGCAAGGGATGGAGGATTTTCCCCACCCCATCTGTGTGGTCCAGAATCAAACTGCCTTTGAACTCTGGGCTTGCTCCTGAGGAGAGGGAGGACAAAGCTGGCTTGTTTCCCATCAGCAGAGCCAGTTCTCCCTCTGGCAGTCAGCAGTCGGACTGACTGTCCCAGTCTGTCCTGCTCCTACCCCAGTCATCCTTCCAGCTGACTCACAGGTTGGAATTGCCATGTCTAAGCCAAAGGCAAATGCCAGCATGGATTGGGCTGGCATGTCTGCAACGCAGTCGTCAAAATCCAGACACTGGCAGCTAGCTTGTGAAGCAGCCTGCAGTGAGCTGGCCACAGATCTTCTCAACTACCTCCACAGAGTGCTTGGGTCCTTTTCTTCTAAGTATTTGCTATTTACTCCCATCTAGAAGGCTGGGCAAGCAAACAGCACCGACTTCTTCCTTCAGAGAACTAAACTGCTGGAGCAGTTTGGGGGATGCCCTGGTGTGCAGAGCTGGCACAGGTCTGAGATGCAGTTCCAGCTGCAGGAGCAGGAGCAGCTGGAGGGCAGCGTGACAGCCAGGGCACCACCTCGCAGTCCTGCCCGGCAGGCTGAGTGGGCACGGCCAGCTGTGCTGAGGAATGCTTGCTGGGCAGGAATTTACCTCCCAAAGAGAAATGCCTGGGAGCTGATTAAGCAAGCTGGGTAGATTTTTATGCTTTCAGGACATTCTGATTTTCGAGTGTTTAACACCTGGTTTTCAAAGAGGTCATGAAAGAGAAAATCAGGATGAGAGCAAGTAGCTGATGTCAGAGATGTGCCTGCCCTGTAGGTATCTATCTGTGCCACATGAAAGACACCTGAAACATCAGCTTAGCCCTCAGCCCTCCCTCTCCAGTGTGCTCTCTCCTCACAGGGGGCTTCCTTGCAGCTCCCCCCACCTCGCTCAGTGCTTTTCCTTCTCCTGCAGGATAGTTGGTGGGGACCAGACTGGCCCACGGCTGCAGCGGTCCCCTTCCCCGGGGCAGCGAGTGCTCTCCCCGCCGTCCCCGCTCAGCCCCCCGGCGCAGCTGCTGAGCTCCAGGCCAGCAGGAGCCCCGGCCACCACGCAGCCTCCACAGCCCCGGAGGGCACAGAGGCACCTGGAGAGCCTCACCTCCCCGCCCGACAGCGAGGCCTACTACGGTGAGACTGACAGCGATGCCGACAACGTGGCCCAGGAGAAGCACCGCCGGGCCCGCAAGAAGAGCCCACGCTCCCCGCCCGGCAGCACCAACAGCAAGGCAGACGTGCCCCAGGACAAGGTGACCCTGTCCGAACAGAGTGGCTATGAGAGCACACCAGAGGCCGCTGCGCAGGGGGGAGCTGAGGTGGCCAGCTCCAGTGGGGTGGCCAAGAGGGAGATTGCTTGCCCACCCGGCAGCCGCACGGACACGCCGTTCTCAGAGAGCGAAGGAGCGCTGTGGCCACCCTCAGCAGAGGGGCGGGAGCCTTCGCCGGAGGCGATGCTCCTGCCCCACGCCACCAAGGCTATCCGAGCGGAGCGCCACCTCATCCCCATGGTGGGGCCCGTGGAGCACCCAGTTGATGAAGACCTGACCACCACATACGCAGAGAAAGCCAAGCAGGCCAGTAAGTCCTCTGCACCCTGCCACTACCCCACGTCCTTTTCCTGCGCTTGAGCTCCTTTCCAAAGCCTCACACCTGCAAAGTGGCTTAGCTCCTCTAGCTTGGGAAGAAGCAAGAGTCGAGTCAGCCCTGCAGAGACAGGGGTCTCTTATTGCAGCTTTGGCACTGGGGTCTAGATCACCCAAGTTGTCCCAAGCAATAGATGAGAGAAAGGGCCGGGGGTCTAGGAGTCACTTCTAGGAGCTGCAGCCACACAACTGTGCAGCGGCAGTAGCTGGTGAGCCCTGGTAGAGCTGATGTCTTTTTAGAGGGGAACCAGCAAGGGCAGTTGGGAGCTGGTCAATCAGTTAATTCCAACAGGTCCTTGTAGGAACTCGAGACCTTTCCAGGTGGAATAAAGCACTGAAAAGTGTCATGTAGTACTTGGGTCATAGACCTGAAGTGACCTTAACTGTGGATATCTTTCCTAGTTTCTGCTACACATTGTATTTCAAACCCAGACACGAAGGCAGGGTAAGATGTTATTCGACTTCACAGTTGTGATCTACCCAACAATATTAAATAAAAAGTAATCAATAGCTTTTTTCATACGAGTATCTCAGTGCACAGTATGAGTGGCTAACTGACTTCTCTGAGCCTAGAAATTAAGCAGGTTTCAAACAGCTGACTTAACTGAGGGACAGAATGGGAAACTTAGAAAAGTTATCAGACTGATTCAGATAAACCACCCAGATTGTCACTTCTAATTCTCTGCTCCAAGTGCAAGGCATCTTTTCCCCAGACCAGCTAATATTGCAAGGCGGTTGTTAAGCCACTCCCCTCTCTTTTTCTTGGTCCTTTAGAGGTAACTTTCAAATCCAGGCTGCATCCTTCAGGCAGGGCACTGGCTTCCTGCTCTGCCCTGTACTGAGGGTATGGACTCAGTTGGGTGCCTTGTGTCAGGCCCCGCTAGGCAATGTAACAGACCTGGTGCCTTGCAGCATTTCTTTCTAGTCTTTAGCACTCACTTTCCTTAGGAGAGCAAAGAAAGCAACGATTTCAGCCTCTCTGAGGCTATTTTTTCCCCCTTTGAATAATGTACAAGCATGAGGTGAATGGTGAGAAAGGCATGTTCAGCTGCTCCCTGCCACCTGATAGTCCCAGCAGTGGATAAGCAATTGCTTTACATCAAGGCCTATTTCCATGGATAGCGTCAGTGCAGAAGGCTCCCAGGAAAGCCACGTATTTAATGCAGAGTATTTCTGATGGCAAAATAATACCCCATGGCAGAAGGTGATGCAACTCTATTGTCAGCTAGAGGTAGGGTTCCTAGAAGCATTACACACTGAGATAATATTTTATTCTCCTATTACCCCTCCACCCCTCACCCCCCTTCTGGATTAGGTTTGGTCATGGGTGTCCTTATGTAAGAGCTGCTCTTCCATGGATGGCAATTCACATGGCCAGCTCGGCCTTTTCTTGGGTTAGGAATCTTGGCAGAAATTATGAAGGCAAAACTCTATGTTCTGATTGTGCTGGACAAGAGTACCTATTAAAAAAAAATGTGATCAGCAGCCAGCAACTCTAGGAAGGATGGAAGCAAGGAGGGAAGAAGGATGGGAGGTGCTCATTACATGGGGAGCAGAGCTAAGGAGCACCTACACCTGCAATAAACCCAGGAGGGTGCATGACCGCAGAGCTGCACTGGCTCCTGGGGGGAGGCTGCCTGCAGAGACACTGGAGGTACCCGGCACTGCACGTATTGCCAGAAACAATTGGCCTTGCAAGGGTGTTTGGACACACAGTGGTTTAGCTCCTACAGTTGCCTCAGGCTCCCATGGAACCAGAGGAGTTTAAAGCTCTGTTTCTCTGCCCCTCCTTAGCAGTACCCAAAGCACAACAGCCTTCTCAGGACAGGCGTACTCCTGGGTTTTGCTAAGCAGGAATGCAAAGTCACGCTCAAGGTTCAGAAGCTAAACAAGTGTTTAAAAACTGAGTCAAGTAAGGTAGGTGACTTGGACAATCGGTCATAGGAGCCTAGGACCTGGTGTAGACACAGTAGACAGGTGAGAGCCATTCTGGCACCTAATCAGATATCTGCCTTTTGGAGCACCACCTCTCTAAATATAATCCCAGTGCACCTGCGCAGCACACCCTCCTTGCCTTGCCCTGACCTCCTCTTTGTCATGGCTCCCACCACTGCACCATAATATGAATAACTCCCTCCTTTTGTTTGTTTGTTTGTTGGGAGCATTAACAGGTTGCTCACCCTTTTCTTTCTATAATGTACTCCTGCAGCTTTCTCTGCCTGCTGTGATGTTTTCTCCAATTCCAGTGTTGGGGGTATTTCTCTTGTCCTTTGTATTTACTCTTTTTAACTTTTCATTGTCATTCTTAAGCTACAGAAACATTTTCCCTTTCCTACCTGTCCCTGCACCTCAGGCAAACAGAATTGCAGGTAAATTTCTGATCTGGGCTGATTGCCTACCGTCCTCAAGAACATTAATCAAACTACAAAATGCCCCCCATATTCCCCTCATTCTTTTTCCTGCCTTCACTATAAAGGACGATCAGTCTTTTATAGTCCGATTGTTACTGATTCCTTTTCTGTTAATTTGTGTCTGACTGACAATTCTACAGCACACATCTTTTTCATCAAATCCACCAACTTTTGACAGCTACAGTTACTTTCCCTGCTTTTGCTAACAGGATATAAATCACGTGGCCATTACCGGAGGTGACACTGCTGTCTGACACCTGCTTTGGCAGCAGTGCCACAGGAACACATGGAGCTCACTTACTCACACGAGCCCAGGGGTTGACCCTGGGAGCAGAACACAGTGTGGTGGTGAGTACAGACAGCAAAAGAGGATTTGGCAGTGGATGGGATGGAACAAAAGAAGCTCAGGGAGGAGGGGACAGCAGCTGATAGTGCCACCTTAGGATGCCCTGTGTGTAGGCAGCTGCTGTGCTATGGCTCTCCTACCATGGAAAAGGGTGCAAGGGCTTAGAGCTCCTTCAGGCAACAGCCAGTGCAGTGAGGTGTGGGCCTGCCTCTTTCCAGAGTTCCTGCTGTCTCACAGTTTGCACATTTTTGTTGACTCATTTTTTTCCATCGTGTGCAATAAGCCCCTACATCATCCCAGCTTCCCACAGGATGCACAACTCAAACATGCCTGGTCAAAACCCACTCGGAGCATTGCTGATGCAGACTAGTGGGGCAGCGTGGAGAGCCACACACCAAAGTGCGGGGAATCTGAATGAGTTCCTGAAAGTCAGCAAAAAGCAGGGGGTTGTGGCAGGGAGATTCACACTACAGATGTTACAAGCAATTGCTAGTGAGGACCCTTGGTTCCCCACAGCTCCTGCAGTGTCCCCCTCTGCACAAATGCTCACCCCACTCTCAGAGGCTTGGGATCCTTCTGTAGCCAGGACCTCCCCTCCTCATCCACCCATGCTCCTTGAGGTGCACTGTATTTTCACCCCCATCCCCAATTGTCTGCAATGGGCTCAGGCTTTCTTCCAACTGGCAATACCAACTGCTGGCAGAAGACAGGCATACCACGACAGTGGTCTAGTCCTAACTTGCTATCACACTGTAGGAATTTGTGTCAGTGCAAGAAGTGCTTCAAAATATCTCAATTTAAACTTATCCACTGGACTATTTTTAGTTCTTAGGACTCAAGAGTCTTTCCATGTATGGCAAGGAAAGGGAGGGAAAAATGGGTGGGGAAATTTCCTCTTCTGCTTTATAAGGGCCTGGCTGTGGGTACACATTCATCAAAGTTACTACATTCCATATCAGAAAAGGAAATCCTTCTTGTTCAAAGTGGACGTACAACATCATCACTTGCTGAGATAGGATGCTTATAAATAAGTGGGCTATTCATTGGAGGGCCACACAAATTACCTCTTCTAACAGTGCAGTCACATTTCTCCACAGAGAGTGTGTAAGCAACAAGCCAACTACCAGCCGATTACAATGCATACAGGCCACAGGAGTTGTGAAGAAGATAAAGTATCTGAATGGCAGTTTGAACTTACTGCTCCATGTTTTCTACTTGGCTTTCACCTTTGACAACTGCGTCTAATAATTGCATCGTTGGTAGGCTAGCTTAATAGTTTTGTAATTCACTGCAATCTAGAAGACCAAAAAGATTCCCATTCTACCTGCATAAAAGTAGAACAGAAAAACATTCTGCTCAGATCAGGAGATTAAGATTAATCACCTGAACTATTGATCTGACAGGAGGTCTGTTGCTTGCAGTATGAAACAATGCTGAATAACCCTTGGTCTTTGCTACTCAGTAAGCAGACAGCCACTAGGAAAACAAGAACAACAGCCTCCATGGTTGAATCACTGATGGAGAGTCTGACCTCACTTCAGCATGCGTTGAACTAGAAATTGCCTCCACTTGGGAAATCAGTTTACATACACTGGTGTATGCAATCTAGCTGCATGCCTTTCTGCCTTTGCTTATGAATCTACCATTTAGTATTAACATTCAGTTTTGAATTCTCTGCAGCTTGGAATGCTTTTATTAAAGAAAACAGCAGTGAGATAAACAGTGTGCATCTGGAGCCCTCTCCATCTAGTTTTAGGCTTGAGTATGTCATTTGAGCTTACACCTTTGGTTTATGTTTTCTACCGAAAGCACAGAGGTGATATTTTCAGGCTGATGTATTAGCTGCTTGAGCAGAGATTGTCTGAAAATTTCTAGGTTCCAGGATTTTTAGAGCTGAGTTGAAAGAAACTGAAATGCAAACAGGCAACAAGAATTCCTCTTCCTGTCTAATTTTATTTCCATCATGTCTGAAAGTGATATGGGACTTGCTGAAAAGGTTGGGACAAGTAGGCAAAGCTACTCAGAGACAACACTGAAATGAGAAAAAATGATAGTGATGGGGGAGGGAGAGACATAAAAGGGCGAGGCATAAAAGGACTTTGACAAGGGGTAATTAAGCCATAGGTCATTGCTCAACAAGAGTGAGAGAAAATTATAGTTAGGAAGGAGAAAACTGTGAACCTGACAAATATAATTCGGCAGTTTCCCTTAAATCCATCACAGGAAGGGAGATCAGTTTGTTGTGAAATCCATAAAGCTTCACTGTCATCAGCGTATCTACCGCTCATGTTAACCAATGATCTGGCCCTCAGTGTAGAAGAAAGAAGAGCAGGAATGAGGGGGAGAAGATTCAGCATATCTTGACACACTGAGTATACTGAAAAGGACAAGGCTGAATCATATCCTCTGTGCAGGTGAAATGTAAGGTCTTAGCGAAGATTGTATTAGGACAACCCTCAGGTCTTTGTTAATATCCTGGGATAATGGGGAGGGACTCAGAAAAAGGGACCAAGAATAGCACCCTTCTTACAGGCATTGGCTCTGGAGATGACAAAAAAAAAAAGTTTAGCAGTTTAGCTTCAGTGAGGCGAATGAAGTAGTTCTTTTGAGCACACTTTGTGAAAAACAAAATGATCAGTAAAAAAAACATGGACTAAAGTAAAAACAACAAAAAGACACCTATCAGTGACCTGTTCAACAAGGCAACGTACTTTATGGCTTAAAAAATAAGGTGGACACAGTGTATGTTGACTTCTGCAAGATATCTGATACGGTTCCACATGACTTTTCCAACTAGAGAAATATGGGAGAGAAGGGGCTACTGTAAGGTGACTACACAATTGGCTAAGTATAGAGCAGAAAACGTACCTATTAATGGCTCATGATGTCAGGGTAGCTAATTGGCTAAGTTGGTAGTGGTGTTTCACTAGGCTTCTGAATCCAGTGGGACTACCTCTATATTTTCATCCATGGAGCTTTAAACACCAACGTATGTCAGTCAAATGTCCTCTCCACCTCAATGTTATATGACTGGCAAAAAGACAGATGATTAAAAATCCCAACCCTCCCCTCTTCTGCCAGTGGATCTTGTCCTCCAGCTGCACCCAGACAGACCAGGCAGTGTGTGCTGCGGGGCACCCCAGAGCCCCTAAACTGCTGTTGCTCAGAACTGGGACCTGGCTCAGACACCTTGCAGCTTTTCTCTGGTCATTCTTCCCACAGAAACCCAGGTGTGTGGGGAACAGGGGGAGGGAGGTGGGTTGTCTGGACTGAGGAGCTCAGAAGCGTTCCCAGGTCCACCACCATTGTCTTTCTATCTGCTTTTTCAACTGCAAATTCTTCCTAGTGAATCTTTTTAAATATTGTTGCTTCTCTTGAGTGTGTTGTACCTAGCAAGCAGTAACAGCAAATGGCAGTAATACCATTTTTAATGGATGGCCTGAGGATTCAGTGAGATTGCAGTGTGTTAATCAGCAGATGACATAAAGCATGGCAAGTACGTACAGTTGTCTTGTGGAAGGCTGGATTTTTAGAATGAGGTGGGAGCTTGACAGGTCGCAGAAAGGGACTAAGATCAATTAGACAACAAAATATATGACAAGTGATACAGGACTAATCAAGTGCACAGACCCAGATGGTGAACATATGCTTGCCAGAGAGTGGATGCTGGAAACACTGAAGGACAAAGGGAAGATGAGTCAGTAATATCCTGCTGTCAGACATCAAGCAAATCTGTGAGCAGCAGAATGAACAGATCCTGGTGTCCTTTTAATTTATATCTCATATTTGATATCTCATTCTCTCATGTCTACTAAATGCAAATCTGCCTGATGTTTCTCATATTCAAAATGGGAACTTAGAATCTTTTCTGTGTGTTCTTCAGTTTTTGGTGCCTAATGAAGACCACACTCAGGCTTTCCGCTTCCTATGGTGGGGTCTATCTCCTTTGTCCAGCCACCTATTTTCACGTAACTCATAGGAGGCTTCATATCTTTGTGACTTCAGACTAAAATTAACAAATGAGCTCATAAGCTTCTAGGGTGAATCACATAAATCAAACAAAAAGAGACAAAAACAACAACACAAAACCTGCAGTGTGACCACATAAACCCTTCTTAGGAAATCAGGCTAAAAATGCAAAAGACGGATTCACTAGTACTTTCAACTTGCTGTCCTGGCAAAAAGCAAGCTCTTCTTTGGCAGTGTTGTTGTAGAAGGCTACGTAGGGGCCTATCCGGGCTATCCAGGGCCCAAGTGTGAGAGGGAAGCCAGCCATGTGTGCTGCCTTTTGCTCTGAGGACACATTTCCCTCTAGCTCAGGAAAAAAAGTCAAACTCTCAATCAACCGAGGGAGATTTTTGAGTGAACAAGCAGGATACCATGAGACTAATACAGAGACAAATTGCTGCCATGCATAGTAATGTCTCTGAACCTTCTTAGCCTAGCAGGGTTCTTCAGTAGCAGTGTGGGAGTCAAAGAATGGCAAAGAATGGTCAAAAATCTACTAAGGGACTGAGCGCATTTTTTCTCACAGCTGTTGATTCCCCTGTAAAGAAGCTTGATTTATGTCTTTCTAACACCAGCAGATTGTAGTGGGGCAGTGTCTCACTAGTAACTCTTAAAATCACTAGCCATTTAAGAAAATGCACTGGTTTCACAAGTACCTAACTGTACATTTAACTCTAGCTACATGCTTAAGTGTTGCAGACTTCAGTACGACCACAGCATTTGTCTGTACCATGCTAAGCTGGAGGTGAAGCCAGTATTAATCTTTTATATTATGCACAGTTTATGTGATGGAAGTGTGCAAACATCCAAGAATGAGAAATAAGTTTACTGTCCCCAGAGTTACACCACTTCTTTTAAGTAAAAGAATATACAGTCCTCTGCCATATTCTGCAATTCAAACATTAGTTGTAGCTTGAAAGGCTGGCTTTCAACAGGGAAATACTTGGAAGGCCAGTATAACCTATTCAAATCATATTTTGAAAGGACTCCAGATATGAAGAGCATGAGATGTCTATATCCTCTAATGACTTACTGAGATATTTGCGACATTAGCCATGGAAAAATGACCTTGCCCAACATAAATAGCTGGAAAAACAAAATTGAAGTTGATCCCATATGAAAAAATAGTAGACAAAGTAGTATTTCATCACACAGGAATAGTTTTTTTATATCTGAAATTAGCAACACGCTTATTTTCTGTAGTATTGGCTTTTCTAGAATTTGGTCTTTAGTGATAAAATTTAGCAGCTTTATTTCCTAGTGAACATGAACAGTATCTGACATTATGTAAGCCTCCTTGTTCAGTAGTTTTCTTGAGGATACAATGCTTTCTTGTAGTGGGTCCTAATCTTAAAAAGATCTACAGTTTTTGCACTTCTCTTTATTGTAATTAGCAATTTAATTTAATCCTCTTCAGTGAAATTTAGTTAAATCAGTACATAGAAAAGTCTTTGAAGGCTTTGCCTAATAGATTTTTTTTGTATTATTCCAGCAGAATTTAATGGGGACAAAATTTGAGTGCTCTACAAATTAGCAAAAAGTTTTCTGTAGAAATTGTCCACCACACCAGCAGAATGTATGAGTTTTATAACCCTTCTCTTAACTCTCTTATCCATTCCATTTGAATGTTCTTGAAAGAGATTTTTTCAGCACTGCAGAGCCATATTTTCATTTC